>NC_081851.1:61078604-61392354 GCF_963259705.1 Myotis daubentonii | reverse complement strand
CCAAGTGGCCATTCAGTAATCAAAAGTTGAGTATCTCAGTGCTATTACCTTAAATGTCCTGGGAAGTTTTGGGAGTTTCATGGGCATGTCAAACATACATATGCTGCTGACCATATGTGCCAGAGCAGGAGAGAGCTTCAGAAATGCTGCTGAAGAAAGAGTTCAAGCTCTATCCAAGGGATCCAAGAAGTACCATTTATTGGTCCACAAATACTTGAAATAGTAAATTAAAGTCAGTCTCATCTAGTCCCTAAAATGGTCCCCAAATAGTGTGTTAAGCATATATAACACACTCCCCTACTCCATCTGGGTTATCGCCACCCCACAAGCACATCATATCCATTCATTCAACAGGTGTTTATTGAGCACATCTGAGATGCCAGCACTGTGCCATGTCCTGGGGACTCAGCAGGGGCACGACACATGACCAGGCCCTCCCATGCCTCCGGGACTTGTCCAGGATCTTTTCATCCACCTTCCTCAGTATTGCGTCTCTCTGGTAAACTCCTAAGCATCTTTCATGGCCTAGCTCACATAGCACCTCCTTTCTAACCCCACCTCCCCACATTCCCTGGGACAGGGGTGGGCAACCTTTTTGTGAGTGCGTGCCAAAACCAGCAAAATCTCTGACTCAAAATTCTTCTGCATGCAAACCCTAATTTTTTGAGAACATGTTACACCTACTTGATATCTCTTAAGGTGTATGTATGCGAAGAACCTTGAAGAACTAATAAAATTCATTCGAGTGACAAAAACACAGTATATGATGATGAAAAATACACTTATTTTTTAATGTATACATGTACACTGATAGTCCGACAGAAAACTTTATGACTCCATTTGATATTATCAGTGGGACTTTTGCTGCTGCATCACTGATGACAGAGATTTTACATCAGGTTTATATTTCGTGACCTTCAGAGATATGCACAAGCTACTACTTTCATCCGTCAGGCTACTCCTATTATGAGACTTAACAAAATTCATTACTGAGAACAAAGATTCACAAGCGTATGTGGATGAAAACATGGAGAGTAATGCTGTTGCAAAGTTTTTTAAACAGAAAAAATTTTCTGGAATGGCATTCCAAGTCCTCAATAGTTTGTTTTCAACACTATTGAAATTGCTCTTCCCCTCTCTCGTCAATCCATGTCTATGGTCTTTAAGATAACTTGTTATGTAAAATTATTTATTTATCTAAGATGCACCTACACTGAATTTATCTGAAAAATTAAAAAGTCGATATTAAGAAAAAAATTGTAAATGGAAGATTATAAGAGAGGGTTTTGCGTGCCAGCAAAAGTTACTGGTGTGCCATGTTTGGCACGCGTGCCAGGGGTTGCCCACCCCTGCCCTAGGAGAAGGAGGTATTTCCTAAATTTTATTCCCATAGCACTTTGTATGCATCTCTGTTACACCATCCATCACACTGTGTGAGGGGTGTTCGTTGAGTGTGTCTCCTGGAATAGACAATGAACACCTCTGAATCAGGAAATGTCTTTATTTTACAATAAGATCTAATAGTATTTAATGTTTATAAATCTAAAGTATATGCTGAATAAATTCTGGCTCGACTGATCTGAATGTATGTGAAATTATACTTGATTTTACTGTGCTCTGCATGTAAGAACATATGAGAGTTCTTCAAAAATACATGTCAGAGTGTCCCCTGTGATAATAATGAGGAAGAACTTAGTTTATTTGATTGCTACACTATCTTAGATTATGTGTACTAATTGTGAAACTGTGGCACACTCTCAAATGATATAAATTACAGAGACCAAATAGTTCAGGAAGAAGAAGATAATTAAACAAGGACTTCACGTCCTGAAGCCACAATCTGATTTTAGATTTCATTTTAGTTATGTTATTACACTGCATGGCTCTGAATTTTGCAGGAATTTAACTGCTGTGTTCTCGAGTCTGTAGTAAAACGCCTACATTTTCAAACCATCTGGAATATTTCCTTCATGAAAAATGCCTTTGACCTCCTTCTAGATTCCTAGTTACCTCAATTGGGGTATTGGCTTTGGGGGTTCCTGTCTCTCTGAAAAGCAGCAGCAGCTGCCAGGGCTCTGGCGCAGTCCTGAACGATTCAAGGCAGAGGCAGAAATGATGCGTGGGGAAGTGCTTTTGTTAACCACAAAGAGCTTGAGATGCATGAGGAGGTTATCACCATTATTAGTTGGTGCCTCGAGAAGTTGATGGTATAGGCCAGGTTGGTAAACTTATTCTATAAAGGACTGGTTAGTAAATATTCCAGGCTTTGCAGGCTGTGTGGTCTCGGTCACAGTTACTCAACTCTGCCACTGTAGCAGGAAAGCTGTCATGGACAATAAGTCAGTATGGTTGTGTTCCCACATAACTTTACTTAAAGATACTGAAATTTGGCCTGACTGGTGTGGCTCCGTGGTTGAGTATTGACCTAAGAACCAGTAGGTCATGGTTCAATTCCCGGTCAGGGCACATGCCCAGGTTGCAGGTTCATCCCCAGTGTGGGGGCGTGCTGGAGGCAGCCAATCAATGATTCTCTCTCATCGCTGATGTTTCTATCTCTCTCTCCCTCTCCCTTCCTCTCTCAAACCAATAAAAATGTATATTTGGCCCATAGCTCATGGACCTCTGGTGTAAACCATAGAAGATTCACCAACCGAGATGGTTGGTAGCATTGGAGCTCATTGAGTCCATCTGAACAGTATCAGAATAAATACTCAGGAAATAGTCAACTTGTATTAGTGGTATTAGAAAGCCACACTAGCTCTTGGATATTTAATATTTTTCTTTGAAAATAATTGTTCTCCTCACATGTCTTGTTTCTTCAACTTGTGTTTATTTTCCACTGGGAGCATTGGATTCTTCAACTCTGGGTGAAGGGCAGGTCAATGAGGTCAGGCTCAGGGGAAGGAGTGAATGAGCCCAAGGCAGAGAGGTTAAAATCAGAGCTCCAACTGAGCCCTGGGAACCACAACTTTGAGTCTCCTTGTTTGGAGTTAACCTTCCCACCAGATTATTACTTTATACAGTTTCTCTCCTTCAGTTATCAGGTGTTGAGTGTTCTCTGCTTCAGAACTGAGATAATGGGCAGTTTTCTGTTTCAGATCCACCTCCTCCAAGAAGCCTACCTTGATTATCTATCTTGAACTGGAAAACACAAGTCTCTCCTTCCTTTGAATTTCTCCAGCACTTTATCTGTATTTACCTCAAGGTTCCTGGTTCCTATCTTCATATTATCTGTATCTACAGACCCACTTGCTGAAAGAAGCAAAGTCTCTGAGTCCTCCCTGCACAGCTCACATTTCTAATTAAGTAGATGCTAAATACAGAGTTTCCAGTCAAATAAAAAAATTCAGTAAATTGACAAAAAAATCCAGTAAGCTGACAGACTGATTCACCTATAGCAGACTGTCCAGTCCAGCAGAATGTTCTGCTATGATGGAAGTGGGTTAGATCTGTGCTGCCCACAACAGTAGCCACTGGAATATGGCTAGTGTGACTAAGGAACTGCACTTTTAATTTTATTTAATCTTAATTACTTTACATTTCAATAGCCATGTGTGACTAATGACTACCTTGTCGGATAGCACATGGCTCTAGGGCAAATAATTAATTTCTTTTGTGAGTGGATTGTTTTTTTGGGCAGTGAATTCAAACCATGTGAATTGAAAATATAATGCAAACCAGTTGTTGGATATTGTGTAGAAAATCCAGCAGGATGATTGGATATTCTAGTTATCAAGCATCAGAAAGATACTCACCCCTGTGGTGTTTATATTCTGGGAGCTAAGTCTGGTAGGGACAGACAAGAAACCATACACAAGATTAAAAGTTTAAATTTATGTGAGATTAAAAGGAGGTATGTTATGGGAAGTGGGGCAGACAGGAAGAAAAACCGAAAAAGCAGAGCAAGGCAAAGCAAGTTGAGAGTGCTGGGGTGGGACAGACGTGAGGAGGGGGTGCTGGGCAGACTGAATGTTAAACAGAGTGGTCAAGAGAGGCTTCATCAATAAGTTGGGATCTGAGCTCAGACTAGAGGGAGGTGGGGCGAGGGGCAAAGACCATGAGAAAGATGCTGGGCTCCGCAGAGCCGGTGGCAGGTCTATATCATGAACTGAACTCACTGACACGTTGTCATAAAGAAAATGAACCTGTGGGGCACTGAGGAAGGAGGACAGTTTTGTTGATTTTGTTAACAAAGCCACGGTAGATGTTTCCAGAACCATCTCTTGAAATTGGACATTAAAACTAAGTGGCAGGCAGGCCCGTTCTCCTTTTTTATTGCAGTAAGTTTCTGGAAACCACGTTGGAAAACACAACAGTAAAAAATCAACTTTATTCTTCCACCTCTTTGTCCAGCCTGTATTTCCCCACTTCTTTCCTCAAGGTCAGTGCCAAACGTAGGAAAGCAAGTGCCAACTGGATTTGCTTGGGGGCTGTGGAAATTGCAGAAGCAGAGTCTTAGATTAAAATGGTGATTGCTGGGAAGGGCAGTGAGAGGACCAAAGTGCCCTCTGGCCTGAAGTTGAGCAGCAATGAAATGTGAGCAGGGGGAGTAAACACCAGAGGACGCGTCAGGAGGGTGGGTACAGAGCCTGGCAGACACAGGGCAGCGCTAGCAGCTTCCTCTACATGAGGGGATGGAACTGTGTGGCTCTCTCAAAGCCGGGTGTGACTCCAGCCCTGGTGTCCCAAGGCCTACATGACAGCAACAGCTGTCATAAATGTGGCAAAAGAGTAAACCAAGGCACAGCAAGGCAAGCATTTTTGCACCAGCCATAGAGCACCAGGGATTGGAAGCCCAGAAACAGTAACCCAAGGCTGCTCAGCAACCCCACCGAGACGAGGGCAGAAATCCTTTTAATCAGACATCATAAATGTCCCGTTCAAGGGCCAGAGGCAGACTGATAAAGTATTCCAGAAGAAGATCTGTTATGAGTTTCAAAGAATCAATTTGAAGTCCTTTGGTGCATGTAAAATTAAGGACTCAGCAGGCCATTTTAACTTGTATCCAGCATACTTTGGGGCATAGAGAGCCTGTCTTCTCATAATTCTTCAGGAATGGTTTCATCGCTCCCAGGGGAACATGATCCGGAATGAACTTGAGAGTCTCAGGCAGGAAACAGTCTGGACCATACCGATGCCATTTGGCAAAACCAAAAGCCAGGGTGAATTGAGGGCCTGCCTAGAACATCTGTCATTGGGTGTGCTGAGATTATTTTACTTTAGACTGTGGTCTGTGACTCATTAGTGACCATAAATTAAATGTAATGACTTACAACCAGCTTTGTTTTTCTTCAGGTAACTAATTTATTGTCTGATAACTCAGTGCTCCTATTTATTTCACATAGGGAGGGAGGAAGAGGATGCTTGTCCCTAATCCTGCCCCTTCATGTCACCTCCTTCAGAAAGTCTTCCCTGACTACTCATTCTAGAGTCCCCCCGCAAAACACACACACACACACACACACACACACACACCTCACTCTGTTTTATTGTCTTTACAGATAGCACACTTAGAATGAACTAAAATCTTATTTCTTAATTTTCTCTCTCTCCACCCACCCCACTAGAATATCAGTTCTAAGAGCTGGTTGCCTTGTTGATTGTTATACTAGAGGCTTGGTGCACAAAATTCATGCACTGGGGACGGGGGTGTCCCCAGCCTGCATCCTCTTCATTCTGGGATCCCTGGGATGGGGCCTAAACCGGCAGTCAGACATCCCTCTCACAACCCAGGACTGCTGGCTCCCAAGTGCTTGCCTGCCTGCCTGCCTGCCTGCCTGATTGCCCCTAACCGCTTCTGCCTGCCAGACTGATCACAGGCCATGACCTTGGTTCACACATCTGGGCTTGACCTTCTTTGTTCAGTTTTTCTCTGTCTGCCAGCAACTGCTGTATTATCTGCCAACCTTAATTCAGCTTTAATTAAGCTCATTTGTATCAACTCTCCTTGAAAAAGTATTTTTCAGTCTACTTTAATATACAGTTATATGAATTTTAACACACAGTTATATGAATTTTGATCCATGTAACTGTTTATGGACAGGAGACAGCCTTGTCTCCCCTGGTTGCTAGTGGGAGTGGAATTCTTGCCATATCCTAAGAAAAGGAATTTTCTGAGACTTGTACAGGAGAATGAATGATTTTTATGTGCATGGAATTAAATTTCTGAGTTTCCATTTCCCTTAGTCCAATCATAGAAGAAGTGTAGCTGGGGATTCAGTAGAACTAAAATCAGAGACAGTGTCCAAAGTTTCTTTTTCATGTCCTAGTCAGCATCTGGCTAGTTTAGCTTATGTTTCCCACTGATATCCATTATTCCATTGTTTGTGGGGTCCACAGGGCCACATGGCTATGAAGGAAACACGGGCAAATGCAAGGAAGCTAAGCGTGAGCCACGAGCTAAGAGAACGAACTCCTTTTTATATGGAAGATTATGTATTCCCAAATTTTCACACTTGCAATGGCCACGCCAATTCTGGCCAATGATCTCTGTTCCTAGGTATGCTTGACAGACAAGTACCTTCCCTATATCACCCTAACTTTACTAGACATGCATCTATCTTCCCTTTGTGATTCCCTGGGGAGTGCAAAATTGCAGCTTCCTGGTGAAGCTGCCCAAGTGATATGCCTATAATGTCTGGCCTTCCTTTTACTTCTCTCCTATCCTATCTAATAATAGACAAACATGGTAATTGACCATACCTTTGCTACACCTCCCATTGGCTAATCAGCATGATATGCAAATTAACCACCAACAAAGATGGTGGCTAATTTGCATACTGCAGGCAGGGTGGGACAGCGCAGCCACCAGTGCAAGCTGCCATCCTGGGCCGCAGCCTGGCCCCAGAAGCCCCAGAAGCCGCCCAGAAGCCGGTGATCGGGGGAAGATGGGGGTCCCCTGCCCAGGCCTCTGGTGGAGGCATTAGGCCTGGGTAAGGGGCCGATCCCGGGATCGGAGGGTGATAGAGGTCGATGCCTCTGGCCGAGGTGTCAGGCCTGGGTGGGGGGTGGAGCCGGCAATCAGAGGGGTCTGGGGGTCGCCTGCCCAGGCCTGACGCCTCAGCGAGAGGCATCAGACCTGGGTGGGGGGACCAAGCCGGCGATCGGGGGAATATGGGGGTCCCCTGCCCAAGCCTGAAGCCTGGGCCAGAGGCATCAGGCCTGGGGGGTGGGGGTGGAGCCCAAGCCTGCGATTGGTGTGAACTACAGAGGAAACACCTTTTCTGACCGCTCATTGGCTAAGCTCCCTGTATGCCACTGGTAATATTCTTAGTAACTCAGGTAATAAGAATCCAAAAAGGTGATCTAGGGTTTTTCACCATACTCCTGGCGAAAAAAATGAAGGCCGCTGCTGGAGGGCTAAGAAATGTCATATCCTGCCCTAGCTGATTTGGCTCAGTGGATAATGCCTTGGCCTACCGATGGCAGGGTCTGAGTTCAATTCTGACCAAGAGCATGTACCTAGGTTGCAGGCTCCTCCCTGGCCGGGGCCCAGGTCAGGGCTCATGCAGGAGGCAACCAATCAAAGTATTCCTCTCACTTTGATGTTTCTCTCTGTCTTTCCCTTTCTCTTCCACATTCTCTAAAAATCAATGGAAACATATCCTCAGGTGAGGATAAAAAATAATAAAGAAATTATTATTATATGAAAGAGACATCTTGAAAGTGCCTAAAGAAAGTTGTCATTTTTTCATGGTGAAGGGACTGGAGCCCGTGTTGATGAAAAAACCTTGCTGGCTGCGGTGACTGGCAGTGGCTGCAGCAGCAGGGTGATGGGGCTGGTGCCTTCCCCTGATCAGCCCGGTCACCTCCCACAAAGGGAGGCCAGACTGTGGCTTAGGCCCGCTCCCCAAAGGGAGCAGGGAGCGGGCCTAAGCCATCACTAGGACATCCCCTGAGGGCTCCCAGTATGTGAGAGGGGGCAGGCTGGGCTGAGGGACCCCCCCCCCCCAGTGCATGAATTCCATGCACCGGGCCCCTAGTCTATATATATAAAAACCTAAGCAACCAGCCGATTGGCTGGTAGCTATGATGTGCACTGACCACCAGGGGGAAGACACTCAATGCAGGAGCAGAAACCACAGGCATGGAAACATGGAATAGAATGATGAATCTTAGAGGGAAGGGAGGAGGGTGGAGGATGGAAAGAGATTAACCAAAGATCTTATATGCATACTAGAGGTCCCCATGCACTGGTTGGGTCCCTCAGCTTGGCCTGCAGGTATTGGGCTAAAACTGGCTTTCTGACATCCCCCGAGGGTTCCCGGATTGTGAGAGGGTGCAGGCCAGGCCAAGGGAACCCCACCAGTGCACGAATTCATGCACCAGGCCTCTAGTTATTAATAACTAGCTAATTATAACCAGAAAACCCCCAAAACTTCATCACGCTTTGTAGTTATACTCTCCCTCCACCCCTAACCCTTGGCAACCAGCAATCTGCTCTCTATCACTTTAGTTTTATTTTTTAGAGACTACCATATCACTGGATTCATGTAGCATATAACTGATTGAGGCTGGCTTCTTTTGTTCAACATTATTCCCATGAGACTCATCCAAGTTGTTGCATGGATCAATAGTTTACTTTTTTATTGCTGAGTGTCATTTCTTTGTATGGATGTATCACGGTTGTTTAGACAACCTCTTGTTGAAGGACACTTAGGTTGTTTCCAGTTTTGGGTGATTATAAACAACACGTACAAGAATGCTCCTGGCAGCATTAGTTGGGGATGCATAAAATTGGAGGTCATCTGGGTGCCCATTCCCAACAGAGTGGATGGAGGAAAAGTGATAGATGAATACCATGGGGCAGGAGGCAGCAATTAGAAGCCAAGAGATTTAAAGCAATGGGACTTTCAAATATTGTGTGAAGAGAAGATGAAACGTCAGGATGAGCTATGTACAGCATTTGTACAAATTAAAAACACATGTATACAAAACAATACTACAAATTTTGCTGGAACACATACAAATAATAAGTACATATTGAGCACTTATTGGGAGGAACAGAAACTATTGGGAGGGAGAAGGAGTGAAACAAAATAGAATTTGTTTTAATTTTTAGAAATAACTAAAAAAAAAAAACAGAATTAAAAATTGTAAAAAGAGGCTGGAAGGTTTTTCTGGGTTGCGGAGAGAATCTTAGCCCTGACCTGCAGGGATCTCAGTGGCTGTTGGGTTTGTGCTGTAATACTGTGTCATTTGTAACACTGTGTGTGTATTTAGTATAATATTTAGTTTATTTGGCCAGTTGATCACGTATTGCAAGTGGTCCAACATCAGTTCCAGGGGCTCCAGTTACACTTTTTCAGAGGCAGGCTTCCTGTCAACTCGCTTCTTTCATTCATGCCTTGGTCCTGTCTCTTTCTCTCTGGCCCATGCTCTCAGCCTTTACCCTACTGAAGGCCTCTGCGAGCACGAGGCTCTGATTGGTCACATGAGACAGTACCCAGCATGGTGCCGTCCTATCAGAGAGGGTTCTTGTATCAGGCCACTTCACAGGCAACTGATCCAACCTATGGAAGGTCTTTGGCTCGAGCAAGGCTCCCTAGCCCAGATGGATTATAGGACAGAGGTTTGGGGATTCTAAGATAAAGCATGATCCTTTCTTTTCTTTTCTTTTTGCATAAGGAACAACTTGATGATGCTTTTCTCAGAAGAGATGAGTGTTGTGAATCTTTCTGGCACTTCACAATGTCACTTACTCCCTGAGTGTGGTGTGGAATGCGCCCTACACCAAGGAGGCACATCGCTTGTGAAACTCCAAGGATCATAGGGATTATAAAAGAGACCAACTAGACTATGTACTCAACATGGGCAGACTGGGGAGTGAGCAGCTATATAGCAGGAAGACAGCAGCATTGGAGTCAGTTCATCTCTAGGGAAAATCCCAACATTGCCACTTCTAAATGTATACTTTTGGCATGATCCATTCCTGCCTCCTCACAGGATTGTGTGGCATGCATTCCATGGATCAGCATGGTGATTCGTACATAGTAAGCGCTCAATATATGTTAGTTCCATTTCTTCCCCTCATACCTGACACATACTGAAGAGTGTTCATGAAGCCTACACGAGTGAGTGAATAAAGGAGCCACACACACAGGCTGTTGTTTGCCTATAGCTTACCCATACCTATTTAAACTAGATTATTTTTCTCCAGTCTTCTGCATTCAAAATAATTGCTTCCGAATGTATTTGAATGTATCAATTTCCTTTTTTCCCCTCTAAGAATTATAACTTATAGGTCAGAACTGGAGAGCAGAGATTATGTGAGTCATTGAACCAAAGTAAGGGAGAGTTAGCAGCCAAAACTTCTGTAGCCCTTGTGCAGACCAATGGACGGACTTCGAGGTTATAGAAATGACCTTGATGAGTTTGCGACAACCACGCCTGTCTTATGTCCCAAGCTGCATTCATTCCCTACCCTGAGCTCCAGTCTGCTATTCTAGCGCATTGATTGGGTAGAACCCAACTCTGCTTGACATTTTTGTCAACACCTGACCCCAATTATGATTTTGTTAAAGAAATGTTTTCCTTTGAAAATATTTACTTCAATTGTCCTGAAACTTTATGACCATTTCCAAGATCCTGTGTTAGTACATCTGGAAAATAAGTGAATATTCTGTTAAACCAATTCATAGCCATACCCTTGGCTGCTAAAGTCATGTTCTCAAGCCAGTGTATCAGTAACATGGTGTGCAATTTTACTTCACAATTTCTCTTCTTGTTTTCACAGTAATGGGAGCTAAAGTCTGGAAGAAATCAGAGCCCTTGGCACTGCACAGTGCTGCCATCGGGGAGGATGGGGCAGTGAAGGCCTGGAGACCACAGAGGGGCCCTGTGAAGCCAAGTCTTTCCCCAGGTAAATAAGGCATCATTTATTGCATTACAGAATACGCTCAGCCATTCTATTTTATTGGACATTAATTGCACTTATTAATATATATGTATTTTAAAAATGAATGAATGAATGTGTATCAGCCAAATAAAACATGTTAAAAAAAAAAAGAAATGAATGAAATACTCAAGGAAAAGATTGATGTGCTGTTGCAAAGAAAAAATGTGCCCTGCATTTTTTAGATGAAGCAGAAATATAAGGCCAGAGTCTTACAGTCCCACTCTATTCAATCTTTCAAAATTAAAATGAATTCCCATTAATTTTGACTTTGGTATTGTTGTTTGCCAAACTGAACATCTGTGTTGGTTCTTACAAATTCAGAAATATCGAAGTCAGGAATTTGGTAGGAAACTGAATGCTGCAAGCCTATTTTAAAAAGGAAAGGAAGGAAGCAACCTAAAATGTAGAATGACCAAATAAAATGCTTACAATGCAACATTTTAAGTCAAGCACTTAAAAATAATAGTTGATAGGAAGGCCTGACCAGCATGGCTCAGTGGTTGAGCATCGACCTATGAACCTGGAGGTCATGGTTCGATTCTGGATCCCCAGTGTGGGCTATGCAGGAGGCAGCCAATTGATGATTCTCTCTCATCATTGATGTTTCTATCTCCCTCTCCCTTTCCCTCTGAAATTAATAAAAATATATTTTAAAAAATAGTAGTTGAAATGAATAGATGCATTAGGCTATATCTGCTACAACATAAAGTAAAACTTCATAACAAGATTATGAAAGTGCTTTTTATTATTTCTGTAATGTTGTCCTATTATAGGTAATTACAGATACAGAATTTTTAACTTGGTATATTGAACAGTAGAAGCTACATATTGATGCTGTGTCCCCAAAACCTATTTTAGGTACAACGATGCATTATAGTCACTATGTACAGATAAAAAGCATACATGATAAAATACAAAAATAATAAAAGGTTAAATAAGAAGTTATCCTTGAGTTATAAACATCTAATGAAGTATAGCTTTTTATTACACATTTGTTTCATCCCTAAAAACACACAAATGAATGTATAATGCTATGCAAATATCTGATTTAATATAGATGTAATATGAAAACATTAAGGCTATAAAAGTATTTCACAGGTAAAGGCTAAGTTCTGAGACATGAAGGCTTTTAGATAACCCACAAAACAAACCTGAGACACCTTCTTTTTGTTTTGGAAAACAAGCAATTTTCTTACAAAGTCAAAGCTTTAATATATAAATGCAGCATTTATATATTAACTATACTTTACTGCAATTACCTGGAGTAGACGTTCTGACTATAATGGTGACCAGCCAGTGCCTTTTTTCCTCTGGCAGAAATAAAATGAGGTTTTCTGATTAGCCAGTAACATGATTACTATAGCCCCCAAGTTTGATTATTTTTATTTGGTTTGGGGTTTGCTTTCCTTCCTTTAACTAGGTTAGAAACATATTAAATAAATCAGCTAACCTCTAAGCATCCACCTTACTTTCTTCTATATAAGCACAGCTTTCCCACTGCTGAAAGCACCACATTAACTGAGCCCACGTACATAAAAACTGCATAAAAACAGATTAAAGCACATCTGGATCTGGTTTACTTAGCGAGGCATCCAGATTAGTACGTGATTACTGTGCTGCCACACACCTCCCAGCATAAGTAGGATAAGGCAGCCCAAAGTCAATTTCTCAGCCCTGCTAGAGGGAGGGGGGAGGGAGGAGGGGGGAGGGGAGAAGGTAATCATATTTTGGAATTGCCAGTACCAAAAAATGTTAAATGTATTGGTAAGCCTCATTTCTATAGTTGACTTTAGAGCCTTTAAAAATACTGGCACAAACAGTTTTTCATATTCAAGATGAACGACTATGAGATTTTATAATTAAAATTATGTGACATTTTGACTAATAAAAAATTTCAAATTACAGCTTTGGCCGGGTGTCTCAGTTGGTTGGAGCATCGTCCTGTACACCAAAAGGTTGTGAGTTTGATTCCCGGTCAGGACACGTAACTAGGTTGTGGGTTCAGTCTGGTCAGGGTGCATATGGGAGGCAACCGATCGATGTCTCTCTCTCATACTGATGTTTCTCTCTTTCTCTCTCTCTCTCTCTCTCTCCCTTCCCCTCTCACTAAAGAAAAATCAATAAAAACATATCCTCAGGTGAGGATTAAAAAGAATTTTGAGTTATAAAATAGATCTAATATGTTGTGGATTTTTAAGTCTACTTGAGATTTAATATAGGTACATGAAAAACAACTTTTTTCTAAATATTCATTATTTCAAATTAATTAATTTGGAATGAGTGGTTTAACCATCTTTCTTCCTTTTCAATTTTTCACTCTTTTCTCTTTCCACCCCTACACACACAACCATGATACAGTCCTTCCTTTGTAATTTTGATGAAAGTTAAATCTTCAAACTTCATTTTGTACTCTTACAATCTTCCCTCACTTTTTTTTAAGGTTTTTAGATTATTCGTATAAACTAAATGTATGCATTTTGTTCAAGCTTTATGTTTTCACAGTTACCAAAGGGACGGCTCACTGGGTTGCCCATCTTAGACAACACAGTTTATCCGATCAGCTTCAGTGACACACAATGCAGTCCTCAAAACAGCCCCCTGAGACTACCTTCTGACTCTGACTTTCCAAAACACTGATAGTACTGTTATTTTTTTTTAATAATTTAAAAGGAAAACTAGGTCTGTTATAATGGAAATTTTCCCTCTTCTTTCTTAATAAAGATAACATTCAGGTAATTTGTTGCATTGTTCGCTGTTCATCAGGAAACACAGATGAAATTTCTCTGCATTCCAATGGCTAATGGTGAGATTTCCAGTAACTTCAACTGGTTCTCAATAATCAGAATGTCTTTAAAATTAAATTAAAATTTAAGCATGCCAAGAGTTTGGGAATTATAACATATTAACTTGATCAATTTTTAAAAGAGATTCTGTATTATGAATAGAATTTTTATAAATATATTGTAAAGTAATAAGGAAGACATCTTGCAGACCCAATTTTTAGATTTTTGTGTTTTGGATGAAAGACAAGACTGCTTCAACTTGGTTTCCATGTCAAAAATAGGAAATTAATCTAACTCATTTCATGTATTTGAGCCAGAATTAGTTGAATTGGTTATACTTTTCAATTTTCTATGACAATATAAAAGATATATGTTATACAACCTTTTCCTGACCAAAATAATTAATACTAAGAATTTAATAATAAAATAACTAATACATATTGCTTATGAATAATTATATATGTATACATACTGAGTACAATTGGGTGATTTTTTTTAAAGCTATGCTAATTATTGAACTCAGTGCATTGCAATTACATAATTTAAAGCTTAGCTGGGCTGGTAAATCTTGCTTTCTTTCGGGGGCGGGGGCGTGGATATTGCTTATAATTGAAATTCTGTACTTTGGCAATCAACACAGGTTGGAATGTTTTACAATTTAACAATTTACATTTTATAATTAATGATAAATCACTGAAACCCATTATAATCATTAAACCAACTACTATTAATTTCCTTTTCAGCAAATGACTTTATGAATCATCCAAAATAATATGAGAAAGCACATCAGTAGGCCAAAACATAAATCCATCCACAGATACCAGAGCCTAACTAAGCTATTGTATTGACAAGGTGAGAAGGAACTTTCGGGTCTGAATCTTTTCCCTCTCACCCTCAATCACATGTCTTACACTGAAATTATGTGCCTTTGCATATTCAACAATATATTCTAAAACTTTGCTCAATACGGTTTTCTACTGCTGTTCAGCACACACAACATCCACCTGCGATCCCACCCACGAAAGCATGGAATTGGAAGTACCTCTTCATCAGGTAGTTCTGCATGTGTGCCCAAATGTGTTTTATCTCCAAAGAATGCTCTCTGGAGAAGTTATTACCAGCATTCGATGTATGTATAAAACTTCTTTGGGCCTCTTCACTCTTGGAATGAAAAGAAATCTTCCCAGAGCTCCTGCACAGCCCAGTGAGGATCTGGGCTCACTTTAGAGGCGAACTGAGAAAGTTGCACAGAGGAGCTGGAAAATTTTACTCCCCATCCCCCAAAACTTGAGACCTTCTAAAATTCCAGCTTGCTTCTGGCTTCTCACTGGCAGTCTTCCTCGGCTTGCAACGTTTGGACAGCCCTGTCGAGGAGCTCCATGGACTCTCTGAGAGTGACGTTGATTTTAAATGACTTGGGTTTAATGGTCAGGCCGTAATTAAAATCCATTTTTGCGGGCTCGTCGGGATTGGCCTTGAAATTGCACTGGTGAGCCAGGATGGAAATGAAGAGAAACAGCTGTGTCTTGGAAATCTCTTCCCCGATGCAGCGCCGTTTGCCCATTGAAAAAATCATCACGCTGCTGGCCAGGTCCTTGTTGATGAAGCCGTCCTGGTCCAAGAACCGGGTGGGATCGAAGTCCTCTGGGTTAGGCCACTTCACGGGGTCATGATTCACGGACCACTGGTTAACAAACACCACCGTGTCCTTGGGAATGTGGTAGCCCAAGACAGAGGCGTTGGCAGTGGTGGCGTGAGGAATGGTGATGGGCACGAAGCTGGAGAAGCGCATGGCTTCGTAAAGAAAGGCCATGATGTAGGGCAGTTTGGGCTGGTCGTCCAGGCAGGGCAGGCGGTCTCGACCCACGACTTGATCCAGTTCTGCCTGCACCCGAGCCTGCACGTCAGGGTACCTGTTTGGTTTTTAAGGCAGAGGGAGAAAACGAGTGAGGAAAACTCATTCTTCTTTCACGAAGAAAGCACATTACAATTTGTTTTAATCCCACTTTCTTTATCTGAATCAGGGACTGACTTAACTTTTCCGTGCCTCCCCCCAAAATAATCTAAAACAATTTCTTAATTTCTCACTAAATTGCAAGATGGATAAGTTGGTGGTTACATTTCCTGGAATAGGCCTCACATGGCTAATGCTCTCTTTCCTGTCATAAGTCAAAATATGTCTAAGTTTTCTCAGCCTGAGAAAGGAGGATAACGGACAAGGCCAACTTCTCCAATAGAGGAAGCAGGCACAATGCTTAGGACTCACAATACTTTTCAGAGGCCCAAGAAATGTTTTCTTTCTTCTTCTTTTTTTTTTTTTTAAATCAGAAGAGGAAAAAAATGAACTTTTCGGTCAAAGAAAATGTTTTAGCATATAATTTTAATATATTTATCTTTATGCCAATATAGTCATAAAATATAATTTTATTTTTCATGGAGTAAGGTATCTACAAAGACAAAAGCACCGAAGGCCCATAAAAGTTAAAATGTAGCCCTGAAAGAAGATCATTCCCCCCCCACCCCCCACCCCCCCGCTCTAGCCCCCCGCCATTTCCCTACTGTTCTCATCTGTACAAAGGTGATTGGTATGCTGATAGGTAAAGCAACATGGCTTCTAAAATGTGAAAGCAAATTCCCCATGTTCATGAGATTATGGTACCAATTGTAATACATATTCACTGTTGGTGACATAAACTAGCATAATCCTTTTGGAAAACAAAATCTTACTACAAAGCAAGTTCCAAAAGGGTAACCTCTCCCCACTGTTTGTAAACCCGGTAATCCTCCTTGCAATGTATTTTCAGGAAATAACAAATACAAAAACATATAACCACAACAATGGCTGAAATTTTTAAAATGTAAATGACAACTGTAAAGCTCAAGCAATGGTTATATACAATGATTATATTACTATGGCAAAATATTATGTAACCATCAAAAATTACTAAAGTGGACATGTTAGCAATCTATCAATACGATTTTTTTAAGTTGTCAAAATAAAGTTTAAAAGATGGGGAAATAGCCATTACAATAAGAGGAAATGTCAGGAGTAAAAAAAAAAAAAAAAAGTAAATAATTATTGCAGCCCTGAAAAAAATATATAAGCATGTATGTGATGAAATCTGGGGTGATTTGAAAATATTGCTTTGTTAGCACTCTACTTCAGGGGTCTGCAAGCTTTTTCATAACGGGCCAGAGAGTAAATATCTTAGGTTTTGCAGATCAAACCCTCTGTGTCCCAGTTATTCAACTCTGCCCGTGCTGTAGTATGAAAGCGGCCATAGCTAATAGGTAAATGTATTTTCTTCCTTTTGATAAAACCTATATACAGAAATGGCTAGTGTAATGTGCCAACCCATCATATTGTCTTTTCACCCAAAAGAAGAAAAATGTACTTATCAGCTATATTGAATTGAAAGTGACCCCAACATTGTTTTATTTCCTTTCTCTGCCCAATCTGTTTCTGAGTGAAAAAGAAAGTCTGTTTCAAAAGATAACATGTTTATTTGAGAATGCTAAAGATCTACTGATCCCCTTTTGGGATGTTTTCTTTCTGACCTACCTGCCCCCACTGTGAGTTTCTGTGATCATAATACGGAGAAGCGATTTTAAATATACAAAATATTCAATTTGTGAAAGTGGCCGTACAGTATCTAAGGGTTGCAGTGGATTCTAGTAAAAAGCTGTCTTTGCCTTTCAGTATCTGAGGCACCAGAAAATTCAGCATTCCCCACAGCTAACTTGTGCCACCAAGAAATGTCACAACCAGGATTTCTGGTCTCTCCAGGCCATCAAGACTCACCTTGAGCCAGACATTTGCCCCTTGGGGTCGAGTTGCCAGACAAGCTACAGGCCACCCAGTTAAATCTGAAGTGCAGATAAACAATGGCTAATCTTTTAGAATAAGTATGTCCTATGTAAAATTTATTTTTTATTTGCTAAATCTGGCACCAAGTGATACCTGGAACTTGTCTGATTCGTGCGTTGACGGAGCTTGTCTGAGACCTTAATCAAGGTGGTCTCTGGGGACCAGTTAACCGACCAAGAGGGGCCCAGGGGCCAGGAGGTCCGCAGAGGCCTCCTGCGTGCCCTGATTGCCTTTGTGGATGCTGTTCTGCGCTGGGTAAAAGTGACTGCTTCTCCAGTTCTTTACCCGGAAGACACTTCTCTTACTCCTAGCGCGGCTGCTTCACAAAATCCAGCACAAACCGCTGGTGCCTGACCTCCCTCCTAAAACTTCCACGTGGGCTAACCAACCCGGGGCCAAGTCTGAGGGCCTCCGACCGGCCTCCGAGGGTTCCTTTCCGGGGGAACAAAGCCCGGACTGGCGGCTGGCTTTTAGCGCCCGGCCTGGGAGGCCTCAGATCTGCGCGGACTGGCGGAGCGGATGAGGCTGCTGTGTTTGTTTAACGTGTTTGTTTACCGTACCTACCGCGTTACCCCTTCTTTCCGAACCGTTCCAATGACGCTTCTCCTGTGGCAGGAGAAGAGATCTGGACTGATCTGCGGGCACTTAAAAAAGTCTTGTTTTTCCAGGGGGTTTCTCACAAAATGTGTGCCTACTTGGAGACGCAGCGACAAGATCAGAGATTCGGAGAGGTCCCGCTGGGTGGGGCGTGCCCGCTCGCGTGTCTCTACCCCCCCCCCCCCTGTTGCCTGCCTGGCGGTTTGAGGGCGTGACATCAGATTGGAGAGGTGGTGGCCTGATGCGAAACCTCAAACCCTCCTTGCGCGAAACCTCAAACCCTCCTTGCGCGCTGGTCGCGATCTCAGCCTATGCTGGTCTCACTGCACCCTTTTTGGTTTGTTTGTTTTATTATTTTATTTTATTTTATTAAGGTATTACATATGTGTTCTTATCTCCCCATTGCCCCCCAACCCTCGCCCGCCACACACACACACACACACACTCACTCACTCACTCACTCACTCACTTTATAGGAGGAGAGGGAGGCCCGACCCACGCCTCCTGGAGGCTTTACCTGGTGAAAAGGATGAGCAGCCACTGCAGCGCGGTGGAGAGCGTGTCCTGGCTGGCGCCAAAGATGTCGGTGACAGTGGACGGCACGTAGTCTTCGTCCAGCCGCGCGGCGCTGTCGCCCGAGCCCTCGGCCGCCTCCTTTCCCACCGAGAGGATGCAGGCGTCCATCAGGTCGCGGGGGGCGGCCCCGGGACGGAAGCTTTCGCGGTGCCGCAGGAACTTGTCGAGGACGAAGTTGCTGAAGTTGCGGTTGAGCTGCTGGAACTCTCGGAAGGTTGTGCGCACCGGGTTCGGGAAGCGCAGCAGCCAGGGCAGCACGTCCACCAGGCTGCCCGCGCCCACCGTGCGCCCGAACTCCTCGTTGTGGCTGAGCAGCTCGCGGAACTCGGCGTCCTCGTGGCCGTAGCGACAGCCGAAGCACACGGCGCTCATGACGTTGGCCACGGCCACCAAGGTCAGCGGCCGCGGGTCGAGGAAGGCGCCGCCCGCGCTGCCGCGCACCAGCAGCTCCACCAGCTCGCGCGCCTCGCCCAGCACGTGGCCCTCGAGGACGCGGCGGCTGCGCGGCTGGCGCGGGGAGAAGGCGCGCATGGTGCCCTGCGCCGCGCGCCGCTGCGCCTTCCAGCGCTCCGAGTACTGGCTGAACGCCAGGCTGCGGCCGCCCGACACCACGCGGAAGGAGGCGAAGGGCGGCCGGTCGGCGAAGGCGGTGGCCTGCTGCACCAGGGCCTGGCGAATGGCGCGCTCGCCGTTCAGCACCACCACCGGGCAGCTGCCCAGGCGGATCTGGAAGACGTCGCCGTAGCGCCGCGCCAGGCGCTCGAAGGAGAGATGCGGCGCGGGGCCTATCGCCGCGGCGTTGCCGATCAGCGGCCACGCAAAGGGCCCCGGGGGCGCGGACCCTGGCTGGCGCCGCCGCTGCCGCAGCAGCCACTGGCCCACGTGCACGGCGGCCAGCACCGAGAGGAGCAGCAGGAGCGTGGCTTGCTGTGCGGACAGCGCGATGGGCAGCAGGGGGTCGTCGAGGCTGAGCCTGGTGGCCATGCTGAAGAGAGAAAGGCAAAGGCGTGACGTGCAGGTGTGAGGAGAGAGGGGCGGGCGCCCCGTGCCCCTGTCCGCGGCCTCGGGCTAAACCCTAAGCTGTCGGGGAGGGAGGCCGCGGGTGGGTTAGGAAGGGCTGCCTCACTGGAGAAGCAGCTGAAGATGCCCTTTCCCATCCCAAACCCACTCCCCGCAGGAAAAGGAAGGGGGCGTGTTTCTGCTGCTCCCGCACTCAGCCTCCCAGTCCCTCCGCGGCCGCCTAACGGTCCCTGCGATTCGGGGACAACACGGCGGGCATCGAGGCGGGGGCGCTCAGTTCTCTCTAAGTGACTATCACCCCAGCCCTGCGCCTCCCCGATCTGCCCCCCCTCCCCCCATCTGCGAGAACCCAACAGGAGAGGCCGCGGGAAGGCAGCTCTGCGGACACACTGACCTGCAAAGAGGCACGGTTTCCAGCGGCGAGCGACCGCGGGCTCCGAGAAGGGGCGGGGGCAAGACGACAGCCCGAGCGTCTCCAGAAAGTGGGACGCCCGCCGCGGACACCTGCTGCCGGAGCCTTCGCGCTCACTCTGGAGCCAGGAGGCGCAGTCAGAGCTCGGGGCGCTGGGATGGGGATGGGGACCGAGAAAGGTGGCTCCTTGGCCGAGCCCCGCTGCACGTGACGCCTCGGCAGAGCCGGGGTTTCCTAACAGCGTGGGGATTGGGGTTAGGGGTGCCTGAGTGGAGGCAATGCCCAGCTCTCACGACCCCCCGAGCTGGTGGCTCCGACGGCTGGAGTCTCAGAGGCGTGGCCCGTTTGCCCACAGCCACTCTGCAGAGTCCAAACGCGCCATCCGTTTTTAAGGTCTGAGTCGAGGGAGGAGGCAGCTGGACCTGGCGGGGGCGGGGCGCGCCAGCGGGCGGGGCGCGCGGGGACGGTCCCCGAGGCTCGGACTCTGGCTGGAGTCGCCGCACGCAGGTGGTCACGCGAGGCGGCCCCGGCGCGCCCCGACGGCCTTGGAGAAGGGGCTGGTGATTTGACTAGTAGCGGCTGTCTGAGCTTTTCGCGCACCCGAAAACCGCTCTTCATCCCAGTCACCCCCGCACGGTTTCCGTGGGACGCGCTGCGGCCAGAATCTGCCCCTACAGGCTGAGCGCTCCCCGAAACTCCCTTCCCTTCCAGTGATTTCAGCTGCGGGCCCAGAGAACACTGCTCCGGGTACTTGGGCGCCCCGGCCAGGAAGGGAAACCTGTCCGTCTGGAAAAAAGGAAAGTGTGGTTTGTGGTGCGGTTTGCCCGACAGCCTCCCTGGTTATTTTATCTTAACGTTCGCGTAAGCAGATGGCCCTCCAAGGAAGCCCTTTTGCGTGCGCGCAAAGTTCTCCGCGCGCAGGGATATCAAGAATCCCGGAGCGACGCCGCCCCCCTGCTCCCGGCCTCGACTGTCCCTGGCAGCAGGGGCGGGGCGCCGCTGGCCCCGAGGTTTCCCGTGGGGAAACTCCTCCGGTGGCGCTGCCCACTGGAGGGCGCGGGGCCGCGCAGGCCTTGTCTGCAGTCCTGGAGCACTGGGCCCAGAGCCAAGCTGGGGCAAACCGTGGGGGCTGGAGAGGAGGGGGAGGAAGCTCTCTGAAGGTTCCCGGAGGAAGGAGGGGGACGAGGAGGGGGTAGGGGAGGGGGAGGCAAAGAGCCCCGCGACGGAGAACTTGATCGGGTTGAAAAGTTCCTCCGCTGCCGCCTCCCCCTTGCGTGCAGAGCTGTGCCTTGCGTGCGTCGCTTCTGGAAAGCCGGCTCCAGTCATATCCCTCGGCGCTTCTCACGGCACCTGACACGCTGGGGCGGCGACGGGGGTGGCGGCTGAGGGCGGGGTGCTGGCCGCCACCACCCTCCGCAGCGCACGCACAGCCGCGCCCGCCGGGCCCGCGAGGTTGGGCCGCCACCCGAAGGCCGGGTCTGGGTGCGTGCGCTGGAGGTGGGAACGCTTCTTTCAAAGGGGCAGCCGCAGGCAGGAGGCGCGGGAGCCAGCGCTGGCCTCGGGCTGGCGGCACCTGCTCCTACCGGCTGGTACAAAGTATTTTGGGGAGGAAAGGTCTTCGCAGCAAGGCCGGGGGGAGGGCAAGCCCGTGGGAAAGGTGGGATGTCTTAGTTCATCAGGGAGGAAGTGTACCTCTGGGCCTCCAAGGTCGTCAAGCGTAAATGTAAAAGGTGTTCGTTTACCATGTGACAACCCTGTGTTTTGGAATTTTACTGGAGCTTCGAGTATCTGTTTCCCGATTACAGAGGAGGAATCTGGGGTTCAGAGAGGTTATGTGACTTACTCAAGGTAGCACAGCTAAACTGGGGTGGCGTCAGAATTTGAACCCACGAAGTCACACTCCAGATCCACCATACAAGTTTATGTGAAAGGAAATCCTCAGATAAAAGGCACAAATGCCTTCTTGCCTGTCTGCTCTCCCATTAGCTGGAAGAATTTTTAAAATTTTTATTTTTCAATTACAGCTGGCATACGATGTTATATTAGCTCCAGGTGTACAGCATAGTGATTAGATATTTATATACCATAGGAAATGATCGCTCTGGAAGACATTTTTTTAATAGTTGTTTTTCTTTGAGAATTGAGGATTCTGAGGGTCACACAGAAAAAATCGTATGCTGATCTTTTGCAATTAAATTGGTTTTGAATAAAAAGACTTCAGGAGAGACTGAAACCAATGATAAATATCTGACCTGATAAGAAAATGCCTTCCTGTAAAAGTCTTCATTTGGTAGTTTTTGTTGTTGTTGTTGTTCGTTAATTCTCACCAGAGGATATTTTTCCATTGATTTTTAGAGAAAGTGGAAGAAAGGGGAAGAGACAGAAACATTGATGTAAGAGAGACACATCCATTGGTTTCCTCCCACACACACCCTGACCAGGGCCAGGGCATTGAGCCTGCAACCTAGGTACCTGCCCTTGACCAGAATCAAACCTGGGACCTTTCAGTCCTCAGGGCGATGCTCTATCCACTGAGCCAAACCGGCTGGGGCTTATTTGGTAGGTTTTGAGAGATCCTCTAGAAATGATTTCACACACCATTCCTGAAAGCCTTTACCACAGTATCTCCTCCAGAATCAGAGTAGAGTACTCACATCCATGGTAAAGTTAGTTTTTGAGCAACTGTTTATTTTTTTAAAAAATCTTTATTGCTGAAAGTATTACATATGTCCCCCTTTTCCTCCCATTGACCCCCCTCCAGCCGGCCCTACCCCCTGCCCCAGGCCTTCACCACCCTATTTTCTGTGTCCATGGGTTATGCATATAATGCATACAAATTCTTCGGTTGATCACCTCTCACCCACCCACTGTCCCCCACCTTTCCTCTGAGAGTCTGCACTGTTTCATGCTTCCCTGTCTCTGGGTCCACTCCATTCATCAGTTGAGCAACTGTTTAAATAGCATTGGTTTCCCAGAGCCATGTTTGCCAACATCTCCTTTGAAATGAGTTTCATAAGGACCTTACAATGTCCAGCTTTTGCAAGCTTCTGCATGTGTCAGTCTCTCATTAGACTTTCATTTGGTGGACGGGAATTGTCTGTAGGCTAATGCCAATTCTGCGCTATCAACATTCCTGAAAGCCTTTACCAGTGTCTCCTCCAGAATCAGAGTGGATGGATGGTTCCTTTACCAGCGGTTCTCAACCTGTGGGTTGCGACCCCTTTGGAGGTCGAATGACCCTTTCACAGGGGTCGCCTAAATACATCCTGCATATCAGGTATTTACATTGCGATTCATAACAGTAGCAAAATTACAGTTATAAAATAGCAACGAAAATAATTTTATGGTTGGGGGTCACCACAACATGGGGAACTGTATTAAAGGGTCACGGCATTAGGAAGGTTGAGAACCACTGCAACCAAGCAAATTCCTGTCTTAAAAAGTATAAAGCAAGGCTGTTCCCTAAGACCTCTTGTGTAATTCCTGAATAATGTCTTCTAGTTTTTAGATAAACTCAGTGCATGTCTTCCTGCCACAGCACATAATTCAGGCATGGCCTCCATGCTACTGTGGCACCTTGCGCTTAGCTCTTGTACTAGGACATGCTTTAAAAAAAAAAGCAGAGGAGCCCTTTAAGGAAATGCTATCAGAAAGATAAGCCCTTATCAGTTATGACAAACTAAAACGAAAATAACTGGCTGTGGTAGCACCTTCTTTGGAATCTGCAGGCCCCAGGTTCTCCCAAGCTCTATTGCAGGGCCCATCTGGTACCTGATGAAGAGATAGGGTAAATCCAGAGTGGCCAGTGGGTACCCCTGATCCAGCCCAAGGTGGGTCCCCTCCCTCTAGTGAGAATTCACACCAAGCCCTTTATCATCACAACTTCTCGACCAAAGTCAGTATCTAAGATCCATGGATCTGCTTTTAGGCAGCAGCACAGACTATGGGGATTTCACCCTCCTAAATCTGAAACTTGAATTGCTTGCTCCAAATAACTTTCAAAAGAGCAGGTAAGCGGAAGAGAGCTTAAAGTACAGGTTTTAAATGCCTTGTATTGTATTGATTTCAAAGAACAGACACCCAGCTTAAGCTTGTTTAAGCAGGTCAGGAATGTGCTGGCTCATGTGCCGGGAATGATAACAGTGGTACCTCACAGGATGGAGGGACCTGGACTGCTCTCCCTGCCCTCTGTCTATGTTGGTACCTGCTGGGGCTCTCTGTTCTGCAGATTCTCCACATGGTGGGAAAGCTGGCCATGGGCAGTCTCAAATGAACCACCCCAAGGAAAAGAGAACATCTTTCTCCCAAAGTCATTATGTAGCACCCTGGAAGGATTTGGGCACACCAGGCTGCACCAGGCCACTCCTGTCGGGGCCAAGGCTAGGACTGGTATCAGAAAAAGAGGGACCGGATGGGGGGAACTTGTTAAGAAGCCAAAGACAACAGCTCCATTAGTCCACACGTATCCCACTTCTGTTCACTGCTCTTTTTGGGGTTGGAGGATAGCCCAAACCTATTATTATTTTTATTAGTTTCAATCAGCAAGTGAGATAGATGCATTGCTCTTGGAGTCAATCACCAAGAAAGCTCAGCCCTTATGTCATCAGGCTAAAAAGTTGTTTTTATTCCTGGGCTTTCTCTCTAGAATAATCTCTGTGTTGATTTTATGGGTAAAAAAATAAAACCCCTCTTCGAACCTCCTTCAAACACACATATGCACATGCTCTGAAAAGACAGTGTAGTGCAAGCAGGTCAAACTCGCGACCCGAGGGCCACATGCCTCATTTATTTCGCCTGTGTTAACCTTTGAGTTTGACATGCTTGGTGTAGTGGAAGCATAATCTCTGGCAAATACTTGATGTGTGGGGTGGGCAGGAATCAGCAATCAGACACATGCTGGTAGGCAGGGCCAAGAAGACAAACCAAGTGTCCAAGTTGACCGAGAGTATGACAGAGGAGGAAGCTGGGAATTGAGAGGGTTCTTAAGAGCTGGTGCCAAAACCCTGTGTGCACCTGACTTGCTGCTGCTTCCCTCCCACTGGTAATGTAAAGGCTGAGAACCACAGAGCTAAAAGTAGATCTTATTTCATCTAATTTAAGAAACCATCCTTGTAGGATGCACCATTATTTTACATATATAGTTTTTTATTGATTTCAGAGAGGAAGAAAGAGGGAGAGAGAGCTAGAAACACCAATGATGAGAGAGAATCATTGATCGGCTGCCTCCTGCATGCCCCCTACTGAGGATTGAGCCCTGAACCCGGCCATGTGCCCTTGAACAGAATCAAACCCGGGACCCTTCAGTCTGCAGGCCAACGCGCTCTATCCACTGAGCCAAACCGGTTGAGGCTGCACCATTGTTTTGTATGCTAATTAATATAAAAGCCGGGGGCTGCCAACTGTAATTATGCCTTTGATTTTAAGACGTATTCTGATTTCAAAGATGTTAAGATATTGTTTTTAAAGTGTGTTTTAGAATGAAGCCCTGTGCATGCTAGCCAAGACCCTCTGCCTTTGCAATAAGCAGCGGTGGTCCTGAGATGGCGCAATTAGGGTCAGGAATGTTACCCCCTAAACCATCTCCCCTTCCGTTAATATTATTTGATGTTTTTCCAATCCTGTGTAAAGTGTGGGTAGAAGCTGCTTTAGAAGATTTTGCTAATTTTATCAACTACTAAAGCGAAGAAAAAGATAGTCACTTCCTAAGACAAGTTTCTCAATCCTCCTCCCCCTCCAACTTGATTGCCCACCAAGCTCTTTCCATATCATCTGGTATTTGTGGAAGCCACAGAGCAACACTGTATTATTCTAATTTCTCACCAAATATTTCCATTCATAGATAGAGGCAAAGGACATCAATGCCTGCAACTTACTCTCAAACGTTTCAAGGAAAAAAGACAGGGAGCAAGGGAGGAAACTAGAGAGAGGAAAATAATAAAACAAGCATGACAAAAGGTTCCTAACTGAAGAATCCAGGTAAATGAGAGTTCTTCGTGATGTTCTTGCAACTTGTCTGTAAGTTCGAAATCATTTCAGAATGAAAAGTTACTAAAAATAAAAAACTAAGGGCATGAGAGAGAAATATTTTCATAACACTATGAGTTCAGGGCTGAGAAAAAGTTTGTGTTCAACTGCAATCGTTTCCCCCAGCAGGATCTGATATGACCTTGCTCTTTGAATGGTTTGAATGTATCTGTGGTCTTTATGGTAACCTTCCTGCAATTCCTTTTGAAAATAGAAGAAATTCATTATGTAAGGAGTACCTGCCCTCAGTTACACTGTGTTATTCTAAGACAGTGGTTCTCAACCTGTGGGTCGCAACACCTTTGGGGGTCGAACGACCCTTTCACAGGGGTCGCCTGAGACCACCGGAAAACACATATATAATTACATATAGTTTTTGTGATTAATCACTATGCTTTAATTATGTTCAATTTGTAACAAGAAAATACATCCTGCATATCAGATATTTACATTACGATTCATAACAGTAGCAAAATTACAGTTATGAAGTAGCGACGAAAATAATTTTATGTTTGGGGGTCACCACAACATGAGGACCTGTATTAAAGGGTCGTGGCATTAGGAAGGTTGAGAACCACTGTTCTAAGAGATGATTCACAAAGTCTCCTGTGCTTCCTAAATGTAGTAAATGGTGCGTTTCTCTAATGGCTTCTTCGAGTTTTCTTTAGTTTCCTTCTTCCTCTTCCTCTTTCCTTCCCTGGCTCTTCCTTCTTCCTTCTCCTTCTCTCCCACGCATCTCACCTTCTTATCTCTTCCTCACCCTCAGGAGACCACCATTCTTTTCTCCTGCTGCCACCATCCCTGCTAGCCTTTCTCTCCTGTTCTCTCTACATTCTCCTGTTTACCTTTCCTCTCTCCCAGAAGAGCAAAGAATAGGGGCTGAGGAGAAGGAAGAGTGGGAGTGAAGAAAGTAGAAAAGGGGTCAGAGAGATTGAACAACCAAGAAAAGAAAAAGGAGCAAAATATCAAAGGTAACACTGGTGATCCTTTAGTCTAGTCTCACAGTCAGTCCATGAGTGCCTCCTGCTCAGTATTTGTGTGTGAGCTGAAGGTCTTACTAACTCAGAACAGTGATGATTCCATAGGAGGGAAAGGCCTGTAGTTGCTTCTGTAAGTTTGTTCCTGGTGCTTCGACTCCCACCCCATCTGGTTCCTGAAATTCACCTTTCTCACAATAGAACCAGGAGCCTTCTGTCTACTACTTTCGGCAACAGAGAAAAACTTTACTTTCCTAATTCTTTGATCAGGCACAGAAAATCTTTAGGCAGATGAAGAATATTGTTTCTCATTTTTGTTTCCTGAAAATAAATATTTACCAGGTTACCAAGAAAATGCATAAACCAACAAGAAGTAAAGTACAAACAACAATAAAAAACAAAACAGAATGCACATTTAGGTTCAGCTAAATCACAGTACCTAGCCATGGGCATGTTGATTGATACCTTTTCCAGATGTGGGATGGGTTCTTGGTAGAGAATCCAGATTCCAATCTTCTTTTTCTCCGTTAACTTCTTAGCTTTTAGGGGTAGGTCTGTATTCTAATCACTGGTTTTCTTCTCTTTGCAGAAAGGAACAAAAACTCAGGTCAAAAACTGTAGTGACAGCCAGGGCTTGAGAAAATAATTGGTAATGTGATAACTTAAGTGGCTATTCCTCCCCTACACATTCCCAAAAGAGAACACAAGGGCTGGATAATTTATATACTGGTTTTTGTGACCATCAGCCTCCAACAGGATTTTTCCGTTCTATGATGGAAGGGTTCATGACTCAACTGTGGCCTGTGCCGTGGTTGGACTGCTCTGGTTAGAAAGCTCTGGTTGTTAGGAAGTTCTTCCCAACATTAAGAAAGAATTTGGAGTGATTGTTTCCTGCTGAACTTAGAGTTACCATTTGGAGTGACATAGACCGAGACAATTTCCCTTTCACATGACAGCCCTTCACATGTTTGAAGATGGCTATTGTGCTGTTGCTGAGCCATCAGCCCACCAACTAAGAAATGCTCTAGTTCTTTAAATAACATGTTTTCTAGAACTGTATCCAGCCTTTCTGTGCCTTCTAGACCATGTAGTTTTAAATGTGCCTAAGTATGTACCTAAAACTGAGCACAGTACCCCAAAGGTGACATCTTGCTTAGCCCAGAGGGATGTAGTTAATTCCCATCAGCCACACAGAGTTTCTTTCATGCAAACTAAGTTTTTGGACTATCTATATATATAAAAGCCTAAGCGACCGTTACAACTGGACAACCGGCCAGTAGCTATGATGTGCACTGACCACCAGGGGGCAGACACTCAATGCAGGAGCTGCCCCCTTGTGGTCAATGCATCCCACAGCCAACCTCCCATGGCTGGCCAACCTCCCATGGTCCCTTCCCCTGGCTGGCTGGCCCCAATCAGTCTAATCAGGACTGTGCGAGATGGCTCCGATCAGCCCAATCACTGGCAAGGCCGAAGGACCCCACCCGTGCACAATTTCATGCACTGGGCCTCTAGTTTTAAAATATTTGCATTCCACTGTTGTACCCGTACTAAGCCTGTGATCAACTGAAGTCTTCATCTTCCTATATAATAAAAGGGTAATATGCAAATTGACCCTAACAGCAGAAAGACTGGGAATGACTGGTCACTATGACACACACTGATCACCAGGGGGCAGATGCTCAATGCAGGAGCTGCCCCCTGGTGGTCAGTGTGCTCCCACAGGGGGAGCTCTGCTCAGCCACAAGCCAGGCTGATGGCTGCCAGTACAGTGGTGGTGGTGGTGGGAGCCTCTCCTGCCTCCTCAGCAGCGCTAAGGATGTCCGACTGCAGCTTAGGTTTGCTCCCCGCTGGCAAGTGGACACCCCCCGAGGGCTCCCGGGCTGCCAGAGGGATGTTTGACTGCCAGCTTAGGCCCAATCCCCTGGGGAGCGGGCCTAAGCCAGCAGGTGGTCATCCCCTGAGGTGTCCGACTGCAAGAGGGCACAGGCCAGGCTGAGGGACCCTCCCAAGTGCACAAATTTTTGTGCACTGGGCCTCTAGTTTATTATAAGACTTGATACCATTCTGAGTCTTTAATTGGACTTTGGCCATTGATTTTTAAAAAACTAAATATGAGATTTTACATTTTTTTTATTTATCTTTTTTTCCATTACATTGGTTATATTTATTCTTATTAAATGCATCTTGGGGCTTTAGGACAGTGTCAAAGCCAATGGAAGGCCAGAGACCATAACAGGAGCAGGAAAGCAATATAGAAAAAGCATGTCTAGTGATCAGGTGACCCCGGGCCATTCTGTACTACTTAAAAGCCAAAAAAAAATCTTTGGACTGTGGCTTATATTCTATAACCACAATATTATACATATCGTTTTCTGTTTTGGTAAGATACAAATTCTTAAAACACACACATATAGTATATGAATAGACTCTTGTTGCAAAAGGTTCAATCAGTATGCAAGAATATGCAGAAAAGTGGGGAAACCCATACTCCCAGCCCTTCTCAAACATGACGAGGGGAACCATGTGCCTTCTATTTATGTATGTGCATATGTTTGTACATATGTATGTATTTTAATACAAATGAGATCACACTAGAAGTATTGTTCAGTGACTTTTTTTTCCTAACTTAACAATTGCCTTGGTGTCCACACAGAAGGTACAGATCTGCCTCATGCTTTTAAACTATTGTGTAATTTGATCATAACAATTTATTTAACCATTTCTCTTAGATGATCATATGTGCTGTTCCAACTTCACTCTAACGACTTCACTTTTCTGTGCAATTTTACATACATTTGTAAGTGTTTCCCCAGTAGAGATACTTGAACCAAGGGAATATGCATTTTAAAGGGTGTTGAGACCACCTCGTTATCTTCCAAAAAGGCATGCCAGTTTGCATCCTCACGAACCTGGGGTTTTGTACCATGTAGCCTGTGCCCAAAATACCTTTCCTTCTTTAAAGAACTGTTGCTCTAATTTAACTTTGCAAATGTGGAATGAAAACAAAACAAAACAAAAATATTACTTGTCTTTCAGACCTATTCCTTACTTAAAAAAATAGGTATGCTTGTATTCAGATAGGCTCTTCTTTTTACTTATCTGCGACTTTGTTTTTAATTATCTTAAGCCACATGACGACATAATTTACAATTTTGTGTAGATGACCTATTCTCTACTTTAATCCCAGTGAACTGGCAAAAGCACCATTACCAATCACACACATACATAGTCAATGAATAGCGATTCAAGACAATCCTGAATTATAACTTAGTCCGACTTAAAGAATTCACAACGTTTGCTACTATACCTTATTACACTGAGTTCTACAAGCACCTGACCTTAAAGATCATCTATAAAATGTAGAAGTGTTAAATAATCTTTATTTGATTATACAGAAACCACACTAAAATGCCTTTTATTTAGTAAAAGGCAACGGTTTAGATACAGGGAATTTTATTAAATTGGCATAGTTGGGACCAAGGAGATAAAATGGTCACTGCCAGCCCATCTGCAGCCCTGCCTTTTAACAGGCTAATGAACACAACTTGAAACACAAGCAAGTCTTGCAGGTCTAAGAGACAGTGAAGGGATTCCCTCAGAATTTAAACAAGGTAATACAACCAGTCATATAAATCTAAACATCAGCCAACCTCCTACAGGTTTGAGATGGCACTCACCACCTCTGTGAAAAGTTGAACACTACGAATCAAGTCCAATCACATTTTTAGAAGGAAGGACAGTGACAGTGCTTGCTGAACCCAAATCACCATCAAAGCTCAAGAAGCTGACCATATTCATTCAACCACAAGCCAATCTTATTTATTAGTAAGTTAGGACTGCCGGAAATCAATGCTCTATTAGCCATTCATGATCTGAATGCTGGTGTATGAGATCAACTTAAATATGGTACATATAGAAAAAGTCCTGAGACATTTATAATAAATAAGGCAGTGGCCAACTATTACTCATTAGTAGCTTTTTTGAGATAAGCTGTCAAGTCTGCCCTTTGTGCACTCTTCTTAATGCCAGCGAAGATCACTTTTGTTCCAGGGATGCACTTCTTGGGAGCCTCCAAATACTCCATCAGTGTAGTCTCTCCCCAGGTGATACCTTTGTTCTTGTTGGCATCTGTATAAGAAAATCCAGGGGCCTGAAAGAGACCATGGAGATTTGGCCCAGTCTTGTGCTTGCCTCCCTTTCTCCACAGTATGGCACTGGGCATGCTTCTAACAAAAACCTTCTTGCCCTTCTCAACATTACCCATTTTTAAATCGCTTATTAGTCGTGCGTGACACTGAGATCCCCACTCGCAATCCAGATGTTCTGCACTCTCGGCTCCTCTTCTTGACAGATGAGGGAAAACCCCAGATTAAGTCTGTAAGAGTTTAGAAGGGGCACATTCCAGATCTCCAAATCCCTGTGGAGCACATCACACGAACCAGGGCGGGGAGAATGACCTCAGTGGCTCTGGATATCCCCTCTGAGATGATGGCAATTCTTTACAGGCCCCTGGGCACAGGCCCAAATGCCTTCCTGGTTCATCTAAACCTCCAGAGGAGATTGAAAGCAATGAAGCCAACATATCACAACCATTAAGATTTTGGCTTCTGGGGGCAGGCACTCTTGGCTGTGAGGCCCAGCTCTAACTTAAAAGCAGTGACCTTTGCCCTGTTAGTTAACTCTCCTGAGCGCAAGTTTCCTTATTCATGCAAGAGGAATAATAATACCCTAACTTCAGAGGGTAGTTGTGAGGATTAAATGAGATATTGTCAGGAAATCAATTAGCGACGTTGATGGTAAAGCATGAGCTCTCAATAACAGTCATTACTATTATTCCTCCTACTACTAAGCCCTTATTCCTGTCCAGTAAAATCAGAGTCACACAAGGACTTGGACCTCACAGGAATAAAGACCTGGCCTGTTTGGTTCACTGTGATGGTTCTCAAGGCGACACGCCCTTACCCACCTGCAGGCTCCTGAGAGCCTAAGGTGACACCAATCATCTTCTCCTTGTCTTTTCCCGTGACTCTTTGAGTGGTTAATGGAGACAACTCCAGAGCCAGCCAGCGTGTGTGAATGTGCCTCCACTACTCATAACTGAGTGACTTCAGTTGCCGCAGATCACTTCTCTGGGTCCAGGTAAAATGGAGAGGATACCGATGAGATGGGGGATGTAGCAGAACAGCTGCCATCAGTAAAATCGACAGGAGCTGTCAAGAAGGAAGACAACCCACCCACCCACCCACCCCCCTCTGGATTTATGGCTTAAAACTGGCAGAGACCAGCTCCATCCAATATGGAGACGAATTCATCCAATGGTAACCCCTAGCCTCATTATGCGCTCACTGTAATACATCAGCAAGCTAACCGACATGCCCAGAACCACAGCAAGCCCATATAAGGACAAAAATGGCCCATGGAGCTCTTCTGAGAAATCTCCACCTCTTTTCCAGAAAGATCCTGACTATTCCTCCCCCTCATTGAATGCCCTACCCCTGCCCCCCTCCCCCCATCCTCGATTAAATAAATCTCAGTAAAGGAAGCAAATTCTGTTGGAGGGTGGGGGGTGGGGGGGCGCTGCTCTGCCTGTGGAGTAGCCCACTCTCTGTCTCTGCTTCACCAATAATCTCACTTTTATTTTAAACTCCATGCCGGCTCGAATTGGACTCTTTACTGCACGAAGCCAAGAACCCACAGTGGTGCGGACTAAATGAGCTAATGCACGCAAAGCTGTTAGAACAGCGCCACCTGATAGGGGCTCAGACAGCATCGGCTCAACGGCCATTTGCTGTCGCCTCAGAGCCATCTGCTCTTGGCAGAAGGGCTCAACATCAATAGCCAATTTGTGTTTTCCTCCGACTCCCAGAAGGTAGCGGGCAGCGCGTCTTCCTCACCTCACTTTACCCCGCCCTGACGTGCTCCCTCCGGACCTTCAGCACAGAGGCAGTTCTTTAGGCAGGAGGGTGCCACGTTCCTGAAAGATCCTGGAGGAGGCCAGGCGGGGGTAATTTCCTCCACGCGAGGCTTTGGGCCAGCCCCTCTGCGGCTTTCATGAGAGCTTTCCAGGCCTGCGGTAATGAGGCTGCAGGACAGCGCTCATGCAATGCCCTGCCAAGGGGAGTGGAGACAACACCACGCTACACAGTGCAAATGTGAGGGAACATCAGGGAGCGCTGTCAGGGGACCTCCCAGTGAGTTGCACACATGAGGCAATGCGGCCCAGCTTCCCAGAAGACACCGCCTTCTTTTCCCACAGGACAGGTCTGGGTGAGAGGGCACTGCGGCCTCGGACCCGGGGCCTCTGGCACATCTAACAGCTCCACTGAGGGACCTGAGGCCATCTCGGGAGCCTGGACCAGGAGGCAAGGCAGAGGGGCTCCCAGCTCTCCCTTCTTACAGGCCAGGAGGAAACTGTCCAGAATACCCCCCACCCAACATGAAAAGTGAAATTCAATTGTCTGTACTTGCTGGTGACTAGCCTTCGTTTCTGCATATCCCATTGTGCTGACTCGGTCCCTGGTGGCCCACTCATTCTAGCGGTTTGGATGCAGAAGGAAGGCGGGGCTGTCAGTGTCTGAGCATTGAAAGCGTGGCACCCTGGCCTGTTCAGGCGCAGCTGGGCCTCTTACCACCCGCTGTGTCTTCAGGGCCCTTGCTCCCTGTCCACTCTTTCAGGGACTCCCTCGGAAGGATGTGACTGTGCCCTGAGCTCCCAGGTCACCAGTGCCAAGGGGTAAAATGGAAATCCACTTCCCGTCTGGACGAGCAGGGGCCCTCCTTTCTGTTCTCTTTTCCTGCAGGGCTCTGAGCTCACTTCCTGGGGCTCCTGGAAGCAGAGCGGAGAGATGAAAACCTAGTTACACATGTCCCTTCAGAGGGAATGGCAGTTCAGAGCGGTGGTTCTCAACCTTCCTAATGCCGCAACCCTTTAATACAGGTCCTCATGTTGTGGTGACCCCCAACCATAAAACTATTTTCGTTGCTACTTCATAACTGTAATGTTGCTGCTGTTATGAATCGTAATGTAAATATCTGATATGCAGGATGGTCTTAGGCGACCCCTGTGAAAGGGTCGTTTGACCCCCAAAGGGGTCGCGACCCACAGGTTGAGAGCCGCTGGTTTAGAGTGCCCCGTGCAGAGCCCTGTGCCCAGCATAATGGGAGGATGGGCCTCTGCACTGTTATCTCCAGAAGGCCAGGGGTTGCTCCTCCATTTTCTTAGGGTGCTTGACACCACAGAGCAAGTCAGGACCAAGGAAGGAAAAGACTGATATTCCCTGCCATCAGCCAGACACTGTATTCTATGCTTTACACCTAGTGTTGGTTGCATTTATTTCTCCCTATCATCCTAAAAGTATGGGTGTTTTTACCAGTAGCCTCCATTAAATACAGATAAGGGGATTAAGGTTCAGAAATGGTGAACTATTTGCCAAAAGTCACATAAGTTGCAAGTGACGGGGATTTGAACTCAGATCTGCAGACTCCAAAGCCCACCTGCTTCACACCGGTAAATGCTCATTAACTTATTGCCTGTGGTCGTGAATCTTACAGAAGCCCCTCCTTCTAATCTACACTAACTATAGGCCTCCCTGGTACCATTATGCCTGTTAAGGGTCCAGGCGACCAAGGCTGTCCGCAGCCAGGAGAGCTGACTCCCTCCAGGGGCCAGGCACCCAACAGGCAAAGCCGCTGGTCCCCTGCAGGATGCGATTCCCATGCCCTCCCTCCCCTCCCAGTGGAGAGGACCCTGGTATCTGCCCAGCACAATTCAATCTCTGTAATTTATCACCCAGTCTTGGGAGAGTTTAGAACCTTTTCCTTTAAAACAGTGGCTGCAACATGCAGAGAATTGGAGTGACTCCTCCACACGAGCTTCGTGACCAGATCTGCTCCACTCAAGCCCATTATATTGAAATGACTATAAAATTCACACTATTCCAAATCCCCAGAAATAATAGGGTGTTGTGATTTTTTTTTTAGAAGTGAGCAAAGCGATGATTTCATAGGCCCCCATGCCAAAATCTGAGCTCAATGCTTCTCAAATGTTTTGTTTTCAAGACCTCTTTCCACTCTTAGAGATGACTGTAGAACCCAGAGAGCTATTGCTTAACCTAACTCACATCTGTCAATATTTACAATTTCAGAAATGAAAATGGAACACATTTGAAATATTTATTCATTTAAAATAATAAACCTAATACATGTTGACATACATAGCATTTTATGAAAAATTGTATTTTCCGAAACCACAAATAGTAAGAGTGGCATTGTTTTACATTGTCACAAATTTCCTTAATTTCTGACTTAATAGAAGACAGCTGAATACTCATATCTGATTCTGCATGCAATCTGTAGTAATATCAAATGTCATGTAGCCCCTGAGAGACCCCTGGTAAACTTGGGCGAGAAGGACAGAGAGAGAGGGAAAAAAAGCCTACGACCATTGTTTTAACCTTCTGGATCCCTTAAAAGGGTCGCAGGGATCACCCTCCCTGAGTCACTAGAACACACTTTGAGTACCACTCTCTAAGCTTAAAACTGTGATTTCCCTCTTGGAGAGTCTCTCCAGCCAAGATAAATCTAAAGGGCTATAGTCTTGATGTAGGAAGTTGGTGGGAGTAGGGGTAGGTTTCAGAGGGAGTGATTTTAGGAGCAAAGACCCCAAGACAAGTGTGGACACATTCAAACAGAACCGCCACCCCGTTGTGCGGGTGCCACCTCCACGTGTCTGGCTGGGATGATGCACGTTCACGCTCAAACCGAGCCAGAAGGAAGAGACAAACAGAGTGGTACCCAGTTTGCTGCTGCCCAGAGCTCAGGCAGTGTCTGGGTGGGGCGGCTGGCTGGGAGAACCGGACTCAGTGGAAGAGATTGGGGAGGGGGGTGGAATCCTGCTCAGGGCTGGGGCCAGGAGAGCATCAGATCCACAGCCTGAAATCTCAGTGGCTATTTGGATGGCTGCTCTGCCAGTAATAACAATGGTGACAATAATCATACACCACAAATAATGGGAGAACTACCATTTATTGAGCACTTTGAGGCAGGCAACGTGCCAAGCACTCGATGTAAATCATGCCATTAATCCCTCACAACCAACCCTTTGAGGTAACTATTACCATAATCCCTTTTCCACACATAAAACAAGGCAGGAGCAGTTGGAGTTATTAACCAAGGCCACACAGCTTCTGTGGCAGCTCAGCCAAAATTTGAACTCAGGTTTACTGTTTCCCATTGGATGAAACATGGGGACAAGGTGGACACGCCTCTCGTTTGCCAAGGGTGTTCTGAAGACTTCAGAGCTGAATTGTATTGGCATCAGCACAAGACTCAGGGAGGTGACAGTTCTCAGTGCCTGGCCCCTTGGTTTCAGGTTCCTCCCCACCAGCTCTGTCCTGCAAGCTGTCTTACCATTGCTGCCAGCAGCCAGGAAGTTTGGGAACTGGCACTGCCACCTCCAGCCCCTCTCTGAAGGTCTACAATGACACCCATTCAAAGGTCTGACTTGGGGTCCTTTGGAGCCCCGCTCCCAGCAGACCATCGGGCACAAGGCCAAGGCCACATTCTGCCCCTTCTGAGCTCAGCCTCCCAGAGGTGCGAACTTCCCATAAACAGGCTTTATCCCTTGTTCCCTGAGAAAACAAACATCGTGTGACAATTCTCTTCCAAGGAATCCTCCCTTCTCCCTAACCAGAGGCTCTAAGGAGTTCAGCTTCGCACCAGCTTTTCATTTGCGTGCAGACAAGTACAAAAGGCTCAACCGGATATACCTGTTATTTCCCAATGACCTGTGAGCCCGACGGTTATGTTAAGCCTTGGGTTATGGCTCGGCTTGCACGCAAGGCTGCAGGACTCCTGAGGGCAGTTGAGAGGAGGTGGTGGTGGAGAGGACAGAGGAACAACCCGGCAGTGACAGCACATGATTTAATTCCCCCTAAGCTTTCCAAGCACGCAGACTGTTCCCTCTTTGTCAGCATATAACCTAAGTAATTTGTTCTACTCAGGCAAGAAATGTCTAATTTAAACCACATTGCAGCTAAGCCTCTGGTGAGGAAAGAGCTGCCTGCAGCTTGGCTGCTGCGGCGTTAGGCTGGGTGGCAGCTGAGGCAACGCAGACTCCCGGCCGCCCCGGGGTGTCTCACCCAGGTCATGAGCAGAGAAACGCGCACCGTGAGCTTTAACCGCACGCTCGCTCTTCTGTCTCGCGCTTCGTCCCTCGTGAATGGGTTTAATTTGCCTCGATCTCCCTAATGCCCTGGGTTGGATTCCATCTCAGCTTGGGACTACAGGCAAACCTCTTAAACCTCCAACCACTGCTTTTTCTCCTCTGAAAAGCAGCCGGGAGAGGTGCAGATGGTCACAGTTTCGTGGAAAGTGATTTGTGGAAAGAAAGAGATCTGTGTTCCAACCCTGCGTTGCCCCTAACTAGCCGTGGATTTGAGAATTTCGTCATCGGTAAAATAAGCGAGTTGAATGAGATGGTCTTTCAAGTTCCTTCAGCTCTAAAAGACGATGTGTGTCCCAAATCACTTCCAGTTTGACAAAATAATGATCATAACAGCTACGATTATTATAACTATGACTGTTATTATTATCTGTGATTCTCTGCCATAATCCCAAAGACTTCGCTGGCCAGGCAAATCCTTTTAAGATTCTTCTTCAAAAATACTTTTATTTGCTTAACTCACGTGACACAAGTAGGATTCTAGCCACTATCACCCTCCTACCACTCCCACTCCCTCCTCAAGCCCTTCCCTGTGTGGGCTTGTTTTTATCTTGCTGAACGTAAATTCTAATTTAAAGCAAATTCCTTGATTTTTTTAAATATTTTTTTTTATTGATTTCAGAGAGGAAGGGAGAGGGAGAGAGAGATAGAGACATCAATGATGAGAGAGAATCATTGATTGGCTGCCTCCTGCACGCCTCCTGCTGGGGATTGAACCTGCAACCCCGGCATGTACCCTTGACCAGAATCGAACCCATGACCCTTCAGTCCACAGGCATACGCTCTATCCACTGAGCCAAACCAGCCAGGGCTTGATTTTTTTTTTTTTTACTAGGTAGAGATTTTTGCAGAAAACCTGATTCTCGTTTTTAAATGAATGAGGATTTGAAAAGTTCATCTGATGAAGAAGTGTTTAGATGAAGTGCTTTTAAACACAGTGAGTGAGAGAGAGAGAGACAAGACCTACATAATTGGAAAGGATCTGAGGTGGAGTTCTGTGTCCATCTCATTCTTCACTGAGTTATCAAATTAGCCCCATAGTCACGCCGGACAGCGAAAGGGTCTCTAAACACCTGCATGTCAAAGCTGTTCCCGCAGTCCCAAATCCCCCCTCCCTTTCTGTGCCGTGAAAAATCTCTTCCTTTTCTCCCCCGATTGTGCAATGAATTTTCTCCTCTGGATCCCTTGAGCCCTTTGCACTATTATTCCATTGACTTCATTCTATCTGGTGTTATTTTTGTTTTCTCTCCAATATATCTCTGCTCAACGAGACCCTCAGGACCTGGAAAGTGGGGACTGGGTCATCTGTACAACCCAGCTTCTCTGTCCTCCTCCATCTCTCCCTCCCCCAGCACCTGGTACACAGTCACTGTTCATAGAAGCATTGAATTTTTGGGCCCTGTGAATTGCATCACATGGGATCAGAATGCTCTCTGGTTCAGGAGTTCACAGCCAGGGCTGAGCAGCTCTGATCTTCACCCTTGGAGGCAGCCTTGTTAGGCTGGTGATCAGAGGAGGCTGTGGGCTTGGGGCGCTGCTGTTCTGGGGTCCCAGGAGCATACACTGGGGGGTCCTGGAGAAAGATGGCTTTTCAGTGGTAGGCAAGGGTTGGTCCAGCCTCACTTGGTAAGAGGAGTTAAATGTTCTCTTCTCCTTAGCCAGGCTTAGAAACAGCCCAGTGACCCTCCTGTTTTATAAATAGCACCCAACTCACACTAGTTGGGAGGATTTCTGAAACTTTTTTGAAAAACTGCTACTCAGTTTATTTGTCACAGGCTCTTCCTTCCCGCCTATGGCACCTCCCTTACGAGCATTTCCATTTGCCCTACCCTTTCCCCAAGGCAGACCCTTCAATGCATCTATGCCTTTGTTGCCTTTGGTGTAAAGTCATGTTTGGAGCCCTCAAGCCCTGTATGGGCTTGTCTTTTTCTTGCTAAAGGTAAATTCTAATTTCAAACAAATTCCCTGATGTTTACTGGGTAGAGATTTTGCAAAAACTTTGATTCTCATTTAAAACTAATGAGGATTTGAAACTCGGGCCTAACGAAGAAAAGTGCTTTTAAACACACTGGGAGAGCTATCTTATTGGAAAGGCGATTTTAGGTTCAGTAAAGCTTTTTTCAGTGGAAAGGAGCAAACAAAAGAACATTGTCATGAAAAGTGGCAAAAACAAACAAGCAAACAAAAACAGATTCTAAAATTCATCTTTGATTGTTGCCCTGTCAAGAGAGATGTTGTCATGGATGCTGCAAATTTTGAACTATTTCTTCCGAAAAGGATCAAATTAATTATAAAGCTGATCACCTTAGTAAAAATATTGAAAGACCTATTCACTAAGAAAACTGTGTCCTTGGAGGTGCTTTTTCTCTTAAAATATGTGAATTATCTCACCAAAGATATTTGAAGAAGTAGAATCTGTGTGGTTGTAGCATGCAGTTGTCAAGAGTAAAAAGGGAGTTGGGAATTTCCTGACTCCCAGGCTCACTAGAGCCAGAGGAGGCTGGGTGACCAGGAGAGGCTCCGCTGGGAATCCAATGGATGGTAGCTATGTCCTTTTTCTCTAATAATTGGGGTAAGCACGGCACGGGCAACTTCACAAACCATCCTCGGAGAGTGACGAAGAGAGCTACAGAAGACCAAGACAAGTTACATAAATGCTTGAGACCCAAAGCAGATAACACCTGTTTGCTACCAAAAATGGAGTTGGAGAAGCAACATTCCTCAAATGGAGGAGAAATGACTAAAATCTCCTGTCCCAGAGGGGTGAGGCAGCTAAACACTGACCTTTCCCCTCCCAGCCAGGCAGGGATGCTGGCTTAGATAAAACGGAAGGGTCGGGACTTTTTATTTCTTAATAAGACATCTTAGAAATGATGGCAAACATGGCAGAAGGGGAATAGGAAAGGCCGTGGCACTTCGAAGCCGGTAGTTGGAGGAAGCTGGAGGAAGAACGAGAACTTCCAGCTCCAGTGGAAGGATGCTAAGCGTTCAGGTCAATAGATCAGAGAGGGGAAGCCAGAAGAACTTTGGGGAAAGGGCATGGGGGAGAGGGGGGTCGTTTTCCTTTCTGAATCTGAGGAGGGAACTTCCTTGTGGGCGAGGGAAAGGAAAGCCACCAGGAATGCCAACAGTTTATGTGATATCTGACCCTATAACCTCCCACAATAATCTCTACAACATTGTGACACCGTGTGCATAAGGGTCCCTTGCCTCAGCTCTAAAAATGCCATTAGATACATGTCTGTTTCACCAACACTATATGAAATTGGCTCTGTCTGCAAATTTCTGCCAAACAATTTGCAGTAATGGGAGGCTGCTAGGGTGTATGGGACATGGGAGAAGGAGGACTTCTTGAAGTTAAAAACTTCAGATTCTTCTTCGAATATGTTTGAAGGAGGAGGCACTTCTTGAAGTTAAAACCCTTTCCATAGAGACCTTGAGCATAGGGAAATGGGAGAAAATCTTTATATTAGGGAAAGAATAGCACCGACCACAGCCTCAATGCCCAATGCTTGGATCTGCTGGAATAATCAGTCTAGAAAATTCATGAGTCAAGGTGTCCACACAATGGGCCCCACAAAGTCTGAAGGGAAGGGAAAGATAAAGCCAGAAAGCCAGTAGACTAAGTGTGCATACATGCAAACACGTTCATCACCGTGGCTGTTTGGGGGTGGAATCATTTATACATGTATAAATACATGATATTTGTCTACATACTAGGTGTATCGGTTAATAATGCGGATTTTTTTCAATAGACGGAGTTACACATATGTTGATATATATGCGATTTGATATGTATGCTATTTTGTTGTATTGAGAACAAACTTCAAAACTTCATATGTCAAATTTTCTGAAGGTGTTAACATTATAGATATTTTTACGCTTAAAAATGTCGAATTTTGTGCCCAAAAAAAGAGCATTTGCAGGAAGTTTTAATTCATTACTTTATTTTGAAGAAAAGTGCTGCTGAAAGTTATCGTATACTTCGGGAAGTTTATGGTGAACATGCTTCATCTCAAGATACTTGTGAACGCTGGTTTAAATGGTTTAAAAGTGATGATTTCGATGTGAAAGACAAAGAACGTCCAGGTCAACCAAAAAAGTTTGAAGACCAACAGTTACAAGCATTATTGGATGAAGTTGCGTGTCAAACTCAAAAACAACTTGCAGAAAGATTAAACGTTGCTCAGCAAACAATTTTCAATCATTTACAAGCAATGGGAACGATTTTAAAGGAAGGAAAATGGTGCCACATCAACTGAACAATGAAAGACAAATGGAAAACCGAAAGGTCATCAGTAAAATGTTGATTCAACGGCACAAAAGAAAGTCTTTTTTGCATCAAATTGTGACTGGCTATGAAAAGTGGACTTATTTTGAGACTCCCAACTGCATAAAATCATGGGTTGGTCCAGATCAACCATCAACATCGACTGCAAAGCCAAGTTGCTTCGGAAGAAGACAATCCTCTGCATTTGGTGGGATCAGGAAGCTGTGGTATTGTGAGCTTCTAAAACCAGGTGAAACCGTTAATACTGATCGCTACCAACAACAAATAGTCAATTTGAACCACGCTTTGATCGTAAAACCACCAGAATGGGCCAGAACACACGGCAAAGTAATTTTGCTTCATGATGACGCACCATCAGACACTTCAAAAACAGTTCCTAGTATTTAGTGCAAATGTGAATGAAGTTATCTGAAAACAGCTCCAGATCAATCCCTACCCCCATCTCATTTTTATCCTAAAGCACTGGTTACATGGACAGCAAATGTTCTGAGAGGAGGATCTTAAATACACAAAGGATTTCCCAGCTTATCACAAACACATGATACAAGCAATCACCCATAGTGCTGAGTTGGGTAATGTCCTTTTAACTCTGAATTGTAAGTTACTTCATGGCGGTAGTCTTAGATTTCAGGCATTATTCGCAGCCAGGCATAGAGGAAAAGCACAATGGTATGATTGATGACCTAGAAAGAGCAGCAACAGCTTCTAATTTCCACTCATCTGCTGTGTCATATGGTACGTTTCAGAAACTCACTTAAAATTGAGAAAATAAGCCATTCCTAATTGTATTTAAGTAAGGAAATAGCTCATTTATGAATCTAAGAAGATTAGAGAATCTTTAGTGTGTTTATTTAGAACCTGTGCCAAAAATTTTTATAGAGGCATAAGCCTGGTTTTCCCTTTTCCTTGAAAAAAAAAAACAAAAAAAAAACCTAATAAAGCCAATGGTTAAATAAAAAGAAAAAGGCCTTCATGTGTAGTTAAATCATTTTTTGCACTTCATGGTATGTTCCTTTTAGGTGGATCCTATTTTTTAAAAATGAATATAGCATTGTATTATTGAATTTCCATATGACTCAATATAAAAATAATAATAATAAGACCATTTTCCAATTAGTTTGAATTTCCTTAAAATTCAATTCAGGTTAGCTCAACAAATCTTTTAAAAATGAAATTCCAAGCCATCTTGTTTTAAACTCCTTAATGTGTTCCCAATGGACTTACAATAGAATCCCACCCCCTTACCAAGGCCTACCCGACCTGGACCCTTGTTACCTTGCTTCATGCACCACGAGCCAGCTGAACTGGTCTCCTTACAGGATCTCAAACATCACAGTTCTGGGTCTTGCTGTCCTTTTTTGCCTGAAAAGTTCTTCCAGATCTTTGCATGGCTGGCTTCATCATGTATGTCCTCTCAGCGCATCATTCCTTCCCTTCCTCTCTGGGGCAGGGCCCCACCCCACTCCATTGCTATCAAGCCTATCACCTCTCTTTCCCAGCCGGCATCCATTACAATATGCTTATCTTGTTTCTTGATTGTATCTGTTTCTGTCACTAGATTTTAAGTCTCGAGAACAGACATCTTGTGTGTCTTTTTCACCATTCTCTTCCCTCAGTGCCTGCCACATAGAAAGTGTTCAATAAATATGTGTCGAATAAATGAACAAATGATACAACACTGATCTTTATTTTTTCTCTCTGGGATTTCTGTGTCACGTTTTGGTTTTGGTTTTATGTGCCAATTACTGAGAAGGAGAAGAGTGGTGAGGGAATGAGGGGATGGACTCAGAGGGCCAAAGACTGAGCCTTGGGGTTCAGGGTTCCTGTAGAAGGGAGGAACTAGCAAACAAGTGTGAGTAGGAGAAACCTGTAAGGTAGAAGGAAAACCAGCAGAGTGTATTATCTCAGGAGAAAGATGGGGGAGTGTTTCAAAAAGAGTGGTCAGTTGTAGACAATGCCACTGCCTCTAAAAATCAATTAAGATGAGGACCGGAATATGTCCATTAGATTTGCAACATGAAAGGAATCAATGATCTAGACAAGAGCAGTTGGAGTCCATGATGGGGACTCACTGGGAGTCAGTAGAAGGTAGATGGGCAATGAAGAATTGGAGGCAGAGTGCAGAGTTAAGGAGAATTAAAGAGATTTAAAAGAATCATCTTGAAAAAAGCAAACAGTAGAGATGTATGGTAGAATTGCAGTGCTAAGCTTTTCACTTGAGTTTTGTCATCATCAGTGTGAATTGAGATAGATGAATTTGGTGATTTTTCCAATACTTGGGGGCGGGATGTAAATTGTTACCACTTTTCTGGAGGGCCATATCCTTCAACCCAACAATCCCATTCTAGGAATTCATCCTAAAGATGGGTGGATGAGTTTGAGAAGAAGTATATACAAAGATGTTCAACAGAGTATTTATAATTGATTGCAAGTAATTGGAAAATACCTAAATATTCAACAATAAGGGATTGGATAAATAAATTGAGACGTCCATATAATGAGATACTTTGCAGCTATTAAAGACTACATATTTACATTCATTGATACGGATTGATGACATGATGACTTGAGTAAAAAAAAAAAAAGGCAGTATTAAAAGCAGTATAAAGAGTAAAACCCACTCTGTTGAACTCTGAAGCAGTTGCTACAGAGTTCTCAGTTGACCCTAAGGGCATTCTAGAGCTGGGATGGCCCAAGGAGGGAGGGAGAGCTTGAGTGGGGCAGATCCCTTCAGTGGAGGGCAATCCCCAGAGAGGACGCAGTGGTGGCATCAGCAGCCCACACTCCCCACAGCTGATGGGAGTGAGGGCCTCTGTCCTGAGGGGTCCTTGGGTGGCACATCACAGCATCCATCACAGTCCTGCAGTTGCTAGTCTATAGTTACAGAGATAACCACACTGGCAATGCCTGTTGTGTATTCCTCTTCAGGAGCTAATGAGAGCAGGGGTATGACATTGTTCTGTAAACCCAAGGACTATGGACTGCAATGTGTTGTCATTCATCATTATGTTATCTGCTCCTAACCGGCCTGTCTTCACCTTCCTTGGGCCTGAACAGTCACATTTTCTCTTTCCCCATCTATCTATTCCTGGGTCATCGACACAGGGGAGAAATAAGAAGGAAAAGCCGGTTCTGGTTCTAAAAAAGAAGAGGGCTGGTGCTTTTCTTGGCCATGTGCACACTCCGCAGCGGGTCCTGTCCGCTCGCTGAGATCTGGGCTCCCTCCCCCAGGCCAGGGCTGAGGAGCCTGGACTGCCAGGGTCAGGAGAATGACCCCCTGAAGGACTCCAGCCCTCTCTTCCTCCCTTCTCCCGGACTGAGACCCGCCCCTGGATAACCTTGGAACTAGATCAGGGAAGGAAGCAAAGCCACCTGGGGCAACAGAATTTCACTGCACGGAGAGGACGGAGAGGACGTTGGGAGAGAGAAGCCAGAGCCCAGGTGAGAGTCCCAGAGGCCAACATTCCTTTTGTTAGAGTCAGGTCAGGGGGAGAGGAGGAAACAGTATTTTCTTGGACGTTTCTAAGGAGAATTTCTTTTCCTGGGAAGCGAGTAAACATCTCTTTAAAGGACATGTGTGGTCACACAAGTTGAAGGCTGAGCAAATTACCCGCCCCCCCCCCCCCCCTGCCCCCAGATGATTCTAAATGGTAGCAGATAGGAGGCGGAGTGAAGGCTCCCAACCCCTACCCCCCCCACCCCCACCCCCAGGATGCCCTGGCTCACTATTGCTATTCCCTGCCACCAGCTCTGGAAGGGCCAGGCTGCTTTTCAGACCCAGGATGCCTGCAGAATGACTGACAGGCACTCGGAGGGAAGGTTTTGTGTTTCCCTAAGTGCTGAAGCTACCCCATCACCCCTATGGCTCTAAACAACTCAGAAATGCTAAAACAACAGACAGGGTGCCCCTGGGGGCGTGTCTGGCAAACAGCAGACCCCAAGTGAAGAGGTGGGGGGGAGAGAGAGAGAGAGAGAGAGAGAGCGAGAGAGAGAGAGAGAGAGAGAGAGAAGACAAATCCAGTCACAGGAGAGAAGAAGACGATCTCTCTTCCCAGAAACACTCATGAGAAAGATTGCACCCCACCCTCAGGAAAATACTGGTGTTGTGGGACTTTGGAGGTTATAGGGCCTGAGGAGAGCGCTACTCACTTTTACCTATGCCTTGAGCCAAGGTAAAGAGAACTAAACATGTGTAGCCTGATTGTAGTTAAAGTGTCTGGTTAGGTACAACCAGACATGGAATCCTAAACCAACACTGGAACTCATGAGAACATGGGGAATGGTCACTTTACATCCTGAGCTTCCGATAGTTTCAGTTACATCACTAACGTGAATGAAACGGTATTTGAGCAGGATCCCAATTTTGAAAAACAAAATAAAGAACTCTCAGTGTGTCAAATGAAAAGACCAGAATACCAGCCACAAAAAGCCAAATGTTTCTCCTAGTGTGTGTGTGTGTGTGTGTATTTTTTCTTTGCGCTTTTCTAATTTGTTTGTTCTACAATGATCACATGTTCCTACTGCAATGGTCAGCAAACTGTGGCTCGCGAGCCACATGCAGCTCTTTGGCCCCTTGAGTGTGGCTCTTCCACAAAATACCGTCTTCTGCGCATGGGCCATGAAGTTTCAATCGCACTGTACATGCGCGCCCGCATGTGGTATTTTGTGGAAGAGCCACACTCAAAGGGCCAAAGAGCCGCATGTGGCTCACGAGCTGCAGTTTGCCGATCACTGTCCTACTGGAATCTGAGCAATAGAACTCAAGAACTACAAGAACACAGTTTGGTCAGATGAGCTGATTCCCTGGTTGTGAACACTTCTCCACAAATGTCCATTCACACGCATAGGTGGTATAAAAACACGGGGTGTGTGTGTGTGTGTGTGTGTGTGTGTGTGTGTGTGCGCGCGCGCGTGTGTGTGAGTGTTCCAGTGCTCTGGGCTGTTCCTTCCTTCTCAACCAGGATCCTTTTTGTCTCTGGTTAGCTCTCAAATCCTGTGTAACCTCAGACCACATTTCTGGAGGGACAACCTCCTAGTACTGTACCCCCAACCTTCTCGTAGGTGGTTACTCCCAGTCCACCTTCCATAGGGCCCCCACGGACTGTGTCTGGTCTCCACTGTCGCTCTCTGGGGATGCAGGAGGGGAAAGAGAAGGAGCACCACGATTTGCTGACCTGCAGCTCTGTTTATATGCCCTTTGGCAGAAAGGCTCACGGGTGCCACATTCTATAGGCTTTAGAGATGACACCTCTCAGCTGACCCCGAAAACTGTGAGAAAAGAGAGACTCTGCCTGACCAGCACCCTCAGGCTCTTGGCGCCCAGTAGAGGGAGGAAGCCAGGACTAACTGCCTGATCCTGCAGTGGCAGAGGCCTGGGTCTCTGAACTGCTTCCTATCCTCAGTGGGTACTGCCTTCCCTCTCTGCAAGCCCTTTAAAGGGCAGTTTAAATAGCACAGCGTATGAGGCAAAGGGTTGGACTCTCCCATGCCCTTCTCCATTTGCGTCCTTTTAACTGCCGTTCCATTGTTATTCTCTCTGTAAAAGCTCATAAATTCCGTAACTGCCAGGGCGTTGTCTTCGGGGGCCACTCTAACCATCACCACATACCTGCAAACGATTAATAAGCAGTGTTTGGTTAATAAGTAACATTCAGCTCTGATATTAATAACAGATCGTAAGGCCAGACACAGCTGGTGGCAATTTAGTGACACTGGGTCACCTTAGTGTTTTCGAGCACTAGCTTGGAGGAGAGACTGAACGCTGCCAGATGTCACCGAGCTAAAACAACAAATGGAACAGGGTCCCAGGAAGATCTGTGTGTGCGAGCAATCACACACACACACACACACACACACACACACACACACACACACAGCAAGAGATTCCTGCTGCCTTCAAATGCCACATGTGTTTTCACCACCCAAAGACCCTATGACTGCCTCTCCATGGCTCTTTACATCCCTAGAGCAAGAACATTTTCTAAACTAAAACATCAGGGCTCATTGGTGGGCCATGAGTCAGAAGTTAAGAATATTCTGGAAAAATTGGGGGGAAACTGGTTTCTTAATGTGAGGCATCAAGCAGTGTTCCCTACCGACCACCTTTGTTCAGCCGTGTTGAATAACTCACTCAGTGCTAAGCACCTCCAGGGACTAGGGTGACAAAGCAGAAACGTCTTTCCCTGTGGGGCTCCCCTCGTGAGTGAGGGTGTCTGGACAGGAGCACCACCGCCAGGAGGAAATGCCTGGGTGCCTTTCCCTTTCTCTACTGTCTTCTCCATAGATCAGCATCCCTTTTCTTCCCTTCTCACATGCTTCCTCTCCCTTCTCTTAGGAAAGAATGTGATATTTGACGGGCATGTTGCCAGGGACCTGAATTCTAATTCTAGCTCCATCCCTATCAACCTATGAGTTGGGGGACAGAACCATAATCAATAAAAATGACAGGTTTTATTGTGTAAATTAGTTCTTCATGTAAGTTTGCCATTCTGACACCTTGCTGTTTAACCAGACGCTTTGTCAGAAATTATAATGTAACCATTTGAAGGGCTGCAAGTAAAGGATTAACAACGCCCTTTCCCTTTCGGTATAACCATTTGATTTTTTTATTAACTTTCTAGCTCTGTTTCCCTAGAAACCTGATAAAAATAGCCCTAAGTAGGGAATTCTATATGGACTGGGATAACTGTGAATACACATTGGTAGCCCTATCTTTGGATTTCGCTTACTATGGTGGCTCTTGTAGCTGATATGATCCAGTGTGGACCACAGAAGCTATGCCCATGGAGTTTCTCCAAAAGATATGAGTGTCTGTGGAGTATGAACCCAGAGTGACTTCCACACCCTCCCGATGTCAATCGCATTTCTTCACACCTGAGTCATCACTTGGGAGCCGAAGACAATAACTTCCGACTTCAAGGTCTTGCAGAAGAGCAAAGCCAGATGTGCCCTGTCGGCATACTTTGCATCCTGGCCTCTGACTTCTCTGAGTCCAAGGGTGCCCAGTGTGGCAGGGCAGTCTTGTGAGTCTCCATGTGTGGTAGGACCTTAGAAGACCCTGGTGGGTGTAGCAGGTGATGTTTTGACTTTTAGTAGTTTGAACAAGAACATCTTTCTGTTAGCTATCTGCATGAGTCCAAAGTCCAGTCATATTTTTAAATTACCAACTTCTCTTTACAAATCTAAAAATAATTTGTATATGAATGTTGACAGGTTTCACTTGAGGACATTGTACTCAGTGGAAGAAGCAAGTAGAAAAGGACAAATTTGCTACTGATTTCATTTACTAGTAGATGAGGTAGCTAGAGTGATTAAATTTATAGACAGGGAGTGGAAGGGAGGTTGCCAGGGGCTGGAGGGAGGGGAGAATAGGGAGCTGTTTAATGGGGATAGAGTTTCAGTTTTACAAGGTGGAAAGAGTTCTGGAGATTGGTTGTACAATGTACATTGTACAACTACTGAACTGTACACTTGAAATGGTTAACATGCCAAATTAGATGTTATGTGTATTTTAGCCCAATTTAAAAATTTTTAAAATTGGCAGGTTCCTCTAACTATCACACTTAAATCATATTTTCCATGACTGGGCTAAGGCTGTTTCCAAATAAGTAGTTTAGGAAGAGTTGTGTGTCACTTTTCCAGTTCTGTCTTCCAGTCATGGTTAAAAATCACCTATATTTCACTTATTATTATTATATGACCAATTGACAGTTTCAGCCATCACTCACCACAAGCACTCCGATAAGGGGGTTCCCATGACCCTTTAGAACACCACCTAGGGGTCAACTGTGGAATTACAGGCCACGCAGAGGAGAAGGAGGAAGGCCCCCTGGCTAACAGGTCCCCCATTCCTTACTGGGAAAGAGATCCTGGAAAAGTAGGCAATCCCAAGCACCATCCATTTCCCACAATTCTTCCAATTAGTACAGTTCCCAGGATCTTGCTGCTATGAAAAGCGAGATCTCCCAATATTTATATCACTTGAGGTTAAAATAAATAGCCTTTGTATGGGATAGAGTACTAATACTTTGCTAATAAAAGCTTCAATTCCTAATCCTTTGTTACTATCTTTAAACAATGTAACATCTCCAGTGCAAATAAGGCTAAAAATTCTCTCATAAACTCTTGTACCCACTTAGCAATGTAATAAAGTCATTTGGAATAATGGCCCAAAGATTTTGTGTTTGCTACAAGGCTGCGTTATGGAATCACAGGGTCCAGAGTAGTAGAACTTAAACAGCTTTAGAGACCAACTGGTTTGAAGACCAGTGGTTCTTCGCCATTATAGAGTCACAGACCCCTTGGCACTCTGATAAAAATTAGAGGCTTTTGTCTTATCTAATATTATTTTGAATACAGCTTTAAAGGGTTTGTGGATGCCCAACACATGCCCACCCCGAAGTTCATAGAGTGAGAATTCTTGCTCTCGCCCCACCCCATAATTCGGAAGTGATATTTCTGGGAAACACTACATGTGAAGAAGCAGCCTAACAGAGCTGGATGCTGGAGGGAGATGTGGTCCCACACACAGTGTGATGATGTGTCAGGACCAGCCCTGGCAAACCCATTCCCAGAGTGCACATGTTGTCTAGGGAGGAGCAGGAAGAGGAGAAGAGCAAAGGAACTGCCCAATAGAGATCTCAGTTCTGAGGGTAACCCATTCAGAATCAGCAGCCATGAAACACAAGAGTCGTCTTATTGGCTAGAGAGGAAGAAGAACTGGAGTAGTTGGCAATCCAGGGACAGTCCAAAAGAGCATGGACAATGACTCATGGGTCGAACAAAAATGACATGCAGGAGAGTTTGGCTGAAGAACGGGTTGTAACCCAGAAGTAGAGAGAAATAATAGTCAAAATAGCAGAAGAGCAGCAAGAGGTGAAGACCAAGAGCAGAGGCACTGTACAGCTGCATGCAGAAGTCTGGATTTATTCATGAGACCTCTTCTGGGGCTTCTAGAAAAATCATTGGACTTTTTAAAAGACTGGATTTCCAATATGGTGGAGAGAAGCATTGTTCTTTGGGTTCTTGCTACAAATGGGACACTTTGATTTCCCAAGACACACAGAGTAGGAAGAGCCGTTTGTGATATGTTTTGGCTTGAATTCCCTACTGAAACACAGCAGCAGTCAAACTGGCACTCCGGTAAGTTTCCTACAGCTGCTATCTGGGGAGCATCAGCTGCTATGGACTTTGTACCAATTATCATAAATCTTTCCAAACCTCAGTTTCCGTGTTAAGGACCAAGGTTCCTTCCAACTCGAAAATCGAATTCCATGACCAAACTGGAAGGCCAGGGTTGGGCTCTTTCAGCTCAGCAGATTGAAATGAGTCATTTCTGAATTGTTGGCATAAGCACCATCCTCTTCACTCAAACATTCCCTTGAGGCCTAATTTTTTCTTTTTTTTGGAAAATGGGGATGGGGAGGAAACCTGTAAGACGCTAAAAAACATTTCCTATAATTAAGGAACAAAATGAAAAGGACAGCCATCAGAATTGGAGTTATAATTCAAGTTGGACTGATTCCAAGAGTGCACACCGCTAAAATTGGGGCTCATAACTGAAAGTTTAGAGGTGGGGCAGGCTTCAAGGTTGACTAATCCAGGGGCTCCAGCCCCACTTCCCCATGATGCCTGTGTTCAGGCTGGGGGTGATGTGGCTAGTGCAGCAATGTTGCCAAGCTTGACACTGACACATGACAGTGTCTAAGAAGAGAGACTCTCCCTTTCTAAGGCTCTCTCTCTTAAGGGTGGGGAATTTTCCAGAAGCCCCCGCAAATTTCCCCTTGAGTCTCATGAAGCTGAATTGGTTTATACACCTTGTTTCTGAATCTGCCACTGGCAGGTGTGATGACATTATGCCTAGACAATTTAGGCTTACCCATAAGGTACAAGGCCTACAATGGGGAGAGGTGAATACCTGGAAAAAAATCAAGATTTGTTGGAATGATGAAGTAAGAATGACTGCTGAGAAGACAATCATCAGTGTGCCTACCGTATGCTGTATTTCAAAAGTCTTAACCGCATTCTTTTTAAAATTGTCTTTTGAAATACAATGGAATGTGTGACCATGTTCCCCATTTTACAGATGTGGTAACTAAGCTCAAGGTCACGCAGTTGGGTTAGAACTCAGGACAAAGACCTTACTACTCAGAACCCAGGGCTTCTCTATGTACATTCCAAAAGGTTTAAAATTTTGACTTATCCTTTTATCCAGAAAGTCTATTTCTGAGGATGATTATAAGAAAATAATGATTGGGAAAATAAGAATAAAGAGAGACAAGAATGTTTGTTCCAGTATCTATCTATCTATCTATCTATCTATCTATCTATCTATCTATCCATCCATCTATCTATCTAGCTAGCTATCTACCTACCTACCTATCCTTAAAAGTGGAAACAATCTAAGAGCCCAGTAATATGCAGTTAGTTAAACTAATGATAGTAGATATATACAATGGAATATCATGCAGCTGTTACCATTATATTGTAGAAGAAAAGGCAGTGACCTGGAAAAATGTTCACAATATATTGTTACACAAAAGCAGGCTGGGCTAGAAAAGTGTTGTGAAAGAAAAGCAGACCTGGATAGATGAAGAGATATGTACACCAACATTTTTCTGGTGCTTATCCTTGTACAGTGGAGTCATAGATGATTTTAATTTTCTACTTTGTGCTCATTTCTATTTTCCAAATGCCTTCAGTGAGAATATATAACAAAGGATTGCTTTGGTGAGAACATTATAATCAGAAAAACTGTCTGCTAGTTGTAAAAATATTTTTTAAATTAAATAATTTCTTGTTGGGGGGCAGGAGGGAGGGGGTAAAAGATCAACCAAAGGACTTGTATGCATGCATATAAGCATAACCAATGGACATAAGACACTGGGGGATAGGGGAGGCTAGGGGACTGTCAAGGGCCGGGGGGGGGGGGCGGGAAAGGACACATATGTAATACCCTTTGTAATACTTTAAGCAATAAATAAATAAATAAATAAATAAATAAATAAATAAATAATTTCTTTTCACTAGAACACTGATTTTTAGACGTAGCTGTCAGGTCCCAGAGGGTTCCACGAAAGATTTCTGGAAACAGAGTCAGGGGGAATGGCAACAGCCCTCACCATGGCCCCTGCAACAGCCTCCTCAGACGTATCCTAAATGCTGATGAAATCTTAGGGTAAGAAACATCACTTGGGAGGATTCTAGAAATTCTACCCTCAACTGCATCAAAGAGTGGTCACTGTATCTGTGGCCTGAGCGAGGCACAGGTATGAGCTTTACATAGGAATCCTGGGGACAACACAATGCTCCAGATTCTTCTTAATGCAACACTCATGACAACAGTTATTTCTGAAGTTTAAAGTTCCTGGCACACATCAGTAGATGAATGGATTAGAAAACTGTGGTACATCTACACGATGGAATACTATGCTGCTGTAAAAAGGAAGGAACTCTTACCATTTGCAACGTCATGGATGGAACTGGAGAGCATTATGCTAAGTGAAATAAGCCAGTCAATAAAGGAAAAATACCACATGATCTCACTCATTCATGGACAATAGAGACCATTATAAACTTTTGAACAACAATAGATACAGAGGCAGAGCTGCCTCAAACAGATTGTCAAACTGCAGCGGGAAGGCCGGGGAGGGTTGGGGGGCAGGAGGTAGTGGGGTAAGAGATCAACTAAAGGACTTGTATGCATGCATATAAGCATAACCAATGGACAGAAGACACTGGGTGATAGGGGAGGCTAGGGGACTGTATAGGGCGGGGGGATAAAATGGATACATATGCAATACCCTTTGTAATACTTTAAGCAATAAAAAAAAATAATAATAAAAAATAAATAAATAAATAAATAAATAAATAAAATAAAAAAAATAAAGTTCCTGGCACATATTCAGTGCCTAATAAATACTGAGTTAATGGAGAGATGTTAGGCCAAGAAAATGGATTTCAAAATATTAAACGGTGAAATTAGCAATTTATAAAGACTCAGCACCACGCCTGCTACAGATTATATTGTGGTCGAGGCCTGAAGGACTCTCAGACACTCTGCTTTTTCTGGAATCATTCCTGGGCCTCCTGACCACCCAAGTCTTGTGGCGTTCTCCCACATTCATCCCAGTAGTCACAGATGAGAAGTACTTTCTTTTCTGTTTACCTTCTAGCCCCCGTGATTCTGTGTCCTGTACGTATGGAAAATACCCAAGCAACAGCACAACCAAAATCCCACATTTCCAGCCTCAAAGCAAAACACAAAAGAAAAAGGGGTGTGTGTGTGGGGGGGGGGGATCCCAAAGCCTGAAGGCATTTAAGGACCAAACGCAGATGCGAAAATGAAGTGGCCCACCCACCCCACATTCTTCAAATAGGTGACTGGGGAAGGCTGCCAGGTCCTGAGCTAGTATCATTAAAGGAGCACATCCAAGGGTACCCCACTGTCTGCTCTGCTTTGAAGGCAGACAGCCCCCCCTAATTGGAAACAGCTTTATTCGCATGCCAGATGTCCATGCTTCCCTTTCAATTATTTTCAGAAACATCATAAAGGACCATTAGTGACGGTGTGAAATGTCCTTTTCTTTAAAAAAAAAAAAAAATTCATTCATCCTTATGAGTTCAGTCTGATACGAAGATTGCAATCTGCTTATTCCTCTGGGGTGGTGTTTCCTGTGTGTGTGTGTGTGTGTGTGTGTGTGTGTGTGTGTGTGTGTGTGTGTGTTTTCAGGATAGGAATGTGCTTCACTTGAACTTTATCATCAGAAATACAACCACACACTTGGTTTTAATCACAAAGAGCAGACAGTGTTAACAATTTTTAACAAAAGTTCTCTCTCTCTCTCTCTCTCTCTCTCTCTCTCTCTCTCTCTCTCCCTCTCTCTCTCTTTCACTACATTACTACACATGAGCACTTCCTAAGGATAATATAAATAATCAAAATTCTTGGAAGCAGAGTGTCCTTATCATGAAGTAATAAAATAGTGGAAACCACATTTGGACATTTGGAAAGGGGTGCTGACCTGTTAGAGAAACCCTAGGGAGTATGTTGCAACCTGCATGGACTTCAGACTCCTTTAGGGCCGGGTATGTGTCTTGTCTTCTCTTGTACCCACTGCCCCTGGCGCAGTGCCTGCATGGAACACACTCAGAAATATTTGTTAAATGAATGAGTGTGTAAATGCATCCATATTTTATGCTCAACCGTTGATGTAAGCACATGTGTTTAAAATGGAAAATAAAAGATAGGGCACGACAGCTCATTTCAAATGTTTGAAGTGCTATCACAGAGAAGAGAGCAGAGTTATTCCCTCTTGTTCTCTGGACCGGAATGAGGGCTACTCAGTGAAAATTACAGGAAGGCCGCTTCGACCCAGGATCATTAATGCTATGCGTGTCCACGTTGAAAAATCATGGGACGTTTGGGTACATTCCTGGCACTCAATTTTAATTTGAGTAGTAGGGGAGTATAGCTAGAAAGAGAGATTTGCGTTTGTGGACAAATTAATAGTTTGTTTACGATATCTGTGTGCATGGTGCCAGAGGATGCTGAGCACAGGTTGGGTAGGTAATAAAAAAAGACAGGAGCTCTTCCCTTTCCAAGCTTATGGTCTATTCAGGAACGCAGACATGTGAGCTGGTAATTCCACTTCACAAGGGCAAGAAGGGCTCTGGCAGGGGAAGTGCTCAGGGATCCCAGGAGGCTTAGATCATGTAATAAGAGGGGGATCGAGGCGGATGTTTCAGCACCTATAAAAGCTTGAGGCATGAACCACCTGAACCCTGAATCTTTAAAACAATCACTCTTCCCACTTCGGGTCTACTGTAGGCCTGGGAAATGGTCTCTTTTTCAACCCTGGCAATCAGCCTTGATGGCTGAGTTTCGCTTTTCAAGTCCTGAGACTCATCGCTAAGTCTCATTGGGAGGCTAGGTGCTTACCTCAGTCCTACTCCTGGCCCATCTCTAAGGAGTCAGCCCTTTAGCAGACACGGAGCTCTCCAAACAGAGAGCAAGCTTGGGATATCTGATCACCTCAGACACGACAGCTGGGTGTTATACGCCTGATCTAAGAGCCAAGTCAGCGAAGCTACACTCAACCCGACCAGACTGGCATGTGATGAGTATAGCAAGATAATGAAAAAGTTCTGGAATTCGATAGTGGTGATGGGACACAGCCTTGTGAATACACTAAAAACCACTGAAGTGTATACCTTAAAATGGTGAATTTTATGGTATGTGAATTCATCTCAATAATATCAGATTTTTAAACAGCAACAAGAGATGGCCGTTGGAAGAGGTAGAGCGTAAATATCTCTGGTTAAACTTGCTGTTTTCTTGTATTTACTGGAAGGGGAAGGAATTGTCTTTGGACACGATGTTCTCGCCATCTTTAGAAATTCCTGACAATCTACAGCCCTGTTAAGGCATGAAAAAAATTTTTGATTAGTGCTGACTCTGTACACAGTCTATTAATTAATACCTCAATAATTACATGTTGGCAGTCTCATGCTTTATAATTATAAGCATGCTTTCATATCTATCATCACAGGCAGCACTGAGTAGTACAAGAACATCTGGGGAGGACTGTAGCTTGGTCCTGATTTGCCATGAACCACATCCTTGGTGACCTTGAGTGTGGGGGCGGGGAGGGAGGAACCTCTGAGTCTCGTGTTCTCACCTCTAACATGAGCAGCTAGACTCAGCAGGCTCCAGTTGTCCCCATGATTCTGGGAATCTCTAATTTTCATAATCTTCAGAACAACTCTGTAAGGTAGATAGGTAGGGATTTTTGCCCATGTTTTATCCATGAAGAAACTATGGGCCAGGGAGTTGAAAGTACTGATTCATTTTGAACCAGGACCGGAAGTGAGTTTGCCTGAGTTCCAGTCCAAGAATCCTTCTGGTGTGAGAGGCATGTGAAGCCTTCATCCCAGTCATTTACCATTTAAGGCTATTCAACTAACGAGTGTTTGAGGCAAAACTGTAGGCTCTTGAGAGAGGTAAGCAGTAACATCAGAAGGGGCCGCAGTGGAGGAAGTCAGGAGAGTCTGTTTGCTGAGGAGTTTGCATTCCCTGAGCACCAGGAGAGTGGGAATTGCCAAAAAACCCTGAGTTTTCCAGTTAATCAGGACACAACTGAGTTTTTATAGGAAATTGCCCAGCTCTTTGGAAACTTCGTGTGGTATAAATATAGCCTTGGAATTCTATATATTACCTTAGCAAAAGGCAGAAACATTTTGGAACCCGTGGATTTGGAGATCTGCTTGAAGTATTATTACAATTACTTTCAGCAAAACTGTATACTATGAAATTATATTGCTAAAAGCAATTTAATTTTTTGATCTTTGGGACTTCTTAATAACAAGCAGAGTGAAGGTAGAGTGGAAGAAGCAGTATATTCTGAATTTTTTTAAAAAAATGGGTCTTGGCTCTCCATCTAACCAACTGGGTGTGTGTCCCTAGACAATTCACTTAACCTCTCAGATCTTCTACATCCTCAACTGAAAATAGAGATCGTCTCTAAAGTCCAGCTCAGCTCTAAAATACGATGATCAGATTCCACATACTTGAACACATTCTTCTCCCTAAGTCTTGGGATTGCTGTCTCCTCCAGCCTGTACAAATAGAACCTTCCTCATTATCCTCATTTCTTTTTGCCCAAGGAGCAGAAAGCCCAGCCACAGTCTGGTGCCTTCTCCAAGAGCCAGAAGCAGGTGACACCAAGTGGCTCTATCATGACTGTCTACCCACCTAGAGAAAGTTTCCTTAGAGGAATATATGGAGCCTGATCTTGACTAGAAAAATACTATAGGGTAGTGGTTAAGAGTGTAGGCTCTGAAGTCAGACAGACATGAATCTGCCACATACTAGTGACCTTGGGCAAGCAAGTACACCATGTCTAATAACTAGTGAGCGCTCAATAAGCTTAGCCTGTAGGCCTCTATAAAGCCACTGTGGGATCATAAATGTCACACAGGCTGGATTTCTAAGTAGAAATGTTTCTCCATCATCTCTGGCAAAATTGTTACCCAAGGATAACAGGCCCAGCCAGTCATGGAGGGGAGGGAAGTGATCTTTATCCAAGAGGAAGAACATCTGATTCAACATTTAAATGAGTAGCTTAAATTCGTATGGAAGAGTAGAGTGAGAGAAGAGGCAAAGGAAGAGAAGAACTGGATGAGAATATAAGAAACAAAGAAGAAACAGAGTAAGTGATGAATGAGAAGGTTAATGCTGACAATTTCTATTTTATGATAAAAGGCATTTCTAAGCAAATTCTAACCATTTTATCAAGAAAAAGGAATGAATTAGCTAACTTATGTTCCCACATGCATTTTTTCTGCATGTAGAGTTTGTTTAAAAATTAGGCATTGGCCCTGACCGGTGTGGCTCAGCTGGTTGGAGTACACTGAAAGGATGTGGGTTCGACTTCAGGTCAAGGCACAAACCTAGGTTTGGTGTTCAATCCCCAGTTGGAACACATATGGGAGGCAACTGATCGACGTTTTTCTCTCTGTGTGTGTCTCTTTCTCTCTTTCTTTCTCTCCCTTCCTCTCTCTTTCAAATGAGTAAACATGTCCTCAGGTGATGATTTAAAAATTTTTTTAAATTAGGCATTGTATGTTTTTAAATGCATAGATATATTCTGAACACGCACATTCCATCTGATACAATCTTTCTTCATCTATCCCACATGCCATTGATTTCATACCAACTTCAGACTCAAAGCAGATACCGCACCTGGTTGTTCGGCACCAGCTGCCAGTGGCCTCACATGAACCTGTAAACCACTGAGGGATGGCAGCAACTCAGAGCCCAAGGCTAGCCCATGCAGGCCTGCAGCTGCCATATTAAAGCATCAGAAAGGTGCTAAAACATGAGCTCTACATTGAGATGCCCTTGGTGCAAATGTTGACTCCATCATTCCCTAGATGTGTGACCTATGGCAATTCCTTTTCTAAGACTCAGTTTTTACATCTGTAAATTGGAGCTAATGATAGTACTTGCCTCAAAGGGTTGGGGATTGAATGAGACAGTGCATGGAAAGCAGTTAGTCCAATACACAGCTACAGACAATGTTCAATACATATTTAATTAGTATGTTCTTTTCCTGAGAACTCTGAGATGTGAGGATCTTATGATTTGTTCCAAGTTCAAAGATATGGGTTAATGTAAATCCTATATAAGAAAGCAGTAATATGCAAATTGACCATCATGCCCTCACAGCAAGATGGCCGCCCCCAATGTGGGCACAAGATGGCTGCCACAAGGTGGCCTGCAGGGGAGGGCAGTTGGGGACAATCGGGCCAGCAGGGGAGGGCAGTTGGGGGCAATCGGGCCGGCAGGGGAGCAGTTAGGTGTCAATCAGCCTGGCAGGGGAGTGGTTAGGGGGTGATCAGGCTGGCAGGCAGAAGCAGTTAGGGGTAATCAGGCAGGCAGGCAGGCAAGTGGTTGGGAACCAGGAGTCCTGGATTGTAAGAAGGATGTCCGACTGCCAGTTTTGGGCCTAAACCGGCAGTTGGACATCCCCAGAGGGGTCCCAGATTGGAGAGGGTGCAGGCTGGGCTGAGTGACACCTCCTCCACCCACTCTGAATTTCATGCATCGGGCCTCTAGTATAATATAAAAGCATAGGGGAGACGGATTTTAGAGGCTATATGCCATGATCTCTGCCATATATCAATTTAATAACTATTTTCTACTGTAATGTCCTGAATCCTAGAAAAAAAAGAAATATTTTTGGTAACAATCAGAAACATGATAAAACTATCAAAAGTATATTCATTCAGCCATGCAAATTGTAAAACCATGAGTAGTAATTCTTTGTTTGGCCTCAACTTAAAGGAGCAAATTTCCTGCAAGAAAAAAAAAAAAATTTAATGCCATTTGTGGAATCACTAACAATATTTTTTCAAAAATTTTTAATTCTGATAAAATACATACAACCTGAAATTTACCAGCTTAACCATTTAAGTGTACAGTTCAGTGGCATTAAGTATATTCATATTGTTGCACAACCATCACCACCATCTATCTCCAGAACTCTTTTCATCCTGTGAAACTGAAACTCTGTACCCATTAAACAAAACTGCCTATTCTTCCCTCCCCCACTGCCCTTGGTAATCAACATTCTGCTTTCTGTCTCTATGAGTTTTTACTACTTTAAGTACTTCATACAGTATTTGTGTTTTCGCAATTGGTTTATTTCATTTAACACAATGCCCTCTTATCCATGTTGTAGCATGTGTCAGAATTTCCTTATGTTTTAGAGCTGAATAATATATATATATCGATTATGTTTTGCTTATTCATTCATCCTTCAATGAACACTTAGGTTGCTTCCAATGTTGCTGTGAACATGGGCACACACACACTTACTTGAGACCCTGCTTCCCGTTCTTTTGAGTAGATACCCAGAAGGGGAATTGCTGGATCTTATGGTAATACTATTTTTAACTTTTTGAGGAACTGCCACCCTGTTTTCTACAGTGGTCAACTCAAATTATTTTTTTAATATATTTGTATTGATTTCTAAGAGAAAGGAAAAAGGAGAGAGAGATAGAAACATCAATGATGAGAGAGAGTCATTGGTTGGCTGTCTTCTGCACACCCCACACTGGGAATCGAGCATGAAATCTGGGCATTGAGCCCGCAACCTGGGCATGTGCCCCAATCAGGAATCAAACTGTGATCTCTTGGTTCATAGGTCAACCATCTGAGCCACATCGGCCAGGCTCAGTTATTTATACCCTGCCCATCTCCACCATGGTTTTCACAATGTGCCTATAAAAATTAGGCTTGTTGTTTATCACACCAAGCAGTGTGCTGAAGTATTTGGGGGACTCTATCTCGTGTCATTATCCCAATAGCCTGAGTGTGTTTATTAGTATCATGCCCATTTTACAGATGAGGAGATGGACCAGATCAGAGAAGCAGGCTTTCCCTGGGGCTGCTGTTCTCAACACTATTGGTGCTACCTCTGATCTGGATTGTCAAGGCTCAGGGCCCCAGTGCCCTTGGTTTGGGGAGAAGGAAAGGCTATGCTATAAGGAGACCTAGGGTTGAATTGGAACATAGACTCTGTGCAGAAGCCAACGCCAGAAAGTCACCAAGATGAAAACCTAAGTGAAGCAGCTTTGTTTTTAATACTGATAGGATTTGGGTGTAAATGCTAATCTCTTTTCTCTTACCACCCCACCCATCTCTTACTAAACAGGCGCTTCCTGTAACCACTGAAGCTCTAAAACTATCCAAGACATATCTGAAATGACAGTGCACTGCTTAGACTTGAGTCTTCTTAAGCACCTTATGCTGCATGGAGTTAAATGTTCTCTGGGCCAAATCATTTCCCCCCAAACATTGCAATGTGCCCAGCCTTCTCTTTATACGAGGCTTCCATATGATTTTTTTCCACTTCTCTCTAAAATTCAAAGTGCTTTATGTGGAGACCCTCAAGATCTAATCACCCGAGAAATAGGCAGCAGGCAGCTAGTATTATTTTCAAATTATCGCCTGAGAAATTGAGATATACAGAAAGAAAGAAAGCTGCTCTGCAACTTGGAAAGCCATCTGCGATGCTATAAAAATGTCTCAGAGGACTCTTGACCACATAGATCATTATTTTTATTGCCCTCTCCCTACATGAAATGTGGCTTAGTTTGAGAGAGTTGTTTATCGTTTGGCAAGCTATTAAGTAAAAGAACCTAATTTCAATTCTCCATTCTGGTGGGTGGTAAGACTGAAGGGAATTTAGGGGAAGAGGAAATGATAAGAATGGGAAGGAAATGTTAGACCTAAAGATTGTGTTCAGAAGCCTTTTGGATAATCAATAAATTTAATTTACCCTTTGGGCTGGGGGTCAGATGGAGTGGGCTGCCTTCCTAAGCCACCACCATAACCACTCAGTTACTGCTAGTTTCCACAACTCCCATGACTGAGATAACAGCTCCGTGAGTTAATGCATGACCAGTGAGCCCATGACTGACATAACAGCTCTGTGAGCTAATGCATCACCATGAAATCACAAAGGAGAGGGCCCAGGAACAGAAGAGAGATAAACCGCTCATTTCTTTCATCTTTCGCAATGTTCTTGCCCCCTCCCTGTTGTTCTCATGCAGTTTTCATTACATTCCATTTCCTCTTCTTCCCTTTCATTTTCTCATTTTGGGACAGTGCGAGATCATAGTCTTGCTGCCCATGGTTGTGACACTCTCAGTAGTCATGGCAACCACAAAGCCACGGATGGGTGGACCCTCATCTAGCAGCCTCGACGGAGTGTCTGATCTTCAGCTGGAGGGAATCTACACCAGTGCAGGGGGTTCCCAGCTGTCACGGAGATCCTTCACTTTGAGTTTTGTCAAAGGTTATTTAAAATGTGAAGATGGGTAGTCTAATCTGTCAGCCTTTTTTTTATAGTTTCCAGATTTGTGTCTCACTTAGAAAGGCCCTTCCAATGCCAAGATTATATATTTAAATATCCTATTTCTCTAAACAGAAGTTTGGGCAAGGTAACACATTGGAAAGGGGGCTGTCTCAAAATTTGAATGTCTGCATATTGTGCATGTACTTGGACTCACAGATTTATTCTCTCCAGAAAAGTGACCAGAGTTATCTTTTCTCCTGGCTCCTTCTCTCACCCCCAGCCCTCACACCTCCACCCCAGACATTTCCTCTTAGGATGGGGGAGCTTCAGTTGCTACAACCAGAAACCCACTCAGACTAACTGAAGTAAATGGGATTGCTTGTGCATTTACTTATAAGGGAATATTATGAAACCCAATTTTGAGAATTATTCCTGAGTCACTGAAGAGCTTGAGCTCCCCCTTCTCTCAATTGTCTGTGCCTCTGAGCATCTGTCCCATCTTCTCCCTCTAATCAAGCTTCCTTCATTTGCACGTGACTGCCTGCTTCACAGGATTCTGCCACAGGACCATATGAGTCCAGCACTCACAGACAACTACCAGGCCTGCTTCTGGGTGTCCCAACACCAAGTTCTAATTTGGGCCAGATGTCTACTCCTGGTTTAGTTACTGATGGCTGAGGGCATCGGTCATGTGGCTGCCCTCAGGTTCTCAAAGAAGGGAATGTGGTGGGAAGAAAATGACTGGCGTAACTAGTCCAGTTCCCCACCCACACTGCTTTGTGACTTCTGCACTCCCTTCCAGTGTGCCCTTCCTGTCTCTAATTGGATTTGGTTTTCGCCCACGGTAGGATTTACACCATTCCCAGGACCTTTTCCGGGTGGGCTGTGAAGTCCTGTTCACTAGGGGAAGTTCTGATCTACAATTGCATTCTCATGGAAGTTAGGGAGAGGGAAGAATCCGGGCTACAGATAGAGAAGGATGAGGAATCCCAGCCATCCTGGCCACAGGCACCTCTGGAGAGAGGGGTACTCTCTAGTGTGGCCACTCACCACCTTGCAGGCCACCCAAGGGAGTGAGGGCAGGAGAGTGTAGAGAGGCTGTTGTAACCCATTTCTATCTTTTCTTCCTACTGACTGCACATTACTCTTGTCACATGGCTGGCGGAGTACGATGGTGGGAATAAGCAAAAAGAGTTTGAATCTAAGAGTTGCTTCTGGAATCCTGTTCATACAGTCAATATAGTCTAAGAAGTAAACTCCTAAGGAAAGAAATCTTTTCCATTTTCTTCCACCAGACTAAGCATTTGGAAGGAGATGGAAGGGGAGGATGTGGTATGATCGTAATTGGTTTCACAGCCTCTGTGATGCTCTGTTTCCTTATCTGTAAAAGAGGAAACTGCCCAGTGACCTCTTGAGATCCCACTGAACTCTAATGTTGTTATATCAGCATGATTTATAACCTACAAGTAATCCAATCAACACACCCCTTTGTAGCACGCCAAAAAAATATTTATTGCTAAAATGCTCTTTGGGGAAAAAATGAAGGCCCCATGCTGCGATGAGACAAATATAAAAATTTTGTTAAAATACCCCTCTTTACTTTGCCTTTCTTTAACCATCCACCTTCCTCCAGAGTATAAAGTGCCTCAGCAGCATGAGAGGAGAGCATACATTTGTGGTGACTCTCCATACTGGAGCTGTTACACAAATTACCACAAAGACAGAGCTGGGTTTGAAAACATCTTCCCACGCCAGTTCTAAACACTGACCCAGACCACTGTTGCTAACACAGGAATTGGTACCAATGAGTTTTGAGATATTAAGTATCCTCTTCTAACACATGATTCTTTTGGAAAAACATATGATAATGGCAATTACCTGCCATGATTTGGGTTTGGAGTTTTGCACCAAGGTTCAGGCACAGTAAATATGCAGAAGCTCAATAGGGTTTAAGGTTATTTTGATATCTCCTGAGCCCGGGCAGATGCAAAGGTTGCAGTTTTGTCCTTTGGGCTACCTCTGATGGAAGGCACGGGCCTGTTCCACGGAAGTTCTAAATCATATGTGCCCAAATGTGATCACAGCTGTATCCACGTCAAAGTGACTGGTAATCAGCTTAACAGTATTGGTAACTGAATTTATGTTATAGTGGCCTCCAAATAGTCAAGGGGCCTTACTGTGAGCATCTTCGATTCCAGCTCCATGGAATGACTGGGGACACTGATGGCCCAAGCATTAAAGGTTCAGACATCCCAGTTGGACCACCAGGTTTTGCTCATGAGAACCAACTAGAGCAGCGGTTCTCAACCTGTGGGACGCGACCCTTTTGGGGGTTGAACGACCCTTTCACAGGGGTCGCCTAAGACCACTGGAAAACACATATATAATTACATATTGTTTTTGTGATTAATCACTATGCTTTAATTATGTTCAATTTGTAACAATGAAAATACATCCTGCATATCAGATATTTACATTATGATTCATAACAGTAGCAAAATTACAGTTATGAAGTAGCAACGAAAATAATTTTATGGTTGGGGGTCACCACAACATGAGGAACTGTATTAAAGGGTCGCAGCATTAGGAAGGTTGAGAACCACTGAACTAGAGACATGTACTCCCTATCCCACCCCTACCCTATTAGGGGCATTGGGTAAGAGCAAGGACAACCCCTAGTCCCCACAACTGGTGTTACTCTAAAGTAAAGGCCAGCAACCTATTTCTGCCAAGGGTCAGGTTTTAAATATGTCTGCATTTTCAGGCCTTTCAGGCATAGTTACTGAACTCTGCCATTTGCAAGAAGTCATCAGAATATATACATATATATATATATATATATATATATATATATATATATATATATAGAGAGAGAGAGAGAGAGAGAGAGAGAGAGAGAGAGAGAATGTCAGACTTGGCCTATATCCCACAGGCTATAGGCTGTCAGTCCCTGCAAGAACTAGAGAGTTTTATGGACTAGAGAGTTCCTTGCTTGTAAATTGGTCCAGAAAATAAGGGAAGGCAAGTCTCACACTGTTGATAACGGGTGCCTCCTAAATGACTTGTGTCCGTGTTGGTCCTCAGGAAGGTCTTGGGGGCCAGCCACAGGTTGGCCCCGGAATGAAAAGGGTCATGGGAATCAGAGTCAGACAATGGGAGCCCCCAGAGCCCTCCACAGCCTCACCCTCCACAGTGGCACCACTGGTCATAACCCCCTAAGCTTTCTGACTGAAAGCCTGGCAGCCACAGGTACGCTGCCAGGCCGGCCCCTGGCTCTGGGGTGGGGCTGGCAGTAGCAGTGGGTGGTGAGAAATCACTGTGCGTGCTCAGCTCGGGTCTAGCACAGGGGAAAGAGTGCTAAGTGGCACTCAGCAACTTTCAAATCCCACGTCTCTGTGTCACCATATGTATATTATCATCCTCCCTCAAAGAGAAACAACAGGAGCCTCTTCCTGCCAGCTGGGATTGTGTCAGCATTTTCAGAGCACGATCTTGACCTTATGGCAGACAGGCAGCTGTCCTGTTTTGTATCTCTCCTTCAACCTGCCTGGACCTGTCTTTGCCCAGCAGTGACCTCTGCTCTTCCCACCACTTATCTCCAGGAGGCCTCTGACCTATACACCTGGCTCCACCAGGGGCTGCCTCCCTCGCTGTGATGTGGGCTGGGGGATCACCCCCTGTTTGGAATCCCTCTTCCAGGGGCTTAGTTCAAAAAAGCAACAAAAGAGCCCTGGCTGGTGTGGCTCAGTTGGTCACGTGGCCTCGTGCACCGAAAGGTTTCCGGTTTGATTCGAGGTCAGGGCACATGCCCAGGTTGCGGGCTTGATCCCTGGTAAAGGGCATGCAGGAGGCAGCCAGTCAATCGATGTCTCGCTCTCACATGGATGTTTCTCTCTCTCCCTCTCCTTTCCTCTCTCTCTAAAAAAAAAAAATCTTTTTAAAAAAGCAACAAAATAGCCAATATGAAGGCCAGTTTGGCATATATTCTTTTAAAGAATGTCCTTGAAGCTTCCATATTTCAAAACATTTTCAGCAAGATTTCAATGAATCGTTTCAACTATTTCTACAGGGAAGACCCTGAGGCTAGGGCGCTAAGGAGCTCAGCCAGAGGCCTCCCTCAATGTGTTTACTTTTCAAACAGGTTGAATGAATGAAAGCCAGGCCCGCTGCACAGAAATGATGCTCAGAGATGCGATAAATACAACAAACCTCTGTAGCATTAGAACAGAGATGAAAGGGGGTAGAAATCATCTTTTAAGTTCTTTTTTTTTTAAGTTCATTATTTACTTTCACAGAACTGTTTGTGCAGAACCCAAGGACAGGAACGTACTGATCCATCCTTGCTCTGGCCAGCCGCCCTACCGATGACGGTCAATGCAATGGCCTGCAGCAGGGCACTGGTGAAACGCCCAGTGGAAAACACACACACTAAGCTTCCTTGAGCCCGTGAATTCGCCAGGATTATGCATGTGTAAGATACATTAATTCATTAATAAGCTCCAAGACATTGCAGATGCTGGGCGTGGGGGGGCGTGGGCAGGCGCCACTGACGCAAACTAGCGTGTGCAGGACACTTTGCCAAACTCTGGGGGTCTGTCTGGTTTGTGGCAGACGTGGTGGGGCCTCCAGCGGGGCTGGGTGGAGGCCAGGGCAGGGTGCAGCGGCCTGGGGTTTGCGGGGAGAACAAGACAAAACGCCACAGGGGCCTCAGAGCTCAGTCTGCAGAGCAGTGTGCACACAACAGTGTATCTGAGAAATGTGTGTTGGTGCTAAGCGTCCAAAGAAGCAGGGTGACGTCAGACGTGAGCGGTCTGGGATGCCAATCTGCCTACAGATTTAACAGGTCCTCCAAAGGCTGACGACCTCCAGATTTTAGGCCATGTAGGTCCCTGCTGCGCGGCGTTCAGGTGTCTTGTTCCAGGACAACATGGCATGAGGCCTCCTTGAGGTCCTGCAGATGATGCAACTGCCAGCCTCTTCTGAGACCCCCTTTCAATGCCTTCTCCTGTTCCCTTCTCCTGGTCTGCAAGGGAACATGGTTTAGAAGTGAGCCTTTTTAGAACTACAGCCTATACTATAAGGGGATGTTCATATTCTCTTAGTATAATCCCATCAAGAAGTTAGACGTCAGAGATTACTGGGAGGGGAAATGGTTTCAGAATATGCCCTTACCGCTGCCATCAATCTGACACCCAGAAACATTTGGAAGATGGAAAGGATTCATCAGGAAAGGTATATGACCGCAGTATTCCTGAGTTCTTGCATATTCAAAATTCTTTTCCACCCCAGCCAGTTTGGCTCAGTGGGTAGAGTGTCGGCCTGCAGAATGAAGGGTCCCGGGTTTGATTCAGGTCAAGGGCACATGCCCAGGTTGCGGGTTCCATCCCCAGGAGGGGGCATGCAGGAGGCAGCCAATCAATGATTCTCTCTCATCATTGATGTTCCTATTTCTCCCTCCCTCTTTGAAATCAATAAACACACACACACACACACACCACTGTTTTCCTACATCCTTGATACTAGACTGGCTGTATCTAAAGTTCTTGCTTTGCATTTTCTTCAAGTTTCTTAAAACTGCTGCTCTGTTCTTGTCTAGCTTTGTATGTTGTTGGTGAGAAATCTAATGCGAGTCTAATCCTCTCCTCCTTTCAAGCTATTTCATGTGTCCATTGGGAGGCTCTATGGAGTTTTTTCTTTCTTTTCTCTTTAAAGCCACACACATTTACCAGAAATATCTCTGAGATGACCATTTCAGGTCAGTTTTATCAAGTGGCCTCTTCACTGTGTAGATTCAGTTTGGGGTTTATTTCTAGAAAATTTTCTTGGTTTAGAATTTTAAATATTAGTTCTGAGCCATTGTTTCGATCTTCTCATTCAGTGACTCCGATTGGATGTGTTTTGCTGTCTTCCGTTTCAATTACTTTCCTCTGACCCTTTTCTTTCTTTATCTCAGTTTGACTCTCTTGGTTGTTTTCCTGCTTTTCAGTGCCTTTGATTAAATCTCTATTTAAATGTATTCTTCCTGGGGGTTTGTAATTTAGTTTTCATTTCTGTGACGATTTTGTCTTTTTCTTGTATCTTTTCCTATATTCAAGTATTTCATTTCTCCCTCTTTTCTTTTTTGTTCCATTTGAGTTGTTAGGTTTTATATTTGTGATTCAAGGTGGTTTTAATACATCTCTACATTCTTTTTAAAAGATAATTAATTTTTATTGGCATATTTTGTTACACTTTTCCTAAGCTTCGTGGGTTTTTTTGAGAGGGGTAGGATATTTTCCTCAGCTGAATTTCTTTGATTCACATTTCTTAAACAACGATTTTGTTCGGATATGATCTCTTGTTCTTATTCCTATTCATTTTGTGAAGGAGGTCTCTAGTGTAGGATAGCATCTGCTATCACCTCTGCCTTTTTCTGCTCAGATGCCTTTATCCACGATGTTGATGGTGAGAGTAGGAAGGAGAAAAGAGTTTAATGTGTCTTTTTTCCCCCAAGATTATTGCTTTTTATCCATGTATTTCCTTCTTTCCTTTTACTGCTATTTTTCAGAGGATTTCACCGCTTTTCCTCATTCTCTCCAAGAAACAACACTTCTCCAAGGCTCTAATCTTATCTGACTCATTTCCATTTCCCTCCCTGTAGCTGGTGTTGTGAACTATCAAGTTCCAAGTCACGTCCAGTGTTTTTTAACTTAGCTGGACTTTCTCTTTCTGGGATTGAGATTGTTGGAATTTGGTTCATTTTTCTACCTGATAATAATTTGGAGCTTGTAGTATTCTCTGATTCTTAGTAATGCTGAAAGCATGGTGTTATTTTCCATTTTCTCTCCTTATTTAGTCTATGGGGTTTTAGTTTGGGGGTTTGGGATTGTTTTGTGTGGTTTATTTTTAAGTTGTATGGGGTGATTCAAAGTCAAGCAGCCACCATTGTGGTCCATACCTGGAGGTCAGTAAATTATAAGTTAAGAAACAAACAAACAAAAAAACACAAAGGCTTTTATATTTACAGATGTATTTTTATTTCCAGTGCTCTCTATTCCTCTGTGTGAATATGCATTTTCATTTGGCATCATTTTTCTTCAGCTTTAAGAACTTATTTTTTGCTTAAACATTTATTTTAGTATATATCTATGGGCAATGAAGTCTCTTGTATGAACACTTGTTGGTTTTTTTCTTTATTGATTAAGGTATTACATATCTGTCCTTATCCCCCCATTGCCCTCCCAACCCCCGAAACCCCGCTTGTGCCCTCCTCCCCCCTCCCCCCACAGCGTCTGTGTCCATTGGTTAGGCTTATATGCATGGATACAAGTCCTTTGGCTGAGCTCTCCCCTTTCCCCCCACCCTCCCCTACCTTCCCTCTGAGGTTTGATGTTCTGATCGTTGATTCTTTGTCTCTGCATCTGTTTTTGTTCATCAGTTTATGTTGTTCATTATATTCCACAAATGAGTGAGATCATGTGATATTTATCTTTCTCCAACTGATTTATTTCGCTTAGCATAATGCTCTCCAGGTCCATTCATGCTGTTGCAAATGGAAGGAGTTCCTTTCTTTTTATAGCAGCGTAGTATTCCAGTTATTTTGCCTTTATTTTTGGAAGTTATTTTTCCTGGGCATAGAATTCTGAGCTGAGAATTTTTCTTTCGGCACTTTAAACATGTTACACCAGTCTTCAGCTTGCACTGTTTCCACTGAGAAGTCTGGAGTTACTCTTATCTCTGTGTGTCTGTGCCTTTTAGTCTCTGGTTGCTTTACATTTTTTCTTTTTGTCCTTACTTGCCAACAACTTGATAGTATTATAATCCTAGATACAGTTTTATTTTTTCCCCCTGTTTGGTGAGCATATTTTTTTAAAAGTTTTCTTTTTGTTGTTGTTTGTTTTTTTAATATATTTTTATTGATTTCAGAGAGGTGAGGAAAGGGAGAGAGAGAGACAGAAACACCAGTGATGAGAGAGAATCATTGATCAGCTGCCTCCTGCATGCCCCCTACTGGGGATCGAGCCCGCAACCCCGGCATGTGCCCTTGACCAGAATCAAATCTGGGATCCTTCAGTCTGTAGGCCGACGCTCCATCCACCGAGCCAAACTAGCTAGGGGAGCACGTTCCTTTTAAGGCTCACAGAATCCTGAGGTTTGACCTTGCTTTAGGAAGAAGAACCAGTTGACATGTGAGAGGTTTTAAAGATGAGACGCAACATGAGGAGGACAGGGAAGCTGGTGTTTCACCCCTTTCCCGCCTGCCCTGTGGTCATCCCCGAAGACATCCATTGGGTGGGAGGAGGCCCATTGCCAGAGAACACAGTCTGATGTTTTCTGTTCCTGCTGCAGGAAGTCCCCTTCCCCTGCCGCCCCCACATCCTCAGCCTGGAAGCAATTTTTAGAGGAGAAGGGAAACAAGGCTGTGAGCAGCAGATATTCGTGGTGGGTTTGAAGCCTTTCTCCTCCGGATGTTGCAAGGATACTCCGGAATCATTCCTATAAGTTTTAATGCTTCTTCAGAATTTGAGTAAAAAATTTATCCTGGGTAGACAAATTCCTGAAGCTGAATGAGAGCTAGCTGTTACCACACCATCTTGGCCTGTAGTTACATCTGACTTCATCGCTTCCCACTCCCTTCTCTTCCTGACTGGGATGCAGCCACACAGGCCTCCTTGCTGATTCTCAAAAGCCAAATAGGTGCCTAGTTCACAGCCTTTGGCCTCCTGGTCTTGGCCCACATATCTCCACGGCTGGTGCCCTCACTTCAGGACCCTGCTCATATGCCATCTTGGCAGACAGATCTTTCCTGGACACCCTGCATATACCCTATTCCTACTGTGTTTTCCTTTACAGCGATTTTTATTATCATTTGATGTGTTTAACAGTTATATGTTTGTTTGTAGTATGGCTCTCCAGACTAGACTATAAGATCCATGAGATCAGAGACTTTCTGCTCAACCCTCGACACGGGGTGGGTGTTCAATAAATATTTGAAGAAGAGAGAGAGGAAGAGGGAGAAAGAAGAGGGGGTAAGATAAAGTTTGAATGGGGAGCTACATGGGGCCTCTGAAAGTAGACATCTGAGGCAGCAAAAGAAACATTCCTGCCCTATTTGCTCCCTGTGCCTGGGGTAACTTACCCTGGATGGTAAAGAAATAGCTCAATTTTGTGTTAATTCCATGTTAAATGAACTGTTGGTGATGTTATTCTCTCTCATTCCCCAAACCCATGGTATGGTGCCTACTCCTTTGTTCTGACCTGTTTAACCCCACTATTCCCCAGCCCTCCCTGACCCTCAGGCTGATGGCTAGAGACCCTTCTCCATGCCTCTCAGGAGTCTGTCCTCTCCCTCTCCCTGTCCCAGTGCTGCCTCTGAAACCCTTTCCCAATATCAGCTGATGGGAACCCTGTGGACTCCTGCCTGCTGCACAAGCAGAACAGGTAGCCTTCCCCTTCAGAGCCAACCCAGCTGGCCCTCTGGAGTCAGTCGCCACAGTGATTTTCAGTCTTGTGCTGGATCCCAGCCTCTTTTCTCACCCACCTCTGGTACCACAGAGTGGACCATCTTGCCTTGCATCCAAATCATGGTTAACAGTTCTACAAAAGAGAATTTTTTAAAAAATCTAGCACATGCATACTTCAGAAGGCCTTTGGCCTAATAATAATGTGCCACATCAAGGTAAATGAACCAAAAAGTAAAATTTTCCCATTTACCTCCCTAAAGTGGACTAGCCTGCAGAGATAGGGGCCTGACCAGGTTTCTGATCACTTCCTGTTCCCAAAGACCATCCTTTGAGCCTGTCAGGTCCAGGGTTGACCAGATGGACTCGTGTGTAAGTCTAAGCTGAGCCAGCAAGAGGTGGTTCCCTCTGAGCTGCCAGGAAAGGACCTGGTCTCCCCTGGACTCACGCGTCTGGGTACGGCCTGGCCTGCCTCGGCCTTTTGGAGGTCCTGCATCACCAGCAAGGCCTCCCTGAACTGTGCAGGCCCCTTTCCCAGACACACACACCCAACACTGACCTAGAACCAGAGCCAGGTGGCTTTGGCCTGGAATTTTTCTCAGCTAGACTCCCTGCTCTGGGAATTTCCCAGAAAGTCTTTGCCTGAGAAACAATTTATCCTTGCACAGCCCTCCCCCGGTGCAGTGAGATTGTTTATGAAGAAAAGTTGATCGATGAAGGGTGATGTCATAAGCTGCAGTCACGCTGCTTGTCTTGAAGGCTAATCACATGGTGGTATAGTCATGCAGACTGAGATTCGGGGAAAGAAAACAGAAAGCAGACACAGGCCTCGGGCGGAAGCATACCTGACATGTTGTAGAAACCAGGAGGGGCTCCTGTGCCTGGAGCGGAGTCATTAGGAAGTAAGGAAGGTCAGCTCAAGGGCCTGCTGGCCCATTGCAATGGCTGGAGCTTCCACTACGAGTGAGAGACTAAGCAGACAAGGTGGAAACAGGAGAACAGTTAGAAGACTGTTGCAAAAATCTAAACTGGGAGAATGGTTGTGGTCAGTTAGGAGAAGTGGTCAGATTGTGGATATGTTCTGAAGGCAGAGCTAACAGAATTTGCTGGAGGGTTAAAAGTGAAGTGAAAAGAAATAGTGAAGTCAAACACGACTTTAGGGATTTGGGCCTGAGCAGCTGCACAGACGAAGTTGCCATTAACTATAAAACTATAGATGGGTGAAACTATAGATGAAGCATGTTTTGGAGGGTTTCAAGTCTAAACATTCTAAGTTGAGATGTCTATTCGATTTTCAAGTAGAGCTATAGAGTAGGCAACTGCGAATGCAGAGCTAGAACTCAGAGAAGTCCATGCTGGTAATACACATTTTGAAGTCCTCAGCATATGGGGGAAATTTAGAGACGTTAAACTGAAAAAGAGACCACCAAGGAATAAGTGTAGGTTGGGAAGGGAAGTCCAAGATTGAAATCCTGGGGCACCCCCTCTTACGAGATCAGAGAAAAGAGAAGGAATGAGCAAAGCAGGTCGAGAAGTGTGGTCTCCTGGAAAGTGAGTAAAGACACTGTCCCGCAAAAGAGAGACTGATCAACTATGCCATCATGTCCAGAAGTCAGGCAGGAGGAGGGCTGGGAATTGACCATTGGATTAGCAACATAACAGTGATGTGCAGGTACATGGTTAACAGCTAGTTCTCCAGGGGCGGGGAGTCCTGATTAGTAGGGTTTGCCAATATCCGTGTTGAAAATACTCCCACCATGTCTGATTCCAAGCTATTAATGTGAAGTCGCTGAATACAGAGTTTGGAAGAGATGTATGTAATTGCCTCTCAAGAGGCAGAGCAGGCTGGCCCAGCCACGCCCTGAACGCTAATGGTATCCATTGCCTCACAAAGCTTTGACTTTGGGTTCCAAGAGGGAGCTGCTTGGTCAAGTGGGAACCTGGCATGGCTGAACCTATATCACCTAGACTGAGCCATCGAAGATTTATTTTATCAAACATTCACTTAGTGTGGGGCAGCCAAGCACTTGCTGGAGGCACCTGGGACCCAGAGGAGGATATCATGGTCCCTGCAGCCCAGACACATACTAACCTCTAAAGAGAGTGCATTCCAACAAGGAAAAGACACAAGGCATGTCCCCTAAGCCCACAAAGAGTACAGGTTGGAGTCATGCAGCCCCAAACCAAGGAACACCAGGATTGTCGGCAACCACCAGAAACTAGGGAAAGAAGTATAAAATGGATTCTTCCCCAGAACCTCCAAAAGAACCAGCCACGCTGGAACCATGATTTGAGACTTCTGGCTTGAAGAACTGTGAGAGAATAAATGTTTGTTGATTTAAGCCACTGGGTTGTAGCCATTTGTATGGCAACCCCAGAAAATGAATACAGACAGACAGGATGACAGCATTCTTCACAGAAACACGAAGGAAGAAGAACAGAAAAGAATAAAAGATTGAGAAGTGTGGCCCCTGAAGCTGAGTGAAGATACTGTTCCTGGAAATATGGTATGACCCCCTCTCTGCTGCCTGTAACAAACCCTGGACTCCTGATCTTGGTTTGATCCTGACTAGCTCATTATGGGCTGGGCAGTTTGCCTCGGAGTAGCTAACATCTGGTCAGTTTCCTCAGCTTACTGGTTGGACTGGTTTTTGTTGATGGAAGTTATGTTTGACCTGTGGAGACATAGCTCCTGGCATATTTTTCTTCAAATATCAGAAAACATTGAGTCGACCACTGCGGAGATAAGCTTCCAAGAAATAGTAGCAATATCACTGATAATGACTACCATTGGTCAAAAGTAAATTTCTCAGTGACTCCTGGTGGTGCCTAAACTTTTCCCATGAGCTCTGTCAGATGCAATGTAACTGCTTTAACAGAATTAAACCATTATGAGCCATTAACAGATCAGTTCTATGGAAAGCAGCTCTCTAGTGATGTATTGTGAAGTGAGAGAGGAAAGAAAACTCTAGAACCTAGGCAAGACCCAAAAGGAGACTATCTGGGAGTCCTACAAACATGGGAATGTTAGTGAGGAATTAAGGAGGGGACCGAAATAAATATGACAGAATGAGAATAAATCATACTTATGTCTATTTCTTTTTTTAAAAATATATTTTATTGATTTTTTTACAGAGAGAAAGGGAGAGAGATAGAGAGTTAGAAACATCGATGAGAGAGAAACATCGATCAGCTGCCTCCTGCACATCTCCTACTGGGGATGTGCCCGCAACCCAGGTACATGCCCTTGACCGGAATCGAACCTGGGACCTTTCAGTCCGCAGGCCGACGCTCTATCCACTGAGCCAAACCGGTTTCAGCACTTATGTCTATTTCTTTTTGTGTTGTCAGTTCAGAGGCCAAAAGTAGCCATTTACTGAGTTCCACTTACAGCCACTTACTGAGATCTTACTAAGGGCAATGTACCCTATTAGGTGGTACCAGAGCCACAAGGATGAATGGGTCCATCAGAAGTCTGACTCCCAGTCGGGGAGGGAGTATATGATCTGAGTGACAGTAGAGGGAAGAAACACGATGCCTCATCCCTCAACTTCTGGGTGGTGATGCCCCCAAGAGAACAGTAGCATCTTTAACGTTAAGAGCTCCATGAAGTTCTACCAGAAGGAAGCCATGGGCACCAATAACACACTAACGAGTTGAGTTCATAGGAAACTGGCTGTTCAGAGCTTCAAGCATAGATCGGTACCTGCCAAAGCGAGGGAAGGTGCACCACCTTTATGTAGACCAAGGCTCACACGCATATGTGTTTGCCATTTCCTGGATCATGGAGAAATGGCAGAAGCTTGTAGGACAAAGGATCACTGGAATCTTTTGGTTTATGTGGCAAGATGTTATAGGATCCTTATCAGGAATCGAAGTCACAGTGTGTTCTTCATGAATCCTCTTGGATTTCACAGAGTGCCTCTGGCCTTCCCTTGGGCCTCACCCACCTCCATTACGAACAGTTTCCACGTGAAGGAGTTCAGATGGAGAAACCATTGGAGGGTTGGGTTTGTTTGTTTGTTTGTTTTTTGTCATTATAAGCAAGAAGAAAGAGCAAATGAAGACAATTATTTGCTTAATTCACCGTCCTTAACACATCTCCTATTGTTTTAAATCAAGGCACCTATATTTAAAATAGGCGTCATGTGCCAGTCCTTGGAGTCATATATTTTTCTTGGGGTTTTTTATTATTATTAATATTATTTGGAGAAAAAAAATTGCTTTTAGGCCTAAGGAACTTGCAAATTGATCAATTTTCCAGTTCATTTTTTTTCAGGAGTAGGCACAGCTTTGGGAAAAACAGATTATATACCCTCCCAACTCTCTCATTCCATCGCAGATAAAAAAATGTGTGAAGAAAATGAGGCCAAATGAAGCAACGTTCAGGAGCAGGAGAAAAGTTGACACAAAGACTTCAGGGACAGCGGCCTGAACTCAGGCAAACTTTGGACAGAGAGTCTGAGATGAAGGGGATGTTACTGAGTGGCGTGGAGCCAGCCACATTGTGAAGTCTTGCAGGAAGAAAAAAGAGGGAATGGGGAATTAATTATAATGAATTCCTCCTAAAAACACTGAGAGTTGGACACAATGCATAGGTTATTCAGAGGGTAACTTCTAATTTTGCAAGGTTCAGAGAGCTTTCTACTCACAAAGGGAGCTACAGGAACCTCTGCCAAGCATATGGAATTGCCAACATAAAGTCAAAAGAGCTTGCTTCCGAGACTCTTTGGAAAGGGATATGTGGACACAGATGGCAGGTTTGCTCTCCAGTTTAGTGAGGAGTAAACTTATGTTTGTTTGCTTCTCTTACTACTTTCTATCCCCTGCTGATATCTCCCTTGGCAGAGAATGATTGCACAGACCCAGCCAAATGCAGGCAATAAATCCACCGATGCTTTATATGCTATTAACTCCACCAAGGGTTTAGGAGGCCCCAAGACAAACATGCCTGTTGTGATATCAGAGGTTCATTGTTTGAAGGGCAGACCAAACCCTGGAAAAGTCTAGTGTCTAAAGCAGAGGCTGGGAACGGGAATTGGAGTTGGGGGTCCGAGGGGGTCACTCCAACTTTGTTTGCTTTTGGTCACTCTTCTCAGAGGATGGTGGGCAGACCAGAAAAATCATTCTGGAGCAGAAGCCAAACAAACAAGGATTTTAGTAAGGCTGCCGATAAAGGTCTTCTCTAATAAAGCTAGCAGGACCAATAAGAGGCTGCCAAATGCTGCTCACTCCAACCCCATTGTATTGGCAGCGAAGCAAGTCAAATACTTGCTATGAAGACAAGCCCTTTCTTAGAAGTGACCCTTGTTGATAAAAACATCCTGTGTTTTTGCTAAATGGTCTGTCTCTAAATAACACTGTGAAAGAGAAACTCTAGCTGTGACTTTGACCAAGTGAGATGGTCTTGCAACTCATGAGGGGGCTGAGTCCAAGTACTCAGATGGATGCAGAAAATGAAAATCGATGCTGTCTGGCCAGAAGGTTCCCATTCCCCAAAATTGACCCGGAATAGGCCTTCGCCTTTGAGCTACTTATACTAAAATTTGGTTTGCTTTAGGCATGGAGTGTGAGGTAAACAGGATTCCCTAGTGGTTTACAGTGTTGAACCCACCATATTCTGTTGTGGACACAGAGTGTGGTGGAATCCAAGTCATTCATTGAACACATCCCCTATTGTTTTAAATCAAGGCACCTATATTTAAAGTAGGCTGCATGTGCCAGAACAAACATTCTGAAGATGCATTTGATGAGATAGTCAACAGGGCTTCTCAGGCTCACCCTGCAACTACTGAGTTGGTCCCAGGGGCGCTTAGAGGAGGGGCCTGGGAAGTCAGGAATGTGGGTGGAAAGGCCCCACCACTTATAAAGTTGATAAATTGAAAAACCAAAATGCAGACTCACCTCTTACACTTGGGGGCAAGTTCTCATCTGTGCCTAACAAAGAGAAATAACAATTGGGTGGATTTCTACTGACAATTGCACGTGATGATTCAGTATGAATGGCCTAATATCCAGCTTTCTCCATGAGCCACCAAATTATCTATCCAGCTATGTCTACTGAAAGTGCCCGGGGGCTCCTCATATTAGGTAAATGCTGTAGAGCAGTGGTTCTCAACCTCCCTAATGCTGTGACCCTTTAATACAGTTCCTCATGTTGTGGTGACCCCCAACCATAAAATTATTTTCGTTGCTACTTCATAACTGTAATTTTGCTACTGTTATGAATCGTAATGTAAATATCTGATATGCAGGATGTATTTAGGTGACCCCTGTGAAAGGGTCGTTCGACCCCCAAAGGGTTTGCGACCCACAGGTTGAGAACCGCTGCTGTAGAGACAGATCCCCTTGGAGTCGGGAGTAGGAATAGAGGACATGTCGGTGGAACGTGGCTTCATGTAATGCTCTTTCCTCAGCATGTTCCTCTTGCTCTCTTTGCCTCGACTAAGTCTGAGATTCTGTCTCTTCTCAGTGACTCTAGGAGACTCCGCTTTGGGCTCTCTGCATAACACTTTTGTTAGGAAACAAGACTTAAGTCATTTGGGTTTTCGCCCATGGCATTCAGGATATTGAAACAAAAGGAGCATTTTTTCACACTTCCTGTCCTTAAACCTGTAGGCCACAGGCTTTCGTGCCAGAGGCGTTTGGTTAGAACTTCTATGGTTTCATATCTCACAATCCACTGAAGCCTGTTCTTTAAAAGTTCTAGGCAGGAACGTGGCAGCCATCTTCGGTTCTGAGTAATTCACAAAATAACTCCATCAACGTAAGTCTATGAGAACTGATGCTTAATACATATTTAGAGGAGAGGACTATCCTTTACTTACTCTAAGGCTACACGTCTTAAGCTGAGTTACACTCACTGGGGAGGTTTGTAACCAGAGGAAACTCGAGGCTCCGCAGTAAACCTGGTGCGTCCTTCTGTATTGAAACAAAGGCAGGTATATCATGATACAGAACTTCATCTGGTGATGGCTTCATGGGTATTTGGCAAAGCTGCCGTGCCTGCAGGCTGTTTTATTCAGGCATGAGCCTGGGCTCCTCCCTCCTCTGGTTCATTGCAGCCACACCCTCTCTCAACTTTGAAGCCATTGTTAGCTAGACATGAGATATATTCTTTAAAAGGCCCAATGTCAAACATCACCAAGAAGCAAAAAGTCCAGGTCTCAGCTATGGACTGAGTGATTGCAAAAAGTTTCACTAAAGCCACCCAGCCACAGTGCAGCATCCTTTCTGTCACCTGTGCTCCCCCCTAACCCTCTTCACTTGGCAACTCCTACTCATCCGTGAAGACTCAGCCAAAGAGATTGTTCCCTTTCTTGTTTTATAGGATAGACCATTTTCTGCCCCATTTTAAGCACCTTCCATTAGGCACTAGACAGACCCTCGCCTGAGAACTAGGGTGCCTGGGTTCTAAAGCTGGCTCTTACCTCTCTGGGCCTCAGCTATTAAAAAGAAACACTGAAGTAGGGGATCACCAAGGTCCCTCACAGCACTAACTTTCTGGAATTCTAAATATAGCATTAAGGAATTTCAGGAAACATTTCTCTCTGCTTATTGTTAGTTTCTTCCTGCCTCCTCAGCACATACTGCACCCTTCTCTGTAGCCCCTCACCCCCTGCATGGGCCCAGGCCCTCACCTTCTCCGGCTTGGATTACCTATTCCAACAGCCTCCGAAACTGCCTGCTATGGTCCAGTCTTTCCATGGCACTGTAGTGGACCTATCCACAGTGCAAATCTTACTGTGTTTCGCCTTTGCCTCGGGTCTCCCTCTGCCCCATTTCCTAGTAAAAGAACATCTGAGAAGGTTTACAAGCCTGGTTTACCTCTTCAATGTCACCCCTGCCTGCCAGCTGCCTTGCAGCTGGGCGCTCACCCACACCACACTGTTTCACCTTTGTGGCTTTGCTTCCGCTGTTACCTGTGCTCCAATGCCTTCCACCCACCCCACCCCCACTTCACTTGGCCACCTCCTATTCATCCGTGAAAGCTCATCCCAGGAGATTGTTCCCTGGCTGAGTGCCCTTTCTGCCCCCTAAAACCCTGCATACTTCTATCACATCACCCCCATGAAATACCATAACTAACTGTTCAATGGGTCTTTCCTCACCTCTGAACTATGGGATACTTGAGAGCAGGGAGGAGATTGTATTCATTGCATCCCCAACATCTAGGACAGTGCTTCTCAACTGGTTGTGATTTTTCTCCCCAGGGGATATGTGACAATGTCTGGAGACATTTTTATTTGTCAACACCGGGTGGGAGGTTCTACTAATGTCTAGTGAATACAGGCCAGAGAAAACTGCTAAACAAGCTACAGTGCACAGGACAGCTTCCCACATCAAAGCATTATCAGATCCAAAAATGTCAACAAAAACCTTGATCCTGGACAAAGAGTACCTAATTTATGCTTCCTAATAAAAAATTGTGAATCTGGGTCACTCAATCCAACTCTGCTCTCAAGTAAGATCCATGTGATAGTTATTAGGTCTGAGAAGGAATTCAAGTTAATGCGTTTGCTTTTTTTCAGGACAATTTAGTTTAAGTCTAATCTTTCATTATGGATGGAAACTTTGGCTTCAGTAAAGGTATCTCAGTATCAACTGGATAAATGGGAACAATATTTTGGGACAGTTCTATACTAAAACTAAGAATTCTGAACCTGGAATTGAATCATGAAATGTAATAAATGGGGCTGTAGAAGCCACCCAGGTCAACCTATGATTTTACAGATGGAGACTCTAGGTCCTGCTTGATAAAGCGACTCGTTGAAAGTTTCCTGGCTAAGAATAACAGAGTCGGGGGACCAGTGGAAGGATGGCTTGTGTTGTGACTTTACTGAAAATGAATATAGGACTCTTGTGCCCATCTCTAAGTCTCTGGTAGAGACTGTGGCCAGGGTGAGGGGATGGAGAGAGCAGGGAAGTTAGATTTGCCCTCTTGGAGAGACAAGGAGAAGAGAGGAATATGGATAGCTGGGAAAGAAGCTTTATGACATATCTTGGTTTCCTGAACTTCTAGACCTTCCCTCAAATCTCATGGTTACTAACCTTACTGCCCACCTGGTGCTTAAGTCTATACCTTGATGCTTCTGATCATACACAATCATAACTATTCCATGTTCCAGGGTCTCTCACTGGGTGCTCTATGGATATTTGGGGTGGGACTGCTGATTCTTTGTGGAAGGACTGGCTGTTGGGCATCCCTGGCCTTCGTTCACCAAATATCTGTTGCAGCTCCAATCATGAACATTAGAAGAAAAGCTTAGATGTTTCCAAATGCCCCCCAGGAAGGTGGTACAGCCTCCCCCAGCCCTGCCCCTTCAGTCGAGAACCACCCAAGGCCAGGTGACAGAGTAGTGTTTATGTTGAGCAAAGTGCACTTGGCCAGGACAAGAAAGCAATCAGAACCGTGCATGAGAGTGGTTTTGATGACCATCTTTATCAAAATGACCTGTGGGGTCTGTTAAATTTAAAATTCTCAGGCCACCCTCAGGGGAGAGGATACAAGAATACATATTTTTATAGTCTCACCAGATGATTCCTATGCACACTTAAAGTTTGAGAACTATGCCTTAGCAGTAGCTCTCAATTCTGGCTCATAGGAGAATCAATGTTTAAAAATCCCATTGTGAATCTAATGAACAAAATATATTGATGAACAAAATAGATCCAGAGACATAGAAGCATGGAACAGAGTGTGGAATCTCAGAGGGAAGGCAGGGGAGGGAAGTGATCAACCAAAGAACTAGTATGTATCTATGCATAACCCATGGACAGAAACAATACAGTGGTGAAGGACTTGGGGGGAGGTGGGGCAGGGTGTTCAGGGTCAGGCTAGAAGGGATCAATGGGGTGTTAGGGGGGACATATGTAATACTTTCAACAATGAAGATTTAAAATGAAATAAATAAAATAAAAATGCCACTGTGCATATCTCACACTCAGGGATCCTGAGTTAATTCCGCCTGCAGTGTGGCCCTGGCACTGGATGTTTTAAAAGCTTTCTAGATGGTTCTGATCTTCAGCCAGGGTTAAGAAACACTACCATTAAGGAGTCTTGCTCAGTAAGAGGTAACCACAAATTCATTTCCCCTTTCTCTCTTCGGGGTGATGCAAACAACTTAAAAACAATGGTTCTCAACCTTGGCTCCATCCTCCAGGGAGCTTTATAAAATCCTAATGCCCAAGTCACATCCCTTACATTGAAATCAGAATCTTTTGCAATAGGATTCAGGCATCCGTGTCTGTAAGGCTCCCCAGGTGACTTCAATTTCTAGCCAAGTTTGACAACCACTGATTCAGAAAATTTGCCTGTCTTCTTTGATAATCCCCTTGCTCTTGGCTTATCTCTCCTCCAACCTCCAAGTTTGAAAAGTCTGAGAAAGCTTGTGAGAGTGATGAGAGGATAAAGGGCAAGATTCAACCTGGCTCTCTTTGCCATTTAATCTCTTGTCATTTATCCAGCACTCAGGGAGGAAAGGGCAATGGAGAAACCTCTATACCTATTACTATATTTTACCAAGAGGAAGAGTCTTTGACCTGCAGCAAGCCTGCTTTTACATCTCTATTTTTCCAAGAGGCTTCTAAATATTGTTCCAGGGTAGGGATTTAAGCTTTCATTCTTTTCCAATATTTCATTTGTGTGGCATGTGTGGGTCAAGAAGCCATGGAAAGTTGGAAACCATTCCTTCCAATTAGCAGATGCTTCGGTGGCTGAAATTATTTGCCAGTAAGAGTGCCAGCACTGCACCGGAATGTTAATTACTGTCACTGGTCCTCAACCTGCACATGTAACTGACAAGGATTGTCAATATGTCACCATTGCAATTAGAGACTCATATAAGACTGTCATCCTATGCCTATTCAGTGTCATTGGGTAATGGCTCTCAAGTTTGCCTTTGGGTAAATCAGAAGTCAAACATATCCCCCTTTGAAGAAGTGCTAGATCTGATCTCAAGTGCTAAAGGCAGAAGACTAACATGAGATTCACACAGAGCTGCCTCCTCATTGAGGTCTTACAGTCATGTCAGAGCAGGGGCTGCCTATCAGCTCCATCCCCGTCTTGTTGCTGCTTCCTTGAGATGGGAGGGAAAATGTTCTTCTTTTTGTGCTCGGGTACATCCTAGGTGCTCAGAGTAAAACTTGCTAAGCCTGGAGTGCTCTGGCTCCTAGTGTTAGTTCTTTCAGTACATACACACAGGCACATTTTCTCTAAGGCATATCATTTGTGTTGGGCTGGTGGACCCCAGGGTCATGTTGGGAATCACCAGCCCACACTCTTCTTCCCTCTTGATCAACAGTCCTTCCCTGTTGTGTCACCTCACGTGGGACCAGCTCTGATCAACAGGTAGTTTAATAAACCTGAACTGCTAATCCTTCTTCCCCAAAGGATTCCCCTCTCCTTAGGTAAATGTATGTCAGCAGATAGATAAGGGCTTGGTGAGGGAAGAGCACAGCCTGATGACATAGAAAAACAACAGCATCTAAAGCCCAAATCAAAAATATCCTCCAATAGGTAGATTCTTGCCTTAAAACAGCAAACCCTAAAGGGACCACTCAAGTAGTTCTTACCAGAATTCCAGACATTTTCCACCAAAAATGGCCTCTGAGAACTTCAAATGTCAGTTTCAAAAACATTAACATCTAGTTCTCAACAGCTACTCTTTATTGAGTATTGTGCTAAACACTTTACAGCTGAGACATTACTCAGTCCTCAGACAACCCAAGAAGGGAGGCATGATGTCATTATCCCCACTATAGAGGGGGAAATGTGCCCAAGTTTACACAGACAGGAAGTGAGGATGTGAGTCAAGGTGTGCCTGGATCTGGAACTACACACCATTAACTGCTGTGCTGTCTGCATTGCTGCTGATTCTGCTACTGCTCTGACCGAGGGTACTGGCTGAGTTTGCTGTGAGACTGGAGCATGGTCTTGCCATTTTTCTTTATTTTCATCATAGTTTCTATCACTTCATTCCATAACCTTATCACTCTTATAGCCTTGGTTCAGGTCAGAGAGGTCTTTGCCAACAAGTCTGTTCTTTAGGTTCCAAATATGGCCTCTTCGTTCTCTAGTTTTTTTAATAGTTCCCTAGTATTATAAACTTTTAGAAACTAAGCTTCCAGATGTCTTTCAGATAACTCCTTGCTCTTCTCCTTGATTCTCTAAACTTGTTTCCCCAACTAGAAACTTACAACAAGTTCTCTAGAGGTTGGGTCAGAAGCACTTTTGGGGGGTCAGAAGAACATTAAAAGTGATAATCTGCCAAACTCCTTTATTCTCTTCCACCTCAAGCTGAGTATGTGTCTATCTCGCTATTCTTAGACTGACTATTCAATGTTTTCATTACCAATGGAAGTGGACAATTTTTTTGTGCCTTCCAGCACCCTGATTTTACTTTAAGAAACCATTCTTATCACACTTTTTATCCATATGCAATCAATTGATGACTCCAAGGGTGGACATATGACCCAGACTTCACCACTCAGAATATAACCTCTCCTAGGCCAAAGAATTGGCTCAAAGAGTTAGGTAGGGACCAAATAAAGTGAATCAGAATTCATTCTAGACTTGTCATTAAGCAACTGAATAAGACTGAAACTCTTTACTTCTGGACGTGTAGCATGAGGATATAAGTGTGAAGTTTCTGGCAGTCACCAGTCCACGAGGAAGGGAGATGAATCGATTTCACAATATGTATGGATTTCTTCTCTGTAAAAAGAGAGCCTACAGAGAAGAAAACAGAGCCAAGAGTTGGAGAAACCCTGGGTCATTATGACATTGTCTGAGACTTTGTATCCAACCGTGGCTCAAGCATACCCATGGACTGTTCAGTTGCAGGAGAAAAGATAAGGTCTTTTTTATTTAAATCAGTAGGGTTGATTTTCTGTCACTTGAATAAAAAGGTTCACAACCAAAAGAAAAAGGTTCACAACCAGTACAACATTCTTCCCATGGATCATCAGATGGCTCCTCATGCAAAAGGACCATTCTTTCAAGACTTTCAAGAGTTACCCTTCAATGAACAGACACTGACACTGAGGAGAACAAGACGGCTGCTGGAGTGTGGGAGGCTACGCTGCAGCTGGGCTCTTGTGTTGAGCCAAAGAGCTAATGGGGTTTTGGCTTCCTGAGCACCTCTGTTGAAACTCCCTGGGGAATTTTGCTTTATAAAATTTCCAGCAACTTGGTACCCCAGTGGGTTGATAATTAAGAGTCTGAATGGCTCCCTGTTGGATGGAAAAAAAAAATGTTTGAAGTCAGCTGCAAAGAGCTGTAGGAGGGAGTGGATCAGTCCTCCCTAACTCCTACTGTGCATTGACGGAAGCTGCCCCCACCACCGTGTATTGCCAATCACTTTTGTCTCCATAGCCAAAGAAAATATATTTGAAGTGAACCCTTTGAATTAGACCCCTTTTCACAAGGATCCACAGATGGTGAAGTATTAATAAACAGGAGGGTTGCACAATAATTCAAGGTTGCATTAGAAATGATTTTTATAGGTTAACTTACTAACACCAGAGGTACTCTCCTGGCAGTTATCCAGAAGGCATTAATATCAACACAGAGCAACCTCAGAACTAGCAAACGCCAGGTCTATTTTTACAAAAAAAAAAAAAAAAAAAAAAAAAAGGAGTAATAAGTGAAGGGATGGGATTACACGGGGACAGCTAATTTCGTAATGGATTGGCAGCAAAAGCTGTGGCAATGCCTACTCTGGAAGTCACTAAATTTCTTTTCTGCCCTGGACCGGATAGTTACTGGCATAAGAAGGGTTGGAAGAGGACAAATAGTTCTCCTGGAAGTCATGCTCACAACCAGAACAAAATTCAGTCTATGCAGAAAGTTACGCTTAAAGAATTACTATCCATCAGCTAAATAGTTCTGATCTTTACTTGTGCCTCTTGAACATACATTATTCAGGTTATACTTTTTAAAGCCTTTTCCTCCAGCTCAAAACATTCTCCTGGCCTTCACCTGTTTCAGAGGCACTCCCTTACCAAATCCTAAAACTTTGCTCCAGCTCCAAACAAGCCAATAAATATAATGTGTGCACCTTATTTGATCCTAGTTCGAGCAAACCAGCTGTAAGGCAACAGTTTAAAGACAATGAGAAAATCTGAATTTTACTGTGTACTAGATGATACCAACAAACTTTGATATTTTTGATAGGTGTAATAATGGTATGGTAATTATGTATGAAAACACCCATGGTTTTAGCAATTCACACTTAAATACATAAGGATGAAATGGTGTGATTCTGGGATTTGCTTTAGCACACTTCAGCCAAAAGAGAGAGAAGGAAGGAAAAATGTATAGATGAAGCAGAAGTGGGAAGACACTGACAATTCTAGCATTTGAATGATTGATATTTGAACTTCATTATATTATTATCTCTACTTTTGTATATGACTAAAAATTTTTCTAATGTAATTTTTATTAAAATAAGAAAAACTAATACAAATATACTCAGAATATCATAAGCGAAGACAAAAATAAATCAGAGAAAGATATTTGAAAACAATAATAGAAGAGATTTTTTTTTAGACAGATAAGTCCATCAAGCAAGCCTGGCATATATGAGTGCCATTGGTGGAACCCTGAGTCAACAGTACTGTGTGTGGTGTATTTCAGAGCAAGCTCTCTACACCCATTCAGGAATGAAATGGAGAAATTTAGGACCAAATTTTACAAAGTGGTCCTGTGGAATCATTCTCTGACCTCCCGTTGTAAAAGCAGGATGGTGCACACAAACATTTTAAACCTTTATAATTCTTGTAAGCCTGAAGAGCCTAGTCTCATCCATAAAATATTTCCTCACTACTTTTAAAGCTAGTGACATCCTATTGATTTCTTTATTTAAATGTTTTAATGAGAGATATTTTAAAAAATACTCTAATTGAGTAAAAAACAAGAAAGGGATGAGGTTAGGCCTCTGAGGAGAAGGGAAATTGTACTACAATTTATCAAAAAGAAGTTTAACCTCATCATTTTCTGGCAGGACTTGGTTTTCCTCCCACACCCTCCGGTCTGTGGCCAATGTTTGGAAAAAAGTATTGCTACTCACAAGTGGAATTCTTAAGAAACTAGCATGGATTCTGAAAGAAGCAGTCACTAGGGGGAGGGGGAGGGGAAGGAGGGGACTTTTATAGCATCCTCAAAGGGTTTAAAGAGAACTGAAATTTATATCCAATTGATGTTAAGAGCACAAGTACCATTTGAAAAACATTCAAGAAGCTGGAATTGACCTACCCCATCTTGTACGAACTAAGGCCAGTGTGCTATCTTGTGTTGCTTATCTCCAAAACAGAGAGCCCAGGAAATCAGGCTGGGTGAGCGGACCATTCCTTGAGCTAGAACAAGCAGATCTTTTCCATTTCTCAGAGTCACAATAACTTTCCAGCTTTTGGCTCTTATTTGAGCAAGACCTTGTCTATCCAACATTGATCTGGCCAAATGACTTAGTGGAGAATTTGCTCAAATTGGTTTTGTTGCATCTTGTTTGGAGAAGTGGGAAATGAATGCTCAAACATTCCAGTTTTCATCCTGACATGTGGAGACGTGAGGTTGGGGAAACCGAGGTTCCTCTGGCTGGAGAGGTAAGATGAACACATGGGCAGCGATAGGACCAGGAAGAAAGTGAACCATCCTGAAGAAAGATGTGATTATGCCCTAAGACTTTTAAAGGAGAGATGAGGACACTGAGTTTCAGAAAGAAACTATTTGCATTTGACCGTAAAGGACAGGGAAGGTAAATCAAACAGAAGATCAATCATTAGCAACCTCACACAGGCTGTAACAGAGAGCAGGTGTGGGTAGGAGGAGGACCTTCATTTGACTGGAACACAGGGTAAACGGAAGGAAGGAAAAGGTACAGAAGATTGGACAAACACTTCATGGAAAATCTGGAAGGCCAGGATGAAAATATTTGGTGTTAGTAGATACTGGGTGGGGCACTGAGCATTTTAAAAACATGATCAGAGCTGCCCTGTTGAAGGCAAAATCTATCAGTGGTATTGTAGTAATGAGAGGACAGATAGTAATAATCACTGTTGTTATCGAGCGCTTTACTGCTGCCACTTTCTATACAATGATTCTCTCTCATCGTTGATGTTTTTATTTCTCTCTCCCTCTCCCTTCCTCTCTAAAATCAATAAAAATATATTTTAAGAAAAGGAAAGCAGCATCAAGTTGGAAAGACTCAGTAATCAGTTGCCTATGGAAGTCCTTGATTGGGAGCCTGGGTGAAGGGAAAATGATACTGTCACTAACCTAAATAAAGAAACCACAAGAAAAATCTGGTATGGGATAAAAGATGATTGGTTTGCTTTTAGCTATGTTGAGTTTGAGATGCCATTAGTAAGTTCCAGTAAAATATCTGTCTGGTGGTTGGAAATATAGTTTGGCTGCCAAAGGGAGAAGACAGAGCTAGGAAGAGAAATCAAGACATCATATGCAAGCAGTAGAGAGGTGAAGAGGCAGAGGAGAGTGGAGGAACGAAATAATCACAGGTGTCTGCTTGTTCGTTTTTTCTGCTCTCTCAACAGATAATAGAGATACTTTTTGAGTTTTGTCAGCCATCCCTTCCCAAACTATCTACCCCCATTCAGGAATGAACTGGAGAAATGCAGGACCAAATTTTACAAAATGGTCCTGTGGAATCATTCTCTGACCTCCCATTGTTGGGAAGGATAGAGGCAGTGTTGATGGAAGTGGGAGGATTCTAAATAAAATGATGAGGACAATCCACTCTCTCTCCACCAAGATAAGAAAAGGGTGTCCATCTTTGGACCTAAAGTCCTGTGTGAGTCTCCCAGGGAACCATTGCGCATAGCTGCCAGAGCAGGCTTTGAGGGGCTAACGTAGGTCAGGGAGCACACATGCCTTGTTTGAGCGGGGTGGGGGGTGGGGGGGAGATGAGGCTTAAAGCTAGTAGGATATGCACTGCACCCCCGAGATTCTCCTTCGGAGCAGCCAGTCAGATCTTTCCTGAAACATCCTAAACAAGAGAAAGGGCAGTGGAAGGGCAAGATTCCACTGATGAATTTCCCCACAGGCCCCACAAATAAATGACTTGGGGTCAATGGGGGTTAAAGTAAAACAATAAACACAGCAGGATTTGTGCAATCTCGTCTAGGTCAAGGAAATCACCTCATCAGTCTCCCGTTGACGGACTGATTCTCATCTCTCAGTTCACCATCTTCCTCTCAACTCGCCTCAGCAATTTTTGTTCCCAACTGCATGTTCGGGAGGCTATTACATGTCTCTGTTGTGAGTGTGAAGGGGTCACAATGGGACAACTCCCCCGCTAGGAACTGAGAACTACGGGAAATAAGATTGCCTGACAAGACTTACATTTTTAATGCTGATGAATCAGAGAAGAAATCTGGGAAATCGCTTCAAAGAGCAAATGTGTTCCTGGGACAGCAAGACTTGACTGGGCCCTGATGGATGAGGTTAATATAGCTGCAGAAAAACAATGCGTCCCTGAGAAGGGAGTTCCGCTCAGTTACGAAGAAGGCAACTGCATTCAATAAAAATGTGCTGCGTACCTACCAGGTGCCAGCACTCGGCTCACATTCTTGTTGGGGAGACAGAAAATAAGCAAATGCATATGTAACTGAATGTCAGGTGCTAGTTCTCAGGGAAGGGTCTGCAGAGCAAACAGCATCTAGGGCTCAATGGCAATTTGCTTGTTCAAGTTCTGTGCCAGATTTAGGAAGTTGCTCAGACCTATAGCCTGAAAACTGTGTCTCCAGCATTACTGGTGATACTTTGACCGATCAATAGCCCTTCTGTTAATTTCTTTCTATGTGACTTCCATGAAGACATATATAGAAAAAAGAGTACCCATCGAAAGCATACAGCTCAGTGCATTTTTCAGAGAGAGAGCACTATATAACCAGCGCCCTGAATCACTCCTCGTGCCCCCTTTCACCACCAAAAATTAACGACCATCCTGATGTTAACACCGTAGGTTTGTTTTGCCTGTTTCTGAATTTTATGTAAATGGAAATATACAGTACATACTCCGTACATAATGTCTGGCTTCCTTTACTCAATATTATGTCGGTGAAATCCATTCATATTGTAATATGATTTTTTCTTTTACATTGTTGTGTATTTCATTGCACCACTATATCACAACTTATTTATCCAGTCTATGTCAATGGGCATCAGGGTAATTTCCACTATTCTTTTAATAAATTATTTTTCTGCTAAATCATGTGTCCAACTAAGAACCCTGTCTGATACACTTTAATTTTAAATTTTTATTGAGTGAGAAAGAGCGGTGTTCTTCTGTAAAAATTCTTTTTTTAACGATGCTTTTGAGGACATGGACACTTACTTCATCAGCTACTTGGCAAGGAACATCCACTTATTATGTTTCAACAGTGAGGCCAAATGATTAAAAATAACATTCCGTGTAGATAAAGCTCTAAGTTCCTGGCCTGAAGACAGTACTTCCTAGAATAACAACGATCGCTTTGGCTCTTAGGTTGCTACGCAGTTGGTTAGGAGGTTTCTCTGCGGGAGCCAGTGAGATGACCACTTCTGGGTCCGAGCCTCAGCAGTTGGAGTGGTTGGTTTGCATCACGACTGCACAAGAGCAGAGGTTGGAGGTTGAGGTTTTCTCCACAGCCCCACAACCCACTGCCCTGGCTGCTGCTCTCAGGAACTCTAAAGAACATTGTTAATAGGCAAGCACAATCCAGTGAAAAAGAAAATAACAGACTCAATTATAAGACAGCCATGTCAATTATTCATCAATTACTAGGATCTTTCCTTTTTCAAGCAGATGTTAACCTCCCTCGTGTAGGCGTCTACCCTGGCTGAGTGGGGCTGTAGGAGAGAATGGACCACTCTGTCTTTTTATCTTCCTCATTGGCTAGGCCATATCAATTGCTGATGCAATCATTCCCAGCTTGACTTTTGAGCCTTGAGTTGGACTGGCCAACTGTTGCCCTTGGTTATTCAAGGAGCCAGACTCTTGTAATAATAGCGGCAATTATTCACTAAGCACTTACTATGTGTACCAGGTATGTTTGCCAAGGACCCCGTGTGCATGCCCACTTCACAAAAGGTCAATCTCTCCACTTCTTCTCTGGATATTATTCCATCTTTCCCAAAGACTTTCCTCCTGCAATTAAGCCCTCTTTCCCTACATGATCAATTTCTCCCTCCTTCCTGGATCACCACCACCAGTGCTCAGACATGCCCTAGTACCTCCTTTAAAAAATTCCTTTGACATCATATGCCTCTCTACACACAATTCTTAGCTCTTTCATAGTACCACTTCCTGAAAGAATTGTCTATAGTCACTGCTCTACTTTCCCATACTGCATCTAAGCTAGGAGGTAGGACTGGAAAGCTTTGTTCTCTGTTAAAGGCACTTTGAGCCTAGATGTCCTGAACTGAGGATCCACCTAAAGCTGGACCTCTGCCTTGAGGGGAAAAAGACCCTCACAGTCAGGATGTGACCCAAGGAATATCAAGGGCCCAGAGCTTCAAAGCTGGGACCTAGAAGAAGTTGGCAATGGGAGGGTAAACCCACCAGAGAAATGAGGAATTAAAACTAGAAGGCCCAGAAGTTGAAAACATGCTTCACTGATGTCAGCATTTTACCAGAGCTACTCCAAGGTGAGCATAACTCACTTAAAAGAAAAGCCTGAAAGCTGTTCTTTTATGCCAACAAATAAAGTGCAATTTAATAAATAATAGTCCATCATTTTTCTATAACATGCAGGTCAAGCATGAATGGTTTTGATCTTTTATAGTCTTGACACAAAAGCTTTTTGATCTGCTCATGGTTATATCATTGCATGAGCCTGGACAAGACTTACAATTTTGCTGGCCTTGACTTTTATTTATGAGTTATAGACAATTGTGCCCTGCCTAGTGGCCTGGGGGGCTGGTGAAGATGAGGGGGGTGAATTTGAGGTTTAAGGGGAAGGCCAGATGTGGTGTTCAGTGGTTGATTCCAAGCATTACCTATGATCTGGGTCTAATCTTGAAAAGTCCAAGATTAAATATCAGGGAGAATTTAATGTCTTGAGCTTATTGTCTAGTTACATGAGTGTACAATTAATAATCTGCAGCACAGATTTATAAGAAACTAATTGAAATATAACATAAACCCCGTAGAGAGTAAAAGACAAAGGGAACTTAAAAATAAGGCTCAGGAAATAAATGATATTTAACTTGGACATGGGCCCCCAGTGCACCTGGAGAAAAACAGATATCAATTAAAAACCTAGAGAGATGAGCCATAATTACTGTCAAAGATAGACGAACAGGAAATTGGATAAGAGCTTACATTGTTGTTTTGGGCTGCACGGATGGCCTTTTGTGCCTGCAAAGGGAAATGAGAGTTTATGTCTGAAAAATCAGATGCAATTGTGCATAAAATCAGGCTAAAAGATATCACAAGCCATCCCACAATTTTGGGGGGTTCTATACCCTGCAGGTCAGTCATGATCCTTGGAGGGACATGGGTGTAGAGAAGAGGGGTCAGGTTTATGGTCAGCCATCTTCCTGGGATCTCTGCTCCTTATTAGCATTGTGACGTTAAATGTGTTTTAACTTGTCTGACCCAGGGGTTTAACATAAAAAAAAACAAACAAACAAACAAAAAAAAAAACAGAGAGAAAAATGTCTCCCATTCCAAGTTGTTGGCAGGACTACAGATAAAGTATATGAAGTTCCTGGCTCATGGGAAATATCAAATAAATGTCAGTCAGTAGCAGCAGCAGGAGTAGAAATGAAAGCTGACTCCTGAGTTATCAAATTCTGCCGATCACAGAGCCCTTCTCTTCCCCATGTGTCCCATTGTCCTGATCCCTGCATGGTGCTCCTCACCCACAGCCAGTAGAAGCTCTAGAACTGGTAAGTAAGAGGGGCTTGGGAAGGCAGTGGAGACTGGGATACAGGAGGAACCCAGCTGCTAGGAGAGTTGAATTGAAACTGAGTTTATGGTGATTGCTAGCTGGTTCACTCACCAGCCAATACCATCAACTACTAATCCCCCTAGGAGGGTTCTTCAATGGACTTGATAGAATCAAAATCTAGGATGTTTTCACTTTAAAAACAATCCATTTTCCAGTGGCAAAGTATAGCACTTCCTTAGCACCTTCTACAAATTAAGGTGAGATGTATTTTAAATACATGCTTTCCCAATTATTTTATGAATTTGTTCATATGATCATTATAACCACATGCTTGTGAAGGTTTTTAAGAAAAGCTGTTAGAGATAGGGGCCCCAGCACCCCATCACCCACTGGCACCACCATAGACTCCCCATTCCAGAGAGGTAGTCCTAGGAAAGCAGGAGCCCTTGAAGCAATATCCTTGATCCCGATACCAAAGATGACAAGGGGATCGCTGTCTGTGTTGCATTCTCAACAACAGAAATGACAGTTTTACCCCTCAGAACCCTCGGAGACCCTGGAACGTGGAGGAGGGTAGCACTGAGGAGCAGGCGGGAGGTGTGGTGGGGAGACCTCACCTCCATGACTTGCTCTATCCACTATCCCTTTTACACTGAAAACTGTTCATGCCAGCCATATTCTTTGAATTTGGGTTTAGTACATTGTTGGCTATGGATGAGTCAAGATTTCTTGTCCTCGCCCGAAACATAGCCATCTTTGCCCTCTACCTGAAACCGAGGGACCCGATTTAATGTGTGATGTTAATATACGGTATAGCCCCAGCACTCTATTCAGTTTCTTTACAGCATGGCCTGGAAGCCTTAGCCCTTTTCCTACTAGTTAGTAACCCCTAAGGCAGCCAGAAACAATGGCTAGGCCTTGACTGAGGGTCACAAGGTTAGGGTTTCTGCTAAGCAAAAGATAACATCTTGACCTAAGTTATGTTTCAGGTCCTGAGTTCTAAGGTGGAACGACCCCCTGGCTACTTGTCCATGAAACCAGATGGAGGGAATTAAATCCCTGAGTTTCCAAGGTCTCCGCTCCCTCCATCCTGCCATGGAAGAAGCCCAGCTGTGTCTTCGGCAGAGCTAGAGCCATTCCCCAGAGTTTATATTCCATCTTTGCACCGTCCAGTCCAGCATCAGGCTCTCCTCGCTTGTGTTCCCCGCTGTCGTCCACAGCATGTGGGGCCCACATGGCCTTGAGCCACGCAACTTCTAGGGCCAAATGGCTATGGAGGGAACATGAGCAAGTGCAAGGAAGCAGGAGCGAAGCAAAAGGAACAAGAGAGAGAGAATTCCTTTGTCTGCAGATTCTAAGCTAAGATTCCACGTGCTTGCAGTGGCTCCACTCTCTCTAGTCAACCCATGTTTCCCCAGGCTAGACTGGCAGAAAAGTATTTGCCCTACATCACCCCAACTGCACTATGCATGTGCCCATCTTCCCCTTTGTCCAGTCCCTTCCCCCCGTGATCTGTAGGAAATGGACAGGTAGTTCCCTGGGGAGTGCGAAGTTGCAGCTTCCTGGTGAAGCTGCCCAAATGACCATGCTTATAACACCTGGCCTTTCCTCTGTTCCTCCCTATTATTACTATCTAGCTACTTACAATGGTAATACATTGTGCTGATTTGATGGTCAAAATAAGAATTATCATTTATTAAAACCACCTCAGCTGGCCAATTTTTATTTCAGCTATAAATGAAGTCAATTTGGACATCTAAAAGAAGAACTAGATACAGGAACTGTCTTTTCTTTCTTGCAGGGGGGAAAGGGGACCTTAGAAGGGAATTAGGGTTCTTTTAGCACTTAGGGTTGGGAAAAACCAGGTGAGAATCTATGAAAAAGATAAAAATGGGAAGAGAGAAGGGGGAGATGAAGGGTGAATGGATCAAAATGGAACTTAATGCTTTATTGTGTCCCAGACCAAAAGAACATCAGCACCTACTTGGCAGTCAATTATTTTTTCTTCTCCTGTCTAGATTAAACAAGGAGAAAGAAACAGCCAGTGTTAGATGAATATACCTCTTCCTGTCATACAGTTTTATAAATCATAGTAAAGCCTCAGACTTAAATGATTGAAGGGCAGACCAGGTTACTGATTACCTGAGATACTGAAAATTATGAAAAGGATGCACTGTTATAACTAATACGTATATGTAAGGACATAAACTAGTGATACAAAATCTTTTGTTGGTACAAACTTTAGACCATCTGGGTGGTGGGGTGCTACACTCAACCGAAGATTGGCATATTACTGAGGAGGGGATTAAGCAGACTTCTGCCTGGATTTTGCTTTGGGAAGGTGCTGAGACTCTGCTTAGGAATATTTAAAGCAGTCACACCATTCAACAAATGTTTGTTGAGTCTTTCTCTGTCCTGCCCAAACAGGACACAATGTGGTAAATTGGGGTAATATGAGTACGGTAGCTAAAAACAAAAATAGACAAACAATACCTACACATTCTACAAACCACACTGTAGCCACAAGCACCTCTTCACCTCTCACATCTCTTAGCCAAAAGGCCAAAAAAGGGTAAAAATACAGTGATTTGAATTTCACTTCCTCTCCCTCATTCTGCCCAAACTCTGGGAATCAGAAACAGACAGTAAGAGGTATTAAGAAGAGAAACAAAATCTGAATTAGCACAAAAGCAAATGGCTTTGGGGTGAATTCTAAAGCAGAGCACAGGAAAAAGGAAATCATTAAATGTTGTTGAGTCTTTTATCTGTGTGTGTGAACCTTCAAGTCCCACTTCTTTTTCAAATACCATCTAGTCTCTCTTCGCATGAATTTCCCTGCTCATAATTTCCTCCACATCCTGAATGAGCCCCATGTTCATCTCTGAGCATGGTTGTCATTTGAAGTTCAGTGCTTTTTCTTCCATTTAGCTGAAATAGCAGCCACTTATGAATTTCTTTATATTGTCTATTCCAGCTTCAATTTTTTTTTTTTTTTGCCAGCTCTTAAGAAGTCAGTCTAAGTTTAAAATTCAGAACTCTATTTTCTCCCTACATCCCCAATTTTTCCTTCTCATAGTTCAAATTTTGGTCTACTGCTCTGACTCATTCTTACTCTGTGTACACAGAGGGTTCATTTTTTCTTGTCCCTTTCTGAACTAGCCTCTGACCCAAAGGCTACACTACACTACACTCATCTGAAACCAATGTTTGAGAGGATACGTTATAGAACAGAAAGAGTTCAGTTACCCGGCACTAGCAGAGCCAGAAACCAAACACCAGAGAATTGCAGTGGAAATAGGCTATTTTAATATGAATGGTGGGAAGCTAATGCTATAAAGCAGAAACTCCTTGATGGCGTATAGGTTATAGATTATATAGGGCAAAATCACAAGACACTATGGGTTAGAGACTCAGGGTCTTGCTGGAAGCTGATTGGTCAGAGGTGAGATAAGGGTCATAAATTATTTCTTTAGTCATGAGGACTGCCCATTCTCCCATGTGAGTCTCAGAAAATTCCATTTCTCGTGACATCACAAGAAGCCTGCTTCCACCAGCAACAGGTGGGGACACAGAGAGCACCCCACCATATCAAATGGGCCACTGCACATCCTATATAATAAAGCCTAATATGCTAAGTATCCCACCGTTCGCTCGTTCAACCAGTCGCTATGATGTGCACTGACCACCAGGGGGCAGACGCTCCAACAGGTAGGTTAGCTTGCTGCTGGGGTTCGGCCCATCGGTACTGGTCAAGACAGGCTTGACATGCTCTGGAGCCCTCCCACGATCCCTCCCCGCCCCCGATTGTGCACTGGTGGGATCCCTTGGCTTGGCCTGTGCCCTCTCACAATCCAGGACCCCTCAGGGGATGTTGGCGAGCGGGTTTTGGCCTGATCCCCACAGGCCAGGCCAAGGGACCCCACCGGTGCACGATTCCGTGCATCAGGCCTCTAGTAATATATAAGTACACCCACAAGTCAGTCAGTTAAATAGACAATGCCTAAAACTATAGATACACCAGCTCCTGGCTCCTTCTGAGGAATCTTTATTCATTTGTTTAGTCTGCAGCAGGAAGCCAGCTGCCCCACTTCAGTCCAGAGAGGGAATGCTGAGATACTGTACGAACTACATGCAGTGTTCCCAGCTTCAGGAAATTTGACCTGAAACATTGACCGAAAGAGCCCACAGTACATTTACACGTCGGGCTGTTGTTTAAAGCCTCATGTGATGAGCTCATATTCAAACTGTTTTGACTCAACGTGCCTCAGGGCTTGGCAACGTCTTGCAGGGAGGAGCAGCCTGTCACGGGGACCAGGAGGAAGAAAACAAGGCCGGCTCAGCCCATTAGCTCACAGACCTTCCTGGGCCAGGATTTGTTTTTTTTTAGAAAACCAAATACAGACTCTCTCCTCTTGATCCAGCACTAATTCCTAGGTTACAATAAGTCAACACTTTTTCCATGTCTTCCTGTTACAGAGTGTCCTAATAACAATATAGACTTAATTTATTAATATATGTTTTAAAGAGTAGACATTAACCAGTACTTGGTTGGATTATGTTAAAGCCACACATGTTTAAAACAGCCATCATTTCAGAGCTGACCACACGCAAGATGCATGTTGCTTTAAATAGGTATGTTGGTCATCTGAAAGGGATACCCATTTTCCCAGGACACGGTGTTCCCAGGGGGTTTATACAGGCTTCAGAGCTCCCGGGCCCTGGGGTCTTAGCGCTGAGGCTGCTCATCCTGGCATTCACCAGTGTACATGCCCTACAACTTGAGTCCAGCTCCAAGTTACTCCCAGGCTTCCACACTTCCCCAAAAATCCTTGGAAGGGACTGCTGACACAGTTCATGCATAAAGTGCTCACCCTCAAAAAGATAGTCATTCTATCACATAGAGTGAACCAGTGGTTGCCAGAGGGGAGGGGAATTGGGGGATTAGATGAAAGAGGTGAAGGGATTAAGAAGTACAAATTGGTAGTTACAAAATAGTCAAGGGGATATAAAGTACAGCATAAGGAATGTGGTCAATAATATTGTAATAACTATGGATGGTGCCAGGTGGGTACTGGAATATCAGGGGTGAGGGGGCGACACGGTGAAAAGTATATGATTGTCTAACCCCGTCGTCAGCAAACTGTGGCTCGTGAGCCACATGCGGCTCTTTGGCCCCTTGAGCATGGCTCTTCCTAAGCCTTGGGAGTACCCTAATTAAGTTAATAACAATGTACCTACCTACATAGTTTAAGTTTTAAAAATTTGGCTCTCAAAAGAAATTTCAATCATTGTACTGTTGATATTTGGCTCTGTTGACTAATAAGTTTGCCGACCACTGGTCTAACCACTTGAAACCAATACAAAATACAACTGGAAGACAAACAAATAACCACAATACCATAATTACACCTAAAAGTTAATAATAAATAAAATTAAAGACCGGCATCCTATTCCTGTGTTTCAGTTGAACCGGTAGGTAATCCAAGTCAAAGAACAAGGGTGGCTGCAATGAATGGACCACACGGAATGCCGTGCTGAGCAATGTAGATTTCATTTTATATCAAGGGGACACCCAGTAAAGTTTTGCAAGTTTATTTGGAGATACGAATCCGGTAAGAGCAAAGGCGTCAGATTTAAGGGAGTAGGCACTGTAGGGAGATGTAGGGAGAAGATCAAGTCCTGGATCTGAGTAATTTTGGTAAAAATCGGGAGGAAAGGAAGAAATGAAGGGACACTTGGAAGATTTGACAAGCCCTGATAACTGAACAGATATAGGGGACATAGAAGAGAGGGCGGTGGGAGACAGGGACAGCATCAAGGTTTCTATCCAGAGAGCTGGAGTATGACAGGGCCATTGACAGAAATAAAACACCAGGAGGAGGAGCCAGTTTGCAAGAATCAAGAAGAGAGTTTAACTCAGAGAACCTTAAAGTTGGAATTGATCTCAAAGAAGACACGAAGCCCAAATTTTTGCTTCCTCTATGTATTTCAGATACAAAACTGAGGCCCAGAGAGGAGATCATAGAGGACTATGAAGTCCCACAGCTAGTTAGCATGAAGCAGACACCAGTACCCAGTCTTTAGACTCTTGATTCTTTCTGTCCTACCCAAAAGCTAGAAATTTCTTGGTTGCAAGTGATAGAAAACCCAACCTAATCTTACTTGTAAAAGAATTTATTGGTTCATATAATTATGAAGCCCAGAAGCTTCAGGTGAGACTTGGTCCAGCACCTCAGCAATGTCACTAAGTACCTAGTTTCTTTTTTTCTAGTCCCTGCTTAACACCCCTGGTGGTTCCAAGATGGGTGCAAACAGCTCCCTGGGCTGTGCGCTGACTAATTCACATTCAGCATGAACGAGAAAAGGTATGCGTTCTGGAATTCCAAGCAAAGGTCTTGAGGTTCTTTCTAATTGCGTCTGCTTAGTCACATGTCTACTCAGAACCAACCATAATGAAAAGGGAGTCAAATATGCCGATCTGAGTCATATGCTTTACCCCTGGGATCAGGTTCCATAGAGCCAAATTGATCTCCAAATGAAATGAGGGACAATAGGAAGAAAATAAGAGAAGCTGTAGGGGAAACCCCAAATGTCTATTAGATACATTGTTCAGTTAAATCCTTTTCACTCCTTTTCCATACCACGTTTATGGCTTTTATGTTACATACAATGATTAAGTGGTTTGTCCAAGGGCTTAAAAATATATATTATGTAGAAATAAGAATTGCCATACTCACCATAGTGGTGAGAAAGGGGAGCGGGCGTTTAACAAAAATGTTTAAAAGGGAAAGAAAAGTAATTAGAGTGAATAGATTCAAATTCAAGACAAATTCAACCAACTCTTTGCCCTTAAATATACACTGAGTGCCCTGGCCAGTTTGGCTCCATGGATAGAGTGTCAGCCTGGGAACTCAAGGGTCCCAGGTTTCGATTCTGATCAAGGGCATGTACCTTGGTTGCGGGCACATCCCCAGTGGGGAATATTGCAGGAGGCCACTGATCGATGTTTTTCTCTCATCGATGTTTCTGACTCTCTATTCCTTTCCCTTTCTCTCTGTAAAAAATCAATAAAATATATTTTTTTAAAAAAGAATTACAGATTTCTCATTAAAAACCAGAAATTTAAATAAATAAATAAATAAATATACACTGAGTGGCCAGATTATTATGACTACCCCATCAGTACAATGAAGTGAATTAGTTATGCAAATAATAATAATAATAATACCTTGAGAGTATTTGCTTAGGAAGTTTTCAATATTCAGTATTTTTGGAAGTGTCAATGAAGTACTGATGGGGTGGTCATAATAATCTGGCCGCTCAGTATATTTCAGGCTGCATTCTCTAAAGCTAGGCATAGTCTAAGGCTGCCACGTGTGGGCCTTTTCCCCTCACTTCAGTTGTGGGCTGTCTTGGTGGTTGGTGGCTCTGCAATGTGAGACCTCTGGTCACTCTGGCATCCATGATGAGTGCTGTGACAATATTAGGTATATCTTTGATAATTACTTTAAAATGACTCCAAACTACTTTCAGTTTTTACTTTTTCTCTCCTACACCATTGCATAAGGAAGTCCTTAACAACTACTGGTACATGCTTCTCAGAAACACTTGACCACAAGTGTCTTAGATTCAAAACATATTACTTTGTGGGAAGAATGGCACCACCCAGCACATTTTGAATGGACTTAATTTCTGAATTCTAGACACTGACTCACAATGCTATGAAAACACACACACACACACACACACACACACACAGTAAGAGCCTCGTTAAAATTTCAGTGGCTGTACCCACAAACAGGGACTAATGAGGTCTCCAGGAGAAAGGTATCTTGGCTACATTTCTAAACTCTGAGTTGTCTGGCAGGTGATCTCATGGTGGAAGTAATTTTCAAAACATGTGATGCTGACCAATCAGGACAGCAGCCAACCGAACTCAATGTACACTGATTCTTTCCTGCTCCCTTTCCTTACCAGTTAAATATCCACCCTGCCCTGTGGGCTGAAGGGATCTAAAGAGGGAAATCAAGACAAGATTGTGTTGGGGCAAGAAAAGGCTGTTCTGAATGGTGAGAAGAGGAGGCAGCCCACCCATCCTAAGTCAAAGGAGTTGACCGGTTCTAGGAAGGAGGCACAGATGAGGAGAAGAAAGGAAAGAAGTGGAAGAAGACGTGAGAAGTGGGAGGAAGTAGACAAGGATGGACAAGGAGCAGAAGCAGATGAAGAAAGGGATGGAAATGAACAGAGAAGAGTAGAAAGAAATGAAGACGTGGAAGAACAGGCTAGGGAACAGACTCATAGACCCTGAGAACAATCTGATGGTTGCCAGAGGGGAGGGCAGGATCTGGCTATTGGGGAACTGTGTGAAAAAGGTGAAGAAATTAAGAAACACAAATCGGTAGTTACAAAGTAGTCACACGATGTGAAGTACGGCATAGGGAATAGAGTCAGTAATGTTTTAACAACTATGCATGGTGTCAGATGGGCACTAGAATATCGGAGGATCACTTAGTAAAGCACACGATTGCCTACCCACTATGCTATGCACCTGAAACTAATACAAGTTAATATTGAATATAAACTGTAATTGAAAAAAATAAAATATAAACTCAAAATATAAAAAATAAAAAACAGACCAGGAATAAGCAAAAAAAAAGTGGAGGAAAGGAGAGACTGAAAATCCAGACAAGTAGAGGAGGAAAAAGAGTAGTGATGATCAATAAGGGAAAATAAGGCAGAAAAAGGAGAGGTGTTGCATTGCAATATGAAAAATGGCAGTGTTTGTGAGTAATATTGTCTCTTACCACCGTGTGATACAGGAGTCAGCCAGCTTTTCTGTGAAGGGCCAGATAGTAAACAATTAAGCTATGTGGATGGTACAGCTTTTGTTCAACTACTCAACTCCGGAAACATGAAGGCAGTCATAGACAATGAGTAAACAGGTGAGCGTGGCTGGATTCCAATTAAACTTTACAGAAATAGGTGCTGCGCTGGATCTGGCTGTGGGTCATAGTTAGCGGACTCCTGATGTAGTGTAAACCCCTGCAGACAAGGGTGTGTATGACATTTCTTATACCCCCACAGTGCAATGAACTTAGGGGTGCATACAGTCTTTCCAAGTAGTGTTTTGGGTTTCTTCAGGTTATATACCCAGAAGTGGAATTGCCGGGTCATAAGGCAGTTCCATTCTTTATCTTCTGAGGAAACTCCATATTTTTTTCATCGTGGCTGCACCAGTCTGAAAGTTGCACCTTTTCCATGGAGTCTTTCCTGATGTGACCCTGCAGGGCACAGTGGCAAGAAGACTCTAGCACCGTAGTTCACACGCACCCTCCTGTTTCTCTGATGATGATGATGATGATGATGTGTGTCTGTGTGTGTGTGTGTGTGTGTGTGTGTGTGTGTGTGTGTGTGTAAGTCTCCCCATTGGGATTGTATGCTCCTGGAGAACACAAACCATGTTTCAAAGTTGTTTTGTTTGTCAGCTTGTTTTGGTGTTGTTGTTAGTGCTCTTTTCTGATTTATCTTCCCAGGGTCTTGAACAACATACGAAATGAGTGACAGATACCCTGTTACATCAGCAGGTACACAGATAGTGTGTTACTCTACTGGCTCCAACCCTAAAGGCTCCCCAAGTCTCTCTGGGACTCTCTATGGGACATCTTGTGTGTGTTCTGAAGCAAGTCCTCTCAGCCCCAACCTGCTGGAATGCAGTCTTCAAGTGACCTCTTAGATTTGAATGGATTGAGAGGGAAAGGAGTGGGTCAGATGGCTGCCGAGATCATTTGTTTGAGAGGACTTAGGGGCGCCTCTATGAGATGACCAAACATAGTTGCAGGAACATTGGAGGTCCCACACAACCAAGTGAGAAAAACATGCTGCCTGGGGCTGAGGCAGTAGTGCCTTGCATTACGGAGAGCAACTCTCTTTTCAAAAGAAGTGTTTTTGGAGACAACAAGGATAAGATTCAATTTGTCCAAGAGTTTTATAAAGAGGGTGATTGTGAAAAACTGCAGGCCGTTAGGCCTGATCTACACTTTATTAAGAAGATTCTCAAGTGTGGTTTTGTAACCACCTGAATGGAGCCAGTGATTTCAAAGGGTTTCACAATACTCCCAGACAGATGACTTTATTTCTTTATAGTAAGTGCTAAATGATATGTTATATAGCAACTTAAATATGGGGAAGGGAAGGACATCACTGACTAAGACAATAATACACTTTCACCAGGTGGAAAAGTTGGCTACCTGTGCCTTCTTCACTATAAATAAGCGAGTTGGGGATTGTCCTTCTGAAGTCTGCAGCTTTAAGAAAAAAATCGACACTGTGGATTGATTTTTTTTTTTGGTCATTCGGTAAAGTAAATAAACTTCAAACACTTTGTAACCATGTATTTATTCTGCCAAACGACTATAAAAAATAATTGAAAGCCAAACCACTGATTAGTAAAATTCTCTCGATTGTCAGAATCTTATGTTCGCTTAGGGACAGACGTCGATTGTGGTTTGGAACCCAATGTCACACTTCCTGCAAGGTGCGTGCATTCTTCCAGTTCTTCCAAAGTCAGGTGCTCAGTCACCTCTTTGCTGCTCTACATGGTCCCCTCGTGGCTGGCAAGTGCTCATGCACCACTGAGTTTACTTCCAAACACTAGTTTACCATAACATATTTAATTTTATTTTCTGGAAGAAGTACTTCAACCTTGCATATTGGCACAAACTAACTATAAACATATCAAAGAAAAGGGCCTTATATAATCTAACCATTTATGGACACAGTACTTGAGGAGAAAAGAACTTTAACTTTTCCCTCTCGGAAATTAAGGAAGTTCTCCCTGTAAGAGCTCATGTTGAATTATAGCTGACAACAGTATGAACAGCTCGGTCACGCCACTGAATTCTTTCCAACTCCAGCTCCATAACTCACCCTCTCCCACATGTCCTGTACTCTTGACCTTAGAAGACTTTTCCTAATAATTCTTACTTATGGTATCCTAATTGGGATGCAAGAGGGAAAAGTTCAGTAGCTATTTCAGGACTCACAATATGGTAGAAAACAAATGCTGGATTTAAAGACTAAGAGTTTAGGATTGGGTGCAGCTTCCACCAGATGCTATATATGTTACCTTGGGAAAATTGCTTGCCTTCTCTGAACTTCAGTTTTCTCATCTCTCTATTGTTCACTGGGTTCAGTCATTCAAAATCATTTTTATTATCTTCTAAAGTCCCCTTTAGGTATTGTGATAGATAGATAGATAGATAGATAGATAGATAGATAGATAGATAATCTATACTAATAAAAGAGAAAGATGCAAATTGACCATACCTTCGTGACACCCCAGCCAATCAAGAATGGGTATGCAAATTAACCCAACAAAGATGGCGAATTGATTTGCATATGCAGGCGCCCAGCAGCTGGGGGTGGGACACTTGCATCGTCACCATGATGATGAAGCAGGCTTTCCATATCGCCCCGGCCGCTCCAGGCCTCTGGGAAGCACGGGAAGGTGGAAAGGCGGCTCTGGCCAGAGCGAAGGCGGTGCCAGCAGCCAGGGGAAGGAAGGCCCATTCTTGCACAAATCTTCATGCATCAGGCCTCTAGTAGATAGATAAGATGCTAGGTGATAGATAGATAGATAGATAGATAGATAGATAGATAGATAAGATGATAGATGTCAGATAGATAGATAGATAGATAGATAGATAGATAGATAATCTCGACAAGATAGACCTATTGTAATGAGATTCTGCTCTTCAAAGTGAGCAAACCAAGTAACAAATTTTCCTTTTCATAATGCTGTCCTGGCAGAGTCAGCACTTCCTGTGTGAATGTGCTATATATTACAAAAATATTGGTTGCATTTTCAAAATCTAAAATGATGTAAACTCCTCATCGCCAACTGGATCTTGGGCCTGAGCCCTTGCCCTGCTGATCTGGGCTGGCCATACAAACAGGGAGGATTTCTGCTCCTCAGAAGGCTTGAACAGCCCAGAACAAAAGCAGCAGAGCACCCACACTCTCTCCTGGGGCCTAAGGTCTTCACAACTTGAAAAGGAAGGAAGGACGACCCCAAGGAGAAAAGAATTATCCCTGGGACTGAGAGCAGCTGATCAGAGGGAGGTGAGGAGAAGAAGGAAAGGAAGGAGGAAGGAAAGAAGGTTCTTATGGCTTCCTTCTAGAGACTTCTTACCTATTCAAGGAAGAATGAACTTTCAATGATCAACAGTTATACATTTTGAATCCTCTACCTCACAACTGCCATATATTTTTACTGTGGACTAACCAACTGAAATAAACTTACATGTTTAAATGTGTCAATTTGCAGAACAAGGAATCAATCAGCAAGGGACTCTCAGAAGCAGACTATCCTGCCACATCCCCAAGATCGATGATTCCAGCAACAGCACATTAGGGTCCCTGACACTGCACATCCTTAATTTATGAAACATTCATTGGAGGGGCTTTCCCAAGGGTTATTTTCATACACAGATTAATATAGGGGCTTTTTCTTGCATTTGCTTAGAAAAATCTCATCCTGATGGAGAACATTCAAGCTTCTCTGCTGAGTAAGCTAAAGTCTTTCTTCTGAATTGTCCCTTAACCTTCAATCTCATCTCATCTGAAGCAGAAAGCATGCTGGATTTTGTTTTGTTTGCCTTCTAATATAGAAAGCGCTTCAGATCAAAGAACTGGGAAGAATGTGAATGCTGACCCTATATTATGCTTTTAGTTATTTGTGACATCCTCTGTACTTACTCTAGTGTGGACTTTTCCCCCTTCATCCCCTTCATCCCCTTCACCCCCAAGCTGTTAGGATCGTACCAATGTATTGTTCTAACCTTGAGTGAACAGCTTCTTAACTAACCTACAGCCATAGAAAGCCCACTGAACTAACAACCACAGAGGTCCATCAGAAGTCAAGATGTCCCAATCCCAGTCTGAGGGACCTTCCTTAAAGGGCCCAGGAACCACTCAAGACGGCTGCTTGTCAGTGTCCTTTTCTTTCTCCAGCCAAATATCTTTGAAAGAAAGAAGAAAGAGAAAGAAAGAAAGAAAGAAAGAAAGAAAGAAAGAAAGAAAGAAAGAAAGAAAGAAAGAAAGAAAGAAAGAAAGAAAGAAAGGAAAGAAAGAAAGAAAAGCTCTCTTTGAACGCACTCATTTCTTTCCCAAATAATCCTGTTTAATAATGAATTCCTTATTAGGCCAAATCTAGCACCCTGAACACACTGACACATCTGCCAAGCACCTCCAATTCTGCACAAAAGGGGTTTGAAAATAGCCGGTAGCCACTGCGAGGAGAGGACATGTGAGAGGCCTCACTGAGGAGTTTCCCATCCGTGGCTGGAGGTCCACCATGCCTCGCTGTTGGCAGATTTGGGCTGAGCTATGCGTCACATTGTTCATGTAAAGAAAAGCAACTGTTTTCCCCGAGCGCCCCTTCCCTGTTCCAAATGGCGGTGATCAGCAGCCCCAGGACCCTAATTGCCACAGCCTATTAGGAATAATGAGACATAGATGGCAGAAGCCAAGGGTAAAAGCGACATCTCACAACACGAAAGGTTAATATCAACATATACTGCCCCTGAGTGCAAAGGGCGCCTCAACTGGTGGCTCATTACTGCGGTTGACCCACGGGGAAAGTGTCATTCTGCAGAAAGGCTTTCCCAGGATGGGGCAGCCAAAGGTACAAAAGATAAGGACTTGCCTGTGGAAAACGCTCAACTAATGAGAGCTGCAAAGGGAAACATCCCGATGACCTCACAGATGGCGGATGCTGATTAAGGTGGCTACAGGAGGCTCCTTTCTTGTCTGACAGCCCGTTGAGAAGCTTTGGTGAGATGTGACTAACAGGCCGTGAAGGTGTCTCCATCTTGTCTGGCATGGTCCACGCTTTGGGCAAAACAAACATGAAAACTAAGTCCAAACCGACATGCATGTGTGAGTTTAGTTTTCAGAGACATGTTTTGGGAAATGCGCACGATGGGGCCATCAGCTATGATTCCTTTATGGCAAAGGGGGGTTGTGACAACTTGCGTGACTAATCGCATGACTGCGCTGGGGGTGAGCCAGCGGCAAATTTAGGTCTTGAACACTTGACAAAACAACCCTACTGTTCTGTGGGTGAAATTCTATGGAGCTTCGTGTGTAATTAAATGAAAGTTTCACAAGAATTTGCACCTCAATCATTCAATGCTGATACGTAGCACAAAGGAAGGGGTTTTGCCACACCAAAATACATCCATAAAACAATGGAGAAATGAAACCAAAGTTTTGTTTGCTTTGTGTGACGTTTTCTAAGACAGAGACATTCACAGAAGAAACCCTGGAGTTCTCTTGACTTTCATTTAGTGCCTGGGACTCTGCAAAGAGATCACCATTACAGATGCCCTGCCCAGCTCACACTACAAACCAGGATGAGAATGCACCTCCTGCTGCTTGTCTTAGCTCTTTCTCCAGCAAAGCCAGATGTAACAACCTCCCATTTACCACCGCTAGTGGTAACTAGTACTGCGTAACTAGTACTAATTATACTAGTTATCCAGAGCTTGTTGACAAATTATCACAAACCATAGTGGCTTAAACAACAATGAGCTTTTATTATCTCACATAGTTTCCCTGGACAACCTCATAATAGAGTCAAGATGTTGACCAGAGCTGTGATATCATGTGAAGGCTTGTCTGGGGCTAGAGGATTCGCTTCCAAGGTGGCTCACTCACATGTCTGGCAAATGAGTGCTAGTTGTACCCAGGAGGCCTCAGTTCCTTGCCCCATGGGCCTTTCTACAGAGCTGCTTGAGTGGCCTTACAACATGGCAGCTAGCTTCCCCCAGAGTGATAATCCAAGAGAGAGAAAGATGAAAACCACAACTTCTTTTATGATCTAAACTCAGAAGTCATATACCATCACATACACAGTATTCCAGTGCTTACAGAGGTCAGCTTATTTAGTACAGGAGGGGACTCCCCATGCGTGTGAATACCAAGAGACAAGAATCTTTGAAAGCCATCTTGGATGCTGGATACCACACCACTTTTTAAAATATTTAAAGTATACCAGACTGTTTAAAAAATATGAGGAATATGATGTTGATCTAGTCAACCAGATTCTACAAAGGAGACCAAAACAAAGAACACCACAGGAAAATTTCTGAAGAAAATACAATCCACTCAACTAAAAATGTTTTCTTGCACTGATAAATGCTTATATATTGTGCCTGTAAGGACAAAGTTGAAGTGACAAGTTAGAGGTTATCCAAATGAGATTAATCTTGGTAGATTATTTTTTTTAAGAAACCAAGGTTTTAAAATATATATATAACTTACTCTCTTCTGAACTCAAGAGCAGGATTTTTTACCTAAAGCATCTAGGAAATTGCAGCCTTCCTATTTTAGTATATATCAATGGAGTGGTCTACAATCATTCACCAATGCACCAAGCACCGATAATTTAAGAGGAACAAGGTAGAGAAAATCTAAATCAACTGATTCTAGAATTCATTTTATGGAGGACCCACCTCCTTAGGGAAATGAGCTTGATAAACCTGTTTAGGAAAAGTGTGTTCCTGTGAGTTTAGATTTGGCCAAGATTTATATATGTTCTCCATATATATTAAAACTAAATTGATTTATAAAATGTATCAATAATTTATCTCATAAAAGAAACTCTTACTTAAGCACTTGAAGAATCAGTTTAATGAATCAACTCTTCTTGTTTCTCTATAGAATACATGGTAGACTTGTTCACCTAGTTTGAAATTATCACAAAGCAAAAGAAACCATCAACAAAACAACGAGAAAACCCACTGTGTGGGAAAACATATTTGCCAATGACATATCTGATAAGGGCCTAATCTCCAAAATTTATAGGGAACTCATACAACTTAACAAAAGGAAGATAAACAATCCAATCAAAAAATGGGCAAAGGACCTAAATAGACACCTTTCAAAAGAGGACATTCAGAAAGCCAAGAGACATATGAAAATATGCTCAAAGTCACTAATCATCCGAGAGATGCAAATCAAAACAGCAATGAGGTACCATCTCACACCTGTCAGACTGGCTATCATCAACAAATCAACAAACGACAAGTGCTGGAGAGGATGTGGAGAAAAAGGAACACTTGTGCACTGCTGGTGGGAATGCAGACTGGTGCAGCCACTATGGAAGACAGTATGGAGTTTCCTTAAAAAACTGAAAATGGAACTCCCATTTGACCCAGTGATCCCACTTCTAGGAATATATCCCAAGAAACCAGAAACACCAATCAGAAAGGATATATGCACCCCTATGTTCATAGCAGCACAATTCACCATAGCTAAGATCTGGAAACAGCCTAAGTGCCCATCAGTAGATGAATGGATTAGAAAACTGTGGTACATCTATACGATGGAATACTATGCTGCTGTAAAAAGGAAGGAACTCTTACCATTTGCAACGTCATGGATGGAACTGGAGAGCATTATGCTAAGTGAAATAAGCCAGTCAATAAAGGAAAAATACCACATGATCTCACTCATTCATGGACAATAGAGACCATTATAAACTTTTGAACAATAATAGATACAGAGGCAGAGCTGCCTCAAACAGATTGTCAAACTGCAGCGGGAAGGCCGGGGTGGGTTGGGGGGCAGGAGGTAGGGGGGTAAGAGATCAACTAAAGGACTTGTATGCATGCATATAAGCATAACCAATGGATATAAGACACTGGGTGATAGGGGAGGCTAGGGGACTGTCTAGGGCGGGGGGATAAAATGGATACATATGTAATACCCTTTGTAATACTTTAAGCAATAAAAAAAAATAATAATAATAATAAAAAAAAGAAATTATCACAAAGTTAATATTCCATTCTTTAATTTATATTGAATTCCTATTTTATTAATAAGAACCATTACTTTCTTAGACTTCTTCTTTCCATTTCACCTCCATCACCAACACTAAAAGTTGGTTGTCTTTTCTAGGCGATTTTCATTAAAAAAATTTTTTTTATTACTTCATAAGAAGTATTGAATGCACACTAATGAGGAGAGAACCCGAAGGCAGATTTAAGGTAAATTCTAGGTAGTCAGCTGGACTCACCCACAACTTCATATAATTCAAGACTCAAATTCCTGGAAAATTGTACTTTGTTGTGTGTTTTCAGAACCTCATGTGAAGAATCAAAGTCACAAATGTTAAATCCACACATGCCAAGGGTATACTGTCTACTGTATATCTTCTAAGTAAAAGTAATAAAAGTAAGAGCTATTTATTTACAAGTAAGACTTTAATCACTATTAAAATTGTTCATTTAATGTATCTACATATATTACAGAGAGCAAAAACCTATGTCCAAGTAACCATCAACATATATTAGTCTATCCTTTCACTGAAATATTTAAAGTCAAGGTTATCCAATTGTAATAGTAGTGTCCTCAGCACAATTAATGGAAATATGGAAGTCAAGACAAAGGCACATTTGGGTAAGGTAGTTAAGTTTAGTATTAGTCATTTAAGTTTGAGGTACTTGTGTATGAAAGGTAGAGATGTCCAATAATATGGACCCAGCACCAGCTCAGTTTATGGGCTAAGAATAATGATATGTTTGGAGGAGAATTAATAGATCTAAAATAAAAGCCACTGGTAAATGCTCAAAGAAATTGGGACACAGCAAGAATTTTGAAGAGTCAAAATCCAAGCCCAGATCTGTTAGATAATAACCTTACTTTTTTTTTTTTTTTCATTCTTTGGAATAAAGTCCAAGAAAGTTTATATGGTTCACTGGATTTGGATCACTTTAAGGTTATAGGCCAAGCATTTAACTTTAGTCTATTTCTTTTTCTTACAAGGTAAACAGACCCATCCTATTTCTTTTGTTCAAAGACCCTCTCATTAAAAAGAAATACAAAGAATGGTTACTTATGTGAATAGACTATCTGCTTTAATAAACAGTAAAATCTCAGTAAACATTAAAATTTTATTTTGCCTTACACAAAGTTCAAGGTGGATTCCCTGGTGGAGTAGTAGTCCTCTTCTCAAGTGGTGACTTGAGGATTCAGGCTTGTTTCATTCTTAGGATGTCACCTCTTCAACATGGGACTCCCAAAGTCACCATGAAGGGTACCAAAGCATAGGGAAAGCACATGGGACACCCAACCACCTTGGCCTGAAAGTGACAGTCACCCAGCTCACTTTCTACTAACAAGAGCTAGTCACACAGCCCCACTAGATGCAGAGAGACTAGGAAATGTCATTTCTGGCTGAGTAGCCATATCCCAACAGTACTCTGCATTGTGGAAAGGAAGCATGAATTATTGATGATCAGCTAGCTGTCTCTGCCACAGGTTATTTGTTGAATTTTTTCACTGGCTTTTCACCTTAAAAAATAATTCATATCAAGCCCTAGCCGATTTGGTTCAGTGGAGCCTCAGCCTGCGGACCAAAGGGTCTCAGGTTTGATTCTGGTCAAAGGCATGTACCTTGGTTACAGGCTCCTCTCCAGCCTATGCCCTAGGGTGCATGAAGGAGGCAATCAATCGATGTGTTTTTCTCACATCCATATTTCTCTCTATCTTTTCCTCTCTCTCTTCCACTCTCTCTAAAATCAACAGAAAAATATCCTTGGGTGAGGATTTTTTTAAAAATAAAAATAAAAAATAACTCACATTAATTAATAAGGCAAAAAGGTTATTTGGGAACCTCTTTTAAATAAAAACATTATTAACAGCACTTTGAAGTTTTAGAGTGATTTCTCACATGCTTTAGCTCATTTGGTTCTCATGGCAATCCAATTAAAATAGTGTAATATCAGACCTTAATATGGATATTGTTCAGTATACTAGTTACAGTTTTATGTTCCTATATTGGACAATGTGTTATCATGGTTCATTTCTCAACATATTTCTAAATATAGTAGATATTTAGAAACTAAATCAATACAAAAATTTGAACAAAGACAAAGATAGAATATGAATTAAAATCTGAGTCTGTGATAAATTTGCTTTTGATAAAAAACAATCCAAAACAAACAAACAAAAAGGAGAAGAAAGAAGAGGAGGAAAATTTTCTAACATTTTACAACAACAGTTGAACAATAATTGTGAGACTCACAATGGTTTAACATTAATGTCAAAATCCTTTGTCTCCTACCCCAATTTCTCTTATCTAAATAAGTGGAGAGATATAGCATGTTAAGAGATTAGAAAACTCTATGCAGTTAAAATGGCAATGCTGCCCAAATTCTTCCCAAGATCCAACACAAAGCCAATCAAAATTCTCACAAGCATTTTTGTAGAAATTAACAAGCTAATTCTATGACTTACGTGGAAATTCAAAGAATCTAGAATAGCCAAAACAATTTTTAAAAAGAACATAGTTTAAGGACTTCTGCTTCATTTCAATACTTACTATAAAGCTATATAGTAAATTCAGACACCTTGGTGTTGCTTAAGGATATAGATATAGATCATTGGAGCAGAATAGAGTTAGGAAATAAATCAACTGATTTTTGACAAAGCAATTCAATGGGGAAAGGAAAGTCTTTTCAATAAATATTCAATCAACTAAGTACCCATATTAAAAAGTAAATATCAATCCTTACTATCACACACAAAAATCCATTGAAAATGTATCCTACTGCTTCATGTGAAACAGTGCAAAACTTCTAGAAAAACACACAGAAAAATCATTTGAGACCTTAGGGCAGCCAAAGATTTCTTAGCTATAACACCAAAAGCATTATCCATAAATGAAAAAACATTGATAATTAAACTTTACCAACATTTAAAACTTTTGCTCTTTGAAAAACATCAATAAGAAAAAAAAACATAAAATACTGGTAGAAAATATTTGTAATACATTTATCTTATAAAGGACTTGCATCCAAAATATATAGAGAACTCTTAGACTTCAAAGTAATATAAGCAGACTTCAACAAAGAGGTGCGATGAATGACCAATAAATACATAAAAAGGTGTTGAATATCATTAGTCATTGTTCTGACATAGGTATGACAATACCACCTAAAACCACAATGAGCTACTACTACACACCCATTAAGTTGGCTATGATTAAAAAGAATGAACATACCAAGTGTTCGCAGTTATGTAGAGAGACTGGTACTTTTATGCAATGATGATAGGCATAAAAAATGGCACAGAACCCCAAAACAATTCAGCAGTTTCTTGAAAGTTAAATATACAACCCCACCATTCAAATCAAAAGAAACAAAATATATGTCCACACAAAGATTGTACATGAATGTCCTCAGGCGCTTTATTTGTACTAGCCAAAAATTGGAAACAATTCAAATGTCCATCAACAGGTGAGTAGATTAGTAAATTGTAGTATATCCATACAATGGCATGCTATTCATCAATTAAAGGGATGAACTATCAATATACACAACAACATGGCTGAACCTCAAAATCATTATGCTAAATGAAGGAAAACAGGCAAAATGGGCAGACACTTGGGCTCAATTTCCAACTCCATCTGGCTATAAAATACTGAGCAAGTGACTTAATCTCTACCTGCTTTAGTTTTCTCACCTGTTAACTCAGAATAATAATAGCTACAATAATAATAATTGCTACTACTTACTTAGTGCCACTGTGTCTCCAGGCCTTTATTTGCAATATCTCGTTTAATCCTCACAACTCCATAATATTTGAGACAATCATGTTTAGAGCTTACCACAGTATTTAATAAATTCTACTTGTTATTACTTACTTACTAATTTCTTATTAATGATAGATAAATAAATGAATGTTGAGACCTAATTATGTGGAAGACCCAGTGTAAAGCCCTGTGGAGAGATACAAAGACGAATAAGACAAGAGCCCCTACCCACCAGAATCTTATGATCTAGAATTGGAAACAAATCATACACAGATCATTTTAACACAAGATAGCATTAAAAAGAGGGGGTGCAGGTGGTGCTATGAGAGGCGACCATGGAAAATGTTACAGAGAAAATAGTGCTTAATTGGGCCTGGAAGGATGGTGGCCTTGCAGCAGGAAAAGCTGCTGAGGATAAAGAAACTCTGGACATCTATAATAATAAAAGCGTAATATGCTAATTAGACCGGACAGCCAAACGACCTTCTGGACGTCCTTCCGGATGTCCTTCCGGATGAAGCCTCGGCTGCGTGGGCCAAGCCCCTTGCACGAATTTCATGCATCGGGCATCTAGTAATAGAATAAAGAGAGAAAGCAGGAGCATTGGGAATCTACAATTGTCTCAAAATAAAAAGTATTTTTTAATGTGTCACACTTTTTGATAGCAGTCCCTTGATATGTGAGAGTTTATGTCCAAACCTTCAGGAATCCCCAAACACTGGAAAATGGACATGCTCATACAGGCTGTCTCCCACCATCATACGTCCCTGCACACACCCTCAGTTCTCACCATACTCTCCACTTTGACTGGAGTTTTATTCAGGGAGCAGACACCAGGTCCTGGGCTGCTCCAATCCACGCCTCATAACACGCCAAACTGCTGCAAAGACTAGTGAGAACCACGCTGCTCAACCTAGAGATGCCAGGGCATGCGTGTCTCTTTCTTTCTTTATTGGCATAAACAAAATGGGCCATGCGTTTTTCTTCAGATGTGCCAAAAACACACATGATACGAGGAGGGAATGATTCAGAGGTGGAGATCATGGAGGCCCTCTGTTTGCAGCAGGATTCTATCTGAAGTTTGTCTGTATATTTCAGTGCCTAGGTTTCATCTCCACTCCACTCAGCCTGTCAGCTAAACATGAATCACACCTGACTACACGCTCCCTACTTTTATGTAAGGTGTTGTCTTAGTCAGCTCAGAGCAAAAATACCATAGACTTGGGTGGCTTATAAACAAGCAAAGTTTATTTCTCACAGATCTGGAGACTGTAAGATCACGGTGCCAGCATGGTTAGGTTCTGGTGAGAAACCACTTCCTGGGTGACAGACAGCTGTCTGCTCTCTGTAACGTCACATGGTAGAAGGGACCAGAGAGCGCTATGGCATCCCTTTATACGATCACTAAGCCCAGGTCACTTCCTTGATGATTATTTTTATCAAAGAAAACCCGGGATCAGGGCCTTGCCACTGTCAGAACCTCACTGGAGCATCGGGGGGGAGGAGACACGCTGGTGGCAACGGGAAGAAATGAATGAATCTTCCCATTGACTCAACTGACACAGTGGGGGTCCAGGCAGGAGCAGGAGCCGCTCAGACAGAGCCCCCCCCCCCCCCCCCCCGCCCCGTGGGCACCTGGTGCAGCTGTGCATGGGGCCCGGTAGCTGTCGCTGAAGGCCTCTGAGCACTTCCCCGGATGAAGTCCCAGCTGGATGCCAGAGCTGTTTTTTTAACCCTAACAAGATCTGTCACTAAACATTACGGGAGCCTGACTTTGCCTCTTTCCCTCCAGGCCTTGCTAGTGGAGGTCGAAGGTCACATCATCCTTCAACACAGGCTCCTGGGCTTTTGTTCACCAGGCCTCATACCAACGACGGGCAAGCAGCCTGCTGGCCCTTGGAAGACACACAAGAAACCAGCGAACCATGGTCCTTAACGAACGGGCCCCTCCAAGGCCAGCCGGCAAAACCACTTTAAGTACGTACAGCTTCCTGTCCATGCAAATTACACACAGGGAATGAAAGTGGAACTCCTTTGTCTGGTAAATGTATGTCATTCCTTGTCAAGACAAATTGAGAACAAACCTCGATTATGTTGGGAAACAACTTTTGCTTCTAGAGACAGTCTTAGACGAAGGTGGGGGCATTTCTGGGGACAAGGACATCTGGTACAACATTAGTATGAAGTGAGAGTGTCTTCTGATCATTTCATAAACACTTCGGCAGTATTGTTTTCTAGCAACAGAATATATTTTCGCCCAGGGCAATATTTTTCACTTGTTCATTGGTGATTAGTGTTGTAAACAGATACCTTTCAAGAGCATTCCTCAGCAAAGAATCAACACTGAAACAACAAGATTTTGGCAGCCCGAGTTATTTCTGTTTGAAATGTGGACAGTTTCCTAAGGATACATCAGCACTCTGGGTGCTGAGGTTGAGGAAAGTGTTCTGTTCACTGTCTCTACAGTCCGAGAACCCTAGGTCTAAGGACAATGAATTTTGACAGAGACATGCCCCCCCCTTTTTTTTCAAAGAAAGCATATTCATGAGTCTAATATGTGCTTTAATTCAACCCAAATAGAAGACCAGAGCGACTCTGATCAGCAACTCTACTTCTCATGCTCACCCCCACCCCACGTCCCACCCACGGGGTCCCCTGCGAAGGCTCCATAGACTACAGCTTGCAAACCATGGGTCTGTCTACTATCTGGACCTGGTTGCTAGGAGATCTGGGTGCCTCCTGGACCTTCTGCAAAGCTATACGAGCTTGGGGAAGGTTCATGGTCTCACTGTGTCCGGCATCCTCATCCAGTAAATATGACTCCCTTAGTCCACCAGTCCAGTAGAATGGAGACAAACATGTGCTGATAAGTCCATGACACCTACCATTGAGGTGTGGGGGTTACTACTCAAAGTGGTTGTTTTTTAAAAGAACTTTACTGAGATCTGATTCACATATCATGTAATTCACCCATTGAAAGTGTGCATCATGATGGTGTTAGCATATTCACAGTTCTACAACTATCACCACAGTCGATGTTAGAATGTTTTCGTCACCCTAAAAAGAAGCCCTGTACGCATTAGAGCCACTCCCCATTTCTGCAAACCCACACGCAGCCTCAGGCAACCACCAATCCACTTTCTTTCTGCATAGACTTGCTTCTTTGGGAGATTTCATATAAATGGTATCATACAATACATGTTTCTTTGCAACTAGCTTGTATCCCGTAGCATGTTTTCAAGGTCCATCACTACTTCAGTTCTTCTTTTTTTTAAAATATATTTTATTGATTTTTTACAGAAAGGAAGGGAGAGGTATAGAGAGAGTTAGAAACATCGATCTATGATGAGAGAGAAACAGCGATCAGCTGCCTCCTACACACCCCCTACTAGGGATGTGCCTGCAACCAAGGTACATGCCCTTGACTGGAATCGAACCTGGGACCCTTCAGTCCGCAGGCCGACGCTCTATCCACTGAGCCAAACCAGGTAGGGCTTCAGTTCTTCTTATACACATTTTGTTTATCCTTCATCAGTTCAAGGATACTTGAACTGTTCCCACGTTTTGGCTGTTACGCATAATGCTGCTATAAACTTGATTGAACAGTAAAAACATGTACAAGTTTTTGTTTTTGTGTTTGGTGGATGTGTATTTTTATTTCTCTTGGATATATGCCTAGATGTAGAACTGCTGGGTCCTATGGTAACTCTGTGTTTAACCTTCTGAGGAACTGCCAGCCTGTTTTCTGAAATGACTGAATCATTTCCCATTCCCACCAGCCCACCAGCGGTGGATGAGGGTACCAATCTCCACATCCTTGCCAACACTTATTATTTGCCTTTTTGATTATAGCCATCCCGGTGGGTGCAAAGTAGTATCTCATTGTGCTCTGATTTAAATTTCCATGATGGCTGGTGATGTTGAGCATCTTTTCATGTGTTCATAATGGGTTTTTCTTCAGGTAATGGCAGAAAACTTAACAGTAAAAGATTCAGGACAGATGGACCTCTTCCAGATCAATTGTTTTCTGTCTTCCAAATGTACTTCTTATTTGAAGACTTAAAATATTTTTACTTGAGTTTTGACAACTATCTCTCTCCAGCATCCCCCCAGCCCATGTGCTTCTAACTCCATTATTATACCTTGAATTGGGCCAAACTCTATTGTAAGAGAGATGTTTTCACAAAACTCCCAGAAAAGCTCCAAAACCCAGCCAAAACTCAGTTTCTCAATAAATCCTAGCATATTTTATCGTCTGAATTTCACAAGGCTACCTTTGCAGAACCCTGTAGGTCACCATGCGCATGGTCGCCTGTGTGCCTGGAGCCCTCTGGAGCTGTGCATTGCTCATCCTCTGAGCAACCTCCACCAACACACCTTGAACAGGAAGTGCTCTTGAGAGCTGTTGTTCAGTTAAGCATGGAAGTGACTGACCTAAGGGGCATCTGCCAGCCTGGTGGTCGGGTAGGGGGAAAAGATGGAGTGAGAGGGGCTGCGTGGATCTGTTTTGCTCATCTAAATGTTGATTAACAGGCTTGCCTAAAGCAATGGCTTCCCCGACATCTAAGAGAGCTCTTCTCAGCCACAGCCAGTTACTAGGGCAGCTCTGTCCAGTGGTTAGCGATGAGCACTGGCTCTGGTACCCAAAGGGTCTTGATCAAAACCTGTCCTACCACCTGCCAGCTCTGTGATCTCACAAAGATCCCCTCGTGATGGTGTCTCAGTTTTCTCATCTGCACCACTAGCCGTGCATTGCTCAGAGTTGTGAGGACTAATGAGACAATGCATAGGCAGTGTTTCTTAGGGTGTGTAGGACATGGTAGGTCCATAACCAATGTTGTTGTTGTTATTGTTTTTATTTCCAATGGTCCATTAATGCACAAGGACTTCTTGCTTCCAGGTCTTCACATTTACTTGTTTCCTCTGTCCAGAATACTATCCCACACACTTTTCCCAGGTCATTCCTGTTCATCTTCTGACCTAGGCTTATAGAGAACTACCTCCAGGAACCTCCCCCTCCCTGCACGCCCAAGAGTGGCTGCCCCTACCACGATCTCACACGCATCTCATCTGATCTTATTTGGTCCCACTACCCCCTCTCTAATTGCCTCTGTGCTTGTCTGCATCCTCCACCAGGCCCTGGGCTCCTGCACTTTGTGGGAACTCCTTCAATATCTGTCTCCATTTCTGCCTGTGCCTGAACCTGAGTTAGAGTTCTGTCATCCTCAGTGCCTCCTTCATGAAAAGGAAAGAAAACTAATATTTACTGAGCCTTTACCATGTGCCTGCACTGTCCATATGTTAGTTCATACAACCCCAGTGGAAGACAGGTGAGGTAGGTATTTTCCTGTTTATGAATAAGGAACTGGTAGCTCAGGAGGTTAACTTAACTCACCTTCATTTGCCTAAGGTCTCACGGGCACTAGGCTAGGCTGGCACCAGAGTGGGTGCTTTTTGTACCACCTGCATGGAGCTTCGCCCTGTCTTCTTTAAGATCTAGTTCCCAACAATCCACAGGGTTCACCTCAATAACTGCCGTTTGGCAATGAGGAGCCAGGACCAGTGCTCTCAGTTGGCTGGAATACATCTTTTCCCTTTATCCTTTACACAAAACCACTCCATATTTTATCAAAAGCTGTTCCATTTGTTTCATTGGTTTTGAATGCTTAGAAGGAAACAAGGCAAAGTCCTCTCTGGGGGCCTATCTCAGGGAGGAGAGCTCAGGTGGGGTCAGAATGGGCTTCAGGGGCCGAGGTCTGGAGCTCAGGGACAAGCCCCTGGGGAACCAAAGATCCGAGTGGACGGGCCAGAGGAAGGCGGAGGCTTGGCTGGAGACCCAAGACAAAAGCTCTGGTTGTGCCTCTGGCTGACCCTGCGAACCCCACACACATTTCCTAAGAGGCTTTGTGGTTTGAACTTGATTGCACATCTGTGGGTCTGCGTGCCATGGAGCCCAGCCCTGCCCTCTGTTGACCCAGCCCTGCTCAGCAGGCAGGACTGTACGTGCAGAACCGCGTGGGATTGTAAAAGCCAGGGTCAGACGCCCCTCCTGGCTGGAGACTCCTGCAGAGGTGGCTCCTCCAGGGAAAGGCTGTGGATGTGAATGAGGACTCATTGTCCTGTCAAAATGAAGGACTCCAGAGCAGCCTGGGGATGAGGAGCCAGCATCTGCTTTGTGCAACACGGCTGTTAATGAAATGAAAAGGATCCTGCTGCTGCTCTTATCTCGAGGACACAAAAACCACTTCCTCTGTGCAAAATAGAGAACACTGGGACTAAGTGATGGTCTGTGCTCTCTTCGTGTGGGAGGAAAGACCATGTGCTTGGGGAACTCTAATGTGGATGGGTTGCGTGCACGTCACGAGTACAGTGGGGGAACTTACATTCTGAAAACTACAAAACATTGTTGAGAGAGTTTAAAGAAGATCTAAAGCATTGAGAAAACATCCGTGTTTATGGACTGGAGATTCTGTGTAATATGAGTTTTAACAGAGGTCCTCAGGCAAGGAAGCATGCCAACAACAATCTCAACAGGAGGGAAGGGGAGTCTAGAATAAGGACAGTCTCTTGGTTTGGGGGGTCAGGGAGTTGCTAGTAGAGCTCATCCGGGTGTCACTCATGGCCCCAAGACAGGAGCAGGCAAAATAGTAAAGAACACTCAGGGATTCGTGGGCCAGTAAGGTGGAGGGACTCCTGAGAGGGACAGTCTGCACTTCCTGCTCGGAGCACACAAAGGCATCCTGTACAAAGTGGTATCGCTAAGGCACAGCTTTATTTGCTGGCTTAGGGAATTGATATCTCATACGTAACTAAAACTCTGCCTGCAGGCACTTCTTCAATGACGATTTTAATACGGTGTCACCTGCCGATTATGTAAAGGTGACTCTCTTCAGTTGAAGGTAGATTAGCATTGTGATATGACTGGAAGCAGCATGAAATGGGTATCTAATTCCAGGGTTCCTGGGACAGAAATTAGAGATAGGAAACCTTTTCATTGCCATGACCACTGCAGTTGTTACCGAGCTGCAGTGCAGCCTCAGACAGGACACCCACACTGTGGGACCCCGGCAGGAACATGGTCACTCTGCCTCAGGTCAGGTTCTAATGCATGCTGCGTGCTCTGTTCCCACATTCCCCACGTCATCACTCAACTCACTGTCCACTTTTCCACTTTCAAACTCCCAAGAACCGATGTTTGAAATCTCCATTTGACTTCATGCTCATAAACATAGACATTGACACTGAATCCATGTGATCACAATCATCTGAAAATCTTCTAGAGCAGCGGTTCTCAACCTGTGGGTCGTGACCCCTTTGTGGGTCGAACGACCCTTTCAAAGGGGTCGCCTAAGACCATCGGAAAACACATATATAATTACATATTGTTTTTGTGATGAATCACTATGCTTTCATTATGTTCAATTTGTAACAATGAAATTGGGGGTCACCACAACATGAGGAACTGTATTAAAGGGTCACGGCATTAGGAAGGTTGAGAACCACTGTTCTAGAGCAAGGGTAGCAAATGCTCCAAAATTCCAGATAGTAAATATTTTAGGCTTTCGGGACACACACTTTCTCCATTTTCAAGTTGGTCATTGATAACTTAGTTGAAACGGTTCCTTTCTTTGAAAGACACAAACTTCCAAAATTCACACACAGAAAAACAGAACATCAGACTAGGCTTATATCTATATAAGAAATTTAATCAATGGTTAATAACTTTCAAAAAATAGAATTCATCAGGTTCATATGGCTTCACTGATGAATTCTACCAAACATTAAGAAGAAATGATACCATCTCCCTACAAGCTCTTCCAAAAAATAGAAGCAGAGAGAACATGTTTTAACTTATTCTATGAAGCCAGTATTACCTTAATAACAAACAAGATTAAGAACATTACAATAAAGGAAAACTTAGACAAATATTGTTTATGAACATAGATCTCCAACAAAATCTTAGCCAACCGAATCCAACAATCTAATGTATAAATGAAAGGCTTTTTGACACTTGTTAATTTCCACTGAGTTGCCTCCACCACAGTATTTTCCAAAGTGTTTCACAGAAAACTAGTCCTCGAGATATTAGTAGCTAGATTTTCATGGCTAAATGCTTTCGATAAATGCTGGATTGAACAAAGAATGGGATAATTGTTTATAACAGAATATATCACAGCCTTTATTATTCTATAATGTCTATGCATGTCTCCAAAACTGAGTATACATTCTTTCCCAAACTTATTTGAGAAAAAAATCCTCCTTTCTACTTTGTTTGTTTGGGTGAAGGCAAGAGAATTTCATGAAATTGGTGGCATCCTTTATTTTTTTTTTCATTCTGTGGGCTAGCAATACTCTTTTTTTATTATTAAATCTTTATGGTTCAGATTATTACAGTTGTTCCTCTTTTTTCCCCCCATAGCTCCCCTCCACCCAGTTCCCACCCCACCTTCTGCCCTTACCCCCCTCCCCACTGTTCTCATCCATAGGTGTATGATTTTTGTACAGTCTCATCCCGCACCCCCCAACCCTTTCCCCCCCAAGAATAGTCAGTCCATTCCCTTTTTATGGTGGCATCCTTTAGTACACACTTTGAGAATTGCTACTCTGCCATATGTTACATCAATGATTCATGGGCCATGACTTATCGTGTTTGTCAGTATATCCCCTACTACTCCCAGCAACAAGCACAGCAGTTAGCACATGCTTTCAATAAGTATTTGTTAAGTGAATGGATGACTTTCCTTAAGAAAAATGACCACAAAACTCTACACTTTCTGTAGCTCTTCTAGATTTTACTTTCACTTCCCTACAGAGGCAATAAACCATCTAGGATCACAGTGAACAGCCCAATATAGACAGTCCACCTCGACATGAAAGAATTCCAAAACCTAGTCTCACCAGGACTCTCTGTTCCAGGAATTCTTTCATTTGAAAATGAAATTCTCCTCCCAGGGGTGAACCAGGGAAGATGGGTCTGTGGTTCATCTTATCACTCCCCAAATTCAACTTGCTTCACAAGAGCCCCTTGGGAAAGGCCTCAAAGGAAACAGCCACTTGGGTTATATTATGTGAATGCATGGCGGTCAAAGCCATAAAACCTTGCCCTTTCCTCTTCTCCACCAAAAGTTAAACAAGGACATGGTTTCCCCACCATAGCCTGATAACAGCTGTCCCAGAGGATGGATTACACATGGATTACAACTAACTGGGGTCAAGGAGAGAATACCTACAGTCTTGCAAAGGAGGAGCACATCTTGGGCTGAGAAAGTGCGTGTTCCCTCATCTACTAGCATTTCTCTGCCCCCAAACGCTCAGCCCCTGTGGCACTTGGTGTTTCTACATTCTGCAGGCTCTGTCATTGAACAACAAAGAGCTCTGACCCTTGTTTCTTCTAAGAGCTGAAGGAGCTCCTTAGCCCTGCAAAACACAGCGAAGGAAAACCGAGTTCAGCCAAAATTCAAGCCTAAATTCTAAATCTAAATATTTTAACTGGAGGAGAACCAAGATGGCAGCATAGGTTAACGCCGGAGTTTGCTGCTTTGAACAACTACTTCAAAAGTGAAACCAAAAAACGGAAGGGACATCACCCAGAACCACAGGGGCGCTGGCTGAGTGGAAGTCCTACAACTAGGAGGAAAGAGAAACGCAGCATACGGACACTCAGAGGAGGCGCAGTGCTGAGGTCAAGTTCTGAGGTGCGGAGTGCGTAGTTGGCGTTTTCAATCGGGAGGGAGTCGCGGACTCTGGGCTCCAGATCCGGGCGAGTCTTTAGGGACCCAGACTCAGGCGGGAGAGGCGGGACTGTCTGGCTTCGGTCAGAGCGAGTGCAGCTTTCTCTCCGGGCTTTGCGGCGGGTGCTGGGACTCAGGGAGGCAGAGCCGCTGGGGACAGGACTGAGAGCCGCCATAACTGCTCTCTCCGGCCCACCCTGTTGATCCTGTGCGACCCGCCCCGCCCAAGCCCTGCACGGAGGCATTTGCCGGATGGCCTCAGGCAAAGGCTAGATTAGCACCTCCCTAGAGGACAGAAGTTCTCTCACTGCTGACACAGCTGATTCTCATAGCCACTTGGCCTGGAGGTCAAACCCTCCCTGGAATTAGCTACAACAATCAAGATTTATCTATAAGACTGCGAACAAAGACCACTAGGGGGTGCACCAAGGAAGCATAACAAAATGCGGAGACAAAGAAACAGGACAAAATTGTCAATGGAAGAAATAGAGTTCAGAACCACACTTTTAAGGTCTCTCAAGAACTGTTTAGAAGCTGCCGATAAACTTAATGAGATCTACACGAAAACTAATAAGACCCTCGATCTTATATTGGGGAACCAAATAGAAATTAAGCACACACGGACTGAAATAACGAATATTATACAGACGCCCGACAGCAGACCAGAGGAGCGCAAGAATCAAGTCAATGATTTGAAATGCGAGGAAGCAAAAAACATCCAACCGGAAAAGCAAAATGAAAAAAGAATCCAAAAATGCGAGGATAGTGTAAGGAGCCTCTGGGACAGCTTCAAGCGTACCAACATCAGAATTATAGGGGTGCCAGAAGATGAGAGAGAGCAAGATATTGAAAACCTATTTGAAGAAATAATGACAGAAAACTTCCCCCACCTGGTGAAAGAAATGGACTTACAGGTCCAAGAAGCGTGGAGAACCCCAAACAAAAGGAATCCAAAGAGGACCACACCAAGACACATCATAATTAAAATGCCAAGAGCAAAAGATAAAGAGAGAATCTTAAAAACAGCAAGAGAAAGAAACTCAGTTACCTACAAGGGAATACCCATATGACTGTCAGCTGATTTCTCAACAGAAACTTTGCAGGCCAGAAGGGAGTGGCAAGAAATATTCAAAGTGATGAATATCAAGAACCTACAACCAAGATTATTTTATCCAGCAAAGCTATCATTCAGAATTGAAGGTCAGATAAAGAGCTTCACAGATAAGGAAAAGCTAAAGGAGTTCATCACCACCAAACCAGGATTATATGAAATGCTGAAAGGTATCCTTTAAGAAGAGGAAGAGGAAGAAAAAGGTAAAGATACAAATTATGAACAACAAATATGCATCTATCAACAAGTGAATCTAAGAATCAAGTGAATAAATAATCTGATGAAAAGAATGAACTGTTGATTATAATAGAATCAGGGACATAGAAAGGGAATGGACTGACTATTCTTGGGGGGGAAAGGGGTGTGGGAGATGTGGGAAGAGACTGGACAAAAATCGTGCACCTATGGATGAGGACAGTGGGTGGGGAGTGAGGGCGGAGGGTGGGGCGGGAACTGGGAGGAGGGGAGTTATGGGGGGGAAAAAAAGGAACAAATGTAATAATCTGAACAATAAAGATTTAATTAAAAAAATAAAAAAAATAAAAAAATAAATATTTTAACTGATCATGATGGCCATGTGTCACAAAATTATAACTTTCTTTAAAAGGGAAAAACAAACCCTGCTAATTCTGCTCTAAGTATTTTATGCAGAATGCTTTCTAGCGCCCTTTTTAAACTCTCCACACTTTATATATGCAAGAAAAGAAAACTGAAAGTAAGAGTCACTCAGTTTAAATATAGTCCTAAGATGAATTTCAACCTCCCTGGTTCTCAATGCTCATGCCGCTGTCCAGACCAGTAGATGCTACAAGGTGGGGTTTCCTGTCACATAGGGAACTTGGACTAAATTACTCCAGAGGGGTATGTGCCATTTCTAAGTTTGTGGGTTGCTTCACTGTGTAGAAAGCAACTGTTGTTAGATACTAATGCTACACAGATTTCCTAAATATTCTGTGTGGCAATGGCTGAGCCAGATGCGAACCACATCAGGAGAGACATGCGTGACAGCATTTTCCTAAATGCTGTGATGAATTATAATTTGCAAAGAGGAAAACTGCAGCAGCATGATGCCAGGACGATTTCCTCCAAACACCACTCTCATTAGGTCATGTTCTCCTTGGGCAGAGTCAACGCTCCCTTTTGTGGTGAACTCTAAAGACTGGTAGGAAAGACTTCAGTCCTCTACCTTAAGCCTATCCAGAAGGACCCCTGAACCCCAGGGAACTTCTTTATTCTATTCCTATGTATTTTGCTGGGGTGGCTCTTTCTGTCTGGAATACAGGGCTCCAACACCCTTCAAAACCTGGCTCACACCTCAGCATCTTCCCTACCCAAGGAAAGGAGCCTTCCCTACCCAACCCTCTCTCCATGCAGATCATTCGCCTGTATTCAACATCCCCTGCAGTTATTATCTATAGCTGTCATTGTGGCTATTGGTGGTAGCCACTGGAAACCTTAACATCAGACCTGTGTCCCCCAAACCAACTGGGTGGAACGCTGCATTTTCTGCACTTCCTCCCTCTCACTTTCGCTCTCCATCTGGAACCAGGATACTGAATCTTTGTTTACTAAGAACCTTTTGACACATTACCTTCTCTAACTCCCTCCCAACTCCTCCTTGGTGGCTCATGCTTATGTAATATTTACCACATGGCATTATAGTGATCTGTCTATCTTCACCACTAGACCATCAGCGACTCAAGGACCATAATATAATCTTTTGGAAATGTCATACATATGTCACTCCTCCACAAATGGATCTAATTCCAATAGAAAGCCAAATAGAATTGTTGAGGAACTTGGCCAATAATTCTCAAATTTATACGGAGGAGCAAAGACCTAAGAATAAACAAGGAACCCCTGAAGAGGAATAGCAAGACTTACTACAAAGTAATGAAGACAGTGTTGTACCCGCATAGATATAGACAAATTGCCCAGTGGAGAAGACTAAAGAACCAGAAACAGAGACAGAGAGAGAAGGGGGTGTGGGTCCTTGCAATATAATAGACTAGAGGCCCGATGCACAAAATTCGTGCAAGGGGATTGGCCCTTGCAGCCCCGGCCAGCCCTTGCAGCCTTGGCCAGCTCTCGCAGCCCTGGCTTTGCCCAGAAGGCTGTCCAGACGGTCATCCGGAAGGTCATCCAGATGGTCGTCCTGCTGTTTGGTCTAATTAGCCTATTAGCTCTTTTTTATATAGGATAAGGCATTATAGATCACAAGAAAAAAAATTCCTCAACAAATTTAGTATCAATTGGTTATTCATATGGAAAAAAATTATAATTAGATCCTGCTTTACACCATAGAGAAAATCAAACCCTAGTGGATTTAAGACTTAGATGTAACAGGTAAAAATCTAAAATTTTTTAAGACACTGTCCAAGCATATCTTTAGGACCCCAGGGTGGCAAAGCTTTCTTAAACAGAACACAAATGTATAAACTAGGAAAGAAAGAAATAATAAATCTGGCTGCATTCAAATTAAGAACTTCTAACAGTAGATCCCATGATGAAAGTGACTGGAAAGCCACACACCAGGAGAAGATATTTACATTATGTATAATCAATAAAAAATACATAAAGAGGATTTATTTTTTTAAGTCTTCAAAGTCCAATAAATAAGTAAATACAAAACCAAACAGTCCAATAGAAAAAAAAAATGAGTAAAAGATAGGAACAGGCAGCTCACAGAGCAGGAAGCATGAGCTGCCCAGAAATACAGGAAAGAACACACAACCTCATTAGTAATCGGAGAGACACTAATTAAGACACCAATGAGATACTACTTTTCACCCACTGGACTGGCAAAAATTAAGAAGCCTGACACTGTCAAAGTCTTGGTGAGGGTGTGAATCAAGTGGCATTTTTCTACACTGTTGATAGGTACAATCACTTGAGAAAAAAGAGGTTGAATGTTCGCATACGTTTTAGCCTAGCAATTCTACCCAAGAGAAACTCTTACACACCTGTCCAAGATTCATGTGATTCTACTTCTAGGTAGAAACCTCAGAGAAACATTCGCATAGCATTTGTGTATAGGAACATTCATAGTAACATTGTAGTAACAACTGGAAATAACCCCTGTCCAAATGGCCAGGGAATACACAAACAATTATTTACTCATACTCACACAGTAAAACTTTATGTAGTTTTACTACATGCAACATGGACCAATCTTAGAAACATAATATTGAGTGAAAAAAGCAAGTGACTAGGTAGAGCATAATACCATTTTTATAAAGCAAGCAAAAATAAATAGCATGTTGTTTGAGGTTGAATACACATGAGCTAACTTATTCTTTGAAACAAGGGGTTTCTAGAAATAACATTCAGAATGTTAGTGGCTTCTCATGTTAGTATGCAGGGCTGTTGTGATTATGTTGTCATGCTTCATCATTACTCGTGTGATACATTCCTTTGCATATATCAACTGTTACATAATAATAATAATAAAAGGGAAGTCACCTGGCCAGGCTCTTCTGAGAACACGGGAGCAAGATTCTTCCAGTTACTCGTGATTCTGCCTGTGCTCACAGACTTGCCAATGTCCAGCGTTAGAGCTGGATGGCCCAGCAAGATCATCCATGCCCATCACTAAGGGTACAGGTTAGGAACCTGAGACGCAGCGACCATAGGCGACTGTTCTGCCATCACCTGTCAGAGGCAGGAGTCCAATCCAGTTATTCTGACATTTCTCCCCTTGGACCAGGTTCGATGACCATGCCCTTCAGTTTGATGAATAATAAAAAGAACACTCCAACCTTCTTTATTTTCATCTCCAAATCCTGGCCCAAGGCCCGACAATGTGTTGGCCTTCAAAATGGTTGTTAACTGTCTGTTATGGAATTCTCGATGGATTGTCCACAAGGTGTCTCCAAAGTGGGAAAAAGTCATTTTTTTTCTCCTGGTTCAATGGCTTCAAACAAACAAACAAATATTCCTGGAAGCAAAACAGAAGAATCTATCAGTCATGTCATTAATGGGCATTCCCAGAACTGGTGCGTGGGGGCACGTGGGAGGAGAGATCTGAGAGAAGGGCGGGGAGATCTCTGCAGAGACCACGGATGCACTTCCCAGCAGGCCAGCCTCGCGTGACTGACTTCTTTAGCTTAAGGTATAGAATTCAGAAGGAAGGAGCCAAACCCTGGGAATGTGTCTTTGTTGCCTCCGAGGCGAGGAGTTGCCAGGGTCTGTGGTTTGGCTGTGGAAGGAGCAGTGGAAGCATTTTCTCTTCCATTCTATCTGCATAACAGGCTGGCCGAGCCCACGGCGTGTTAGTAAGTTCCTGGCAAGGCAAGCGGTTTCCGTCTTACTTCACTGCTGGCTTCTCTGAGCCTCAGGTTTCCCAAGTACCTCGTGCTTCAAGGTGCAAGTCCCCTCAGGTATCATTATTCTTCCTCCGTTGGTTCCCCCAGACCTTCCCTGTCACCAGAAGGCTGGGCCCAGGCTCTCATCTGTGGGGAATCTGCAGCCAGCCTCCTCCTGCATCTCTTGCTGGACGATTGCTCAGCAAAGGCTCTCAGAACAGAGCTGTGGTCCTGGCCTCAGGGGGCCCAGGTGTTCCAGCTGCAGCTGCCAGTGGCCACGCCTCTGATCTACCACAACACCTTCCGGAGGGACTGTGTTGACAGACCAAGACTCTCATCCAGAAACATAATACATCTCCCCCTTTACTCAAATCTTTTACATCCCTCAATAAAGTTTGGTTTCTTCACCAAACCCCATGCATTTCTCAGTAACTATATTTCTAGGTATATTCTCTTTGAGTTGACCATAGCCAGCAATCTAAAAAGGCTCTGAGATAATATCTAAAAACAACCTAAGTGCCCATCAGCAGATAAGTGGATAAAAAAGCTGTGGTACATTTACACCAATGAATACTATGCAGCTGTAAAAAAAGAAGGAACTCTTACCCTTTGAGACAACATGCCAGGGGCCTGGAGGTTATTATGCTAAGTGTAATAAGCCAATCAGAGAAAGATTAGTATCACATGATCTCACTTAAATGTGGAATCTAATGAGCAATATAAACTGATGAACAAAATAGATCTAGAGACATAAAAGCATGCAAGAGACTAATGAATCGCAGAAGGAAGGTGTGGAAGGAGAAGAGAAACCAAGAACTTATGTGCACAGATGCATAACCCATGGACACAGACAATAGTGTGGGAGTGGGGCGGAAGGGAGTAATGGGGAGGGGGGGGATCTGTAATATTTTCAACAATAAAGATAAATTTTAAATAAATAAAATAAAAAGGCACTGAGATACCTGCTGGCTGCTGAGAGTTCTAATGAGGACCTTAGCCAGGATGGCACCATCTGTTTTCTCTAAACAAACCACTTCTCTCCCATGGAGAAACACCACTGCCCTGCAGGTTGTGTGAAGCCCAGCTGCTCACTAGCAATTTCTGGTCTGTACAGGTCATCCCCAAGGGACTGTAGAGAGGGCGCTGCTCACCACAGTGAAAGCCTGGATATGGTCCCCCACCTACAGTAATGCCAGGAGCAGGTGTGGCCACCTCGGCTGGTCACCATATTTGGCCAAGGCTGCCTGACTTACTACCCATAGAAGGGCTGTGGGCAGATGACAGGAAATGCTTTCTCCTCAGCTGAGCTCACTGTGTGCCTGTTTGGAGGAACATCACCTTCAGCCACAGGTTATATGGGTGATGTTTGTATTTCTTGCTCATTTGGGGTTTTGATTTCCAGCACACTTGGGTCTCAACTCCTGCACCTGGTTTTTCACATCACTGGTCCCAATGATTCAGTAAAACCTAACTCATGAGATTGTGGTGAGGCACAAATGACTTTGCCAAGAGCCACGCAAATGAGAGGCACCACAATTGTACCTGAAGACTAATAATAAATGTAGCATTGGAGGAACCAAGATGGCAGTGTAGGTAAATGCCTGTACTTGCCGCCTCCCACAACCACATCAAAATTACAACTAAAATACAGAACAACCATCATCCAGAACCACCAGAAAGCTGGCTGAATGGAACTCCTACAACTAGAGAAGTAAAGAAGAAAGCACACTGAGACGGTAGGCGGTGCGGAGGCGTGGGATGGGCTGGTCCGGCCCCCACGTGGGCTGCTTTTTTAATTGGGAGGGAGAGTCTCTCTGCAGAGGCCCCCCAGAGGAGCAAGGGGTCCCAGCCCCACACCAGACCCCTATCCCAAGCTCTCAGAGCTGGGAAGCGAAGTCCCCATAACCACGGGCTGTAAAAACCAGTGTGGATTGGGGCTCAGTGACACAGAGGCTGCTGGAGACCCAGCTGTTCCTCTTAAAAGGCCGGTGCATGAACTGAACTTACAAGTTCTGCTTCCTCTGAGCTCCAGGCTTCCTGGTTCAATGGCTTCAAACAAACAAACAAAAGGGTGAGGCTCTGGGAGACACAGACACATACCATGAGGAACAGGATTGTCTGGCATCGGGGCAGGAACTCGGGGGCAGCTTTCTCCCAGATGGAGGTGCTTGCAGGGATCATATGCTGGGACCTCCTTGCTTGCAGGGTTGACTGGCAGCCATTTCTGTTTGCTCCGCCCTGGTGATTCCCTAAGAACCCGCCTCATCCAATTTACCACCTCACCCAAGCTGTGTGCAGTGGTTTTTGCATATGAATGGCCTGTCCTTACTTAGGCTAAACAAGCTGCAGCTGGGTCAGGGAGTCCCAAACCTATCAATAAAAGGCCCAAGACCCAGCACCAGCACCAGCCTGCCTTGCTTCACAGCTGGGTCTCGTCTGGGCACTTCCAAACCTGATACAAAGAGGAGGAATCTTCAGATCTCTCTGTAGCTCCTGCTGGATGGCCCCTTGTGCATAGATGTAAACCAATGCACCTTCCTGGAGACCCAAGAGCCAGTGTACCCAGTGGTCAGTGTCAGACCATACCAGATTACAACTCTACACATCCATGAGCGACACACTCAAGGGGCAGACTCAGTGAGCACCAAAGCCCCACCGAAGCAAGTCCTGCTCCACAGGGGTGTCTCCTGCTCAGCAGCTCTCCCATTGTAGTCTCAGCTGGTTCTCACAGCCAATTGGCCTGCAGGTCAATTCCTCCCAGTGACACCAACAGCAATCAAGTCTCAACTACAATAAAACTGTGCTCACTGCCCACAAAGGGGTGCACCTACAGGGCCCAGCTCAGGTGACTGGGGAGGCTGCTACTAGGCCCTATAGGATACCTAATACACAAGGCCACTCTACCAACTCAAGGAGACATAGCAGCTCTACCCAATACATAGAAACAAACACAGGGAAGCAGCCAAAATGTAGAGACAAAGAAACATGTCACAAATGAAAGAAATGGAAGAAAATAAACTATTGGATATAGAGTTCAAAACCACAGTTATAAAGTTACTCAAGAATCTTCTAGAAACCTCCAAGAGACTTAGTGAGACTTTTAAGGATCTTATTGAGAATGGGGGGGAAAAAATGGAAAAGGCCAGTCAGAAATTAAGCAGACACTGACTGAAATAAAGAATAATGTAGAGGGATTCAACAGTAGAGTAGAGAATTCCAAGAATCAAATCAATGATTTGAAATATGAGAAAGCAAAAAACACCCAACCAGAAGAGCAAAAAGAAATAAGAATCCTAAAATATGAAGATAGTATAAGGAACCTCTGGGACAATTTCAAGTGCCAGAAGAAGAAAGAGAGCAAGATATTGAAAACCTATTTAAAGAAATAATGACAGAAAACTTCCCCTACCTGGTGAAAGAAATAGACTTACAAGTCCAGGAAGCACAGAGTCCCAAATAAGAGGAACCCAAAGAGAACAACACCAAGACACATCATAATTAAAATGCCAAGGGCAAAAGACAAAGAGAGAATCTTCAAAGCAGCAAGAGAAAAGAAGTTAGTTACCTACAAGGGAATGCCCATACGACTGTCAGCTGATTTCTCAACAGAAGCTATGCAGGCCAGAGGGAGTGGCAAGAAATATTCAAAGTAATGACTAACAGGGACCTACAACCAAGATTACTCTACCCAGCAAAGCTATCATTTAAAATTGAAGGTCAGATAAAGAGCTTCACAGACAAGAAAATGCTAAAGGAGTGCCAAAACCGGTTTGGCTCAGTGGATAGAGCCTCGGCCTGCAGACTGAAGGGTCCCGGGTTCGATTCCGGTCAAGGGCATGTACCTGGGTTGCAGGCATATCCCCAGTGGGAGATGTGCAGGAGGCAGCTGATCGCTGTTTCTCTCTCATCGATGTTTCTAACTCTCTATCTCTCTCCCTTCCTCTCTGTAAAAAATCAATAAAATATATTTTTTAAAAAAATGTTAAAGGAGTACATCACCACCACACCAGTATTATATGAAATGTTAAAGGGTATTCTTTAAGAAGAGGAAAAGGAAAAAAAAGATAAAAAATAACAAAATGGCAACAAACACAATCAACAATTGAATCTAAAAATAAAAATAAATGAATAAGAAATCTAATGAATAGAATAAACTGGTGAATAAAATAGAATCAGAGGAATGGAAATGGAATAGACTGATGATTCTCAGAGGGCAGAGGGAGGGGGCAGGAAGTGATTAAACAAATCTTATATGCATATATTTCATTACCTATGGACACAGACAGTAGGGTGGTGAAGGCCTGGGGTGGGGTGGGAACCAGGTGGAGGGGGGCAATGAGGGGAAGAAAGAGGGACATCTCAACAATAAAGATTAAAAATAATAATAATAAAGGTACCATCAATACCTTTTTTCAAGATGACAATTAATTATGTAGTGTTTACCTGCAGGTAGAATATGAGAGATTCTGACAGCACCAGAAAATGGTGACAACAACAAAAATAATAATAATACTAGTTCATGTTTATTAATCACATACTTCATGCCAGGCACTGTCCTGGGGCCTTCATGTGAAGTTTCTCATTTACTCTTCAGGCAGGTAATATTATTCATCCCTTGTTACCAAGTTTTAGTGACCTTTGCCAAGGTCACATCACTTCTAAGTGGCAGAGCTGGGATCCAAATGTGAAGTACAAAAGACTTGAGCCTTGCTCCCAAGAAGCTTCCAGACTATCATGAAAAATAAAACATATTTACAAACAAGACATAGTCACAGAAAAAAATAAATCCAATTCACAATCTTACAAATAAATAGAAGGTAGATCATGGATTATAATTTTTACCTGGGTTAAAATTTTTATTGAATTATTCGGAACTGCAAGTACCTTGTAAATTAATAGACATTCATATTCAAGTATTAGTATTTGGACTTTTCACTTATTTGATTTAGGTGCAATTTGATAATGACAAATTTTTTGCTTTTCTTTTAAATTTTTCTCCCTCAGCACAGATCTGTGATAAATAAGTGTGTGTGGTAGAAATATTTAATACACAGCACACATTGAGTAATATCCTGAGAGTATGTTTATAAGGCAAGATTTATGAAAGGCAATCTTTAGTTATTAGACCACATGCTTCAAATGTTGGCTGCTTACACCTGAATTTCTCAAATAGGAGAGCTACAGATTGATCCCAAATTCTGCAGAAAATGCTTACATTTTGTTCCTGGTATGATGACAACCCAAAGGAAACTAAGCAAGCACAGTCTGGATTAGCCAGATGACTTATTTATGCTCCGAAAGCATTAGTATATATGAAAAGTGTCATGTGAAAAGTATAAGGAAAGTCGATGGTGAGCAAAGATGAATGGTAGAAGTCGTGTTAATATTAAATTTTAACTTTACTTAGAACATTAAAAAGTAAATGAAAGAGAAACATGATGACAGGTCGAGAGAGAGAGAGGCCACTGTAGAAAGGGGAAAGCCTTCTAACTGTAAGACTTTTAATAGCACTTTGCCCCTGATTTTTGAACAAGGGCCTTGCCTTTCCCTTTGCACTGGGCCTGATAAATTAGATAGCCGCCCTACCCAGGAGGTTAACACTGCAAAGACCTTAAAGATTATCTATCTCAATCCCTTCATCAGACAAGGAAGATGAGGCTCAGAGAGGTGAACTGGCAACTTATTTAGAAAATTAAGAAGGAAGAACAGGATGGAAGGCACTTCCTCCATCTTCACACCTTGATCAGTGAACTGGGGTCTCAAGGAAACACGCTAAATCCACAGGGATGCACACCTGTCCAACCTGTCCCTGCCTAGCTCTCTAGTATTCACACCCTCCCAGGGTTCCTAGAGCCCACCTTGTCTCCAGGGTTCGGGGCAATAGAGCCAAAATCCCAGCATTATTTGCAGCTGCTGTGTATTTTGGCCCCATTCCCACCATCCTGGATTCCCCCACTAGGCATCACTCCCACACACTCAACAGCCAGACAAAGTCCTACCTCACCACTGGGTGTCGGGGGACTTTCAGCGGATGTGTGTTTTATTCTTGACAGCATTTGGCTTCTAGTAAGTCCACAAAGCCTTCAGATGTCTGGGACATGCATTGTTCAAGGTGGGGTTTAGGGGAGAACAGAGAGAATTTGCCTCCTTGGGACAAATTTCTTCCTGCCTATGACAATATAGAAAGGGAAAGAAGCCGAAACCGGTGTGGCTCAGTGGATAGAGCGTCGGCCTGCGGACTGAGGGGTCCCGGGTTCGATTCCGGTCAAGGGCATGTACCTGGGTTGCGGGCACATCCCCAGTGGGATATGTGCAGGAGGCAGCTGATCGATGTTTCTCTCTCATCGATGTTTCTAACTCTCTATCTCTCTTCCTTCCTCTGTGAAAAATCAATAAAATATATTTAAAAAAAAAAAAAAAAGAAAGGGAAAGAAGACAATGCTAGAACTGACCTGGGAAACATGTGAGGTCTTTTCCTACTGCTCTGCTAAAATCCTTGCTACGAAGCTTAGAAATGTTGATTTGAAAAAATTTACCTTTTTGCCCTGGCCAGTGTTGCTCAGTGGTATTGCCCACTGAATGGTCTTGGGGTTGATTCCCAGTCAAGGGCAGGTACCTGGGTTGCAGGTTTGATCCCTGGCCCTAGTCCAGGCATGTGCAGGAGGCAACCAATCGATGTGTCTTCCTCACACCCATGTTTCTCTCTCTCCCCCTCCCTCCTTCCCTTCCATTCTCCCTTTAAAAAAAAAAAAAAAATCAATGGAAGAAATATCCTCTGGGTGAGGATTAACAAAAGAAAAAAAAACAAAAAGAAAGATTTAACTTTTTTTTTTTTTTTTTTTACCAAGGCAAGTGATTGAATAACACAGAAAACAAGTCTTTTTATCAGATGTCGTGTCATCTAATATTTTAACCCCACCCCCACCCCAACACCTCTCTCTCTCTCTCTCTCTCTCTCTCTCTCTCTCTCTCACACACACACACACACACACACACACACACACACAGTTGGGTTTTTTCCCACTTCTTCGGGGAATAAGAAGAAAATGGACACTTTTTTCAAATTGCAGTGAGATCATTTTACCCTCCCCTGCAGTCCTAGAGCCCAAAGTACTCCCAGAACACAGACAGCGGTGTCAGAAAGGACACCATGTACCATTTCGGAATTCTGAACTCCACCCTGCCTTCCCTCCAACTACATTAAAATCCTAGAGCAGCAATTTTCAGCCTTTTTCATCTCGCGGCATACATAAACTAGTTGCTAAAATTCTGGGGCACACCAAAAAATACATATATTTTGCCCATCTTACTGAAAAATACATATAATTTTGATCCATTCACAGCAGACAGCTATGGTCTTTTTTTAAATCTTTATTGTTGAGAGGATTACAGAGATCCCCTTTCTTTTCCCCCACTGTCCCTCTCCACCCAGTTCCCACCCCACCCCAGGCCTTCATCACCCTATTGTCTGTGTCCATAGGTTATGCACATATGCATGTAAATTCTTTGGTTAATCTCTTCCTCCCTCCCTCCCCTTCCCTCTGAGATTCGTCAAGTCTGATGTTTCCATGCCCCTGGTTCTATGTTATTCATCCGTTTATTTTGTTCATTAGATTCCTTGTTCATTTATTTTGATTTTTAGATTCCATTATTGATAGACATGTATTTATTATGTTGGCTGTTGTCTTTTTTTTTTCTTTTTTTAAAAATCTAAGTGGGGGGCGGGAGGGAGGGAGGTCAATGTCCCCGACTAAATAGTCAGGTGTTGCATGTTTTAAGAATTCTTGTGGCACGCTGGTTGAAAATTGCTGCCCTAGAAAGACATTTTCTTTGAATAATATGTTTTCTGGGACTTCTTTGTGCTGCCTGAAAAGTACTTCTTTTTGAATGAAACGGTTTGGGCACAGGCCATAGTAGCTGTGGAGTGGCGACGGGAACTGGGACTGTGGTCGCACCCTGGTCACCAGCACACCCTCCCCCAGTTTTCAGGCTGCTTCAGCTTTCTTGGAGAAAGTCCTTTCCAAGGACTTTACAGCCACAAACACACACACACACACACACAGTCTGACTTCCTTGCTATGGGGGCAGCTTCAAGCGCTCCACCTCCTGACCCTCTGGCCCTGCATGGACCCCACCCCTCCCAACAGAAGCTGGAATCTTTCCACCGGCTCCTGGTGCTGGACTTGTGGTCTCTCACTTGTTTCCTGAGATTTCTTGCAAGGACTCAGACTTGGGTCCTCCTGCCCAGCTCTCCTCCTGCTCTTGCGTGAACCAGTTCAAGGCACCAGGCCACCCAGGGCCTCCTCATCACTCGCAGCCCATCCTGGGGCATTGAAGGACGTTCTGGACACCAGCGCATGATCTCACTCTGGACTTGAACTCGGGGACAGCGGCTTCTTTTTCTATGCTTCCCCCTTCCACACAGAGGCCTCGTGAAAGGATGGTACGGAGGCTCACGTTAGGTGTCCAGTAACGGTTGGCTGTATAAATTCAAAGTTTCTCACGGCGAGCACAGCCTTGTTTGTTAACATGCTGCACAGAAACTCAGTAAACACGGGTGGTGGTGACTATGACTTTGGATAAGTATCTCCCAGCGGCGTGTTCTCAGAACCCTCCCTCCACCACTGCGAAGGCCACAGGCAGGCTGACACTCTCAGGAGGTCTGAAACCCCACGCGGCTGCTCTGCCCAGCTGGAGGGCACTGGGGGCCGTTGTTGAGCTTTGAACAAATCCTGGGATTATTTATCATTGAAAATCGGACTCCAAGAGCCTTCAGATCCACGAAGGAGTTTATTATTCTCCACCCCACATCCTTTCCCCTCCCCTCGCCCTCTGCCCTGACAGCCTGCCACACTCCCAGCAGGCTCTCCCGCTCTCTCCGACCTCAGAGCACCTGTGCTTGGCAAGAGGCCGCCTTCCAGGAGTCCAGAATCGCAGACCACCCCGCACGCCACACCTGCCCTCTGACTGGGGTGGAGCATCAAAGAGTGAGAACGGCCAGCTGAGGCGGAAACTGACTCCCTTATTGCAGGCTCCTCTCAGCAAGGGCCCGCAGGAGAGTCCGGAGAAGGAATGGAGGCCGCTGTGCCTTGGTGGGAGCTCAGTCCTGTTTCCAACCCTCGGGGCCCCCTCTCATCCCACCTCCTCCACTCTCCTGGCCTGGGCCTAACCCTCCCTCCAGCACAGCATGCTCTCAGGCCTCTAACAGGCACACATGGAGGCCAGGTGACCAAGAAAGAGAAATAACAAAGAACATTAGAGCTGGAGAGGCTGGCAAAGGTCTTCTAAGTTCGAGAATGGAAACCCCTGTTAGTTGCAGGGCCCTTTCTTCAAAAGAACCTTACCAGAAAACGCAATGAGCAAAACCAACAGAACCGCAGGGAGGACAGCCCACACTGTGCTCTCTGGTTTTGCTCCTTCTCCTGAGCCAAGGTGTGTTCACTCCACTCCCCTTCCTCCACCGCCTCCCATTCCAGAGGCCCCTGACGCCTGAGCCCAGCTGGGGTGTGCCATCTAGAGATGGTGTTTATGGAAAGTTGTAGAAGACAGGTGTTCATCAGACTATTCTTTCTTGCAATTGGTAGAAGCCCAGTGCACACAAGCTTCATTCAAATGGAGCTTCACTGGAAGGGCACTGGAGCTCTCACCCACGTGTCTGGGCTCTCAGTGCCGGGAAGACCTTCTCTCTCTGTCTCTCCGCCCTCCTTACCTCTACTTGGCTTCATTCTCTCTCACAGAGACAGGATTTCCAGGGGTGACTGAAAACATAGCCTCTGGAACCCTAGATTCCCATCCATCCTCCCTCCCTCCTTGAGTTAGGAAGCCTTCAGCACTCACTCTTCTTAGATCATTGGAAAGGCCTCTGATTGGCCCACATTCTGTCATATGCCTACCCCTGAACCAATCACTGCAGCCCTTGAGATGAACACATCCCTGAAACAATGCCCTGACCCTAAAGAATGATCCCCACGAGTTCCACTTCAAGACTTACTAGTAGAGAGTGGGCTTGGAGAGCCTTGCAGAGCCCCCGGTCCACCCACAGAGGGAGTCATGGACACTGCCCCCTACACAGCAAGAGCTAAACCCCCGCATTCGCTGGGAGCATGTGTGTTGTTTTCCTTTTAAACTTAATTCAACTTGAAAGGCCTCTTCGTCTTATCTTGTGCAAGCGAGCAAGGGAGAGTGTGTTCGTTCCGTGGTGCAATAAATAACCTCTCATTATGAGAAATGTGATGCCTCAGTCCACTAAGCCATTTGGTAACAATAATCTGACATTACAGAAGCTTTTCTGGTGAGACCAGAGATATCTGAGCCACTTCCCTTTTCAAACAACTCTAGCTAATGGCTTTCCCTGCTATTAGTGGACTGAGTCCAAGCTCTCTTTGATTTGTGGTCACTTGATTGGGTCCTGACAGGGGAGGCTGAGCTTTGCGAGGAGGAATGATCGCCTGCGAACACTGCAGGGTGATACAATTCCTGTGGATCCGGAAAGACCGCAAATCTGGAGAAACTTAATTCCCCTGGAGAGATGAACATATTTGTAAAGGCTTCTCATTCCTAGGCTGGCCCCGTCCTCACTCTGACAACTCACTTGGCCCCCTCTGCTTCTTCAATTTTCCTGACGCTGGGAATGCTGTCTTGGAGAGGAGGGGGGTCTTCTCGGGTCCTGCTCCACAGAGCCAGAGCCATTTAGAAAATGACCCAGCCGCACAGGCAGGCAGACAGGACAAACCACCATATCCTTAGGCAAAGTGCCAGTCCTCCGAGCGTCCCTGAAACCCTGTCTATGAATTTCAAGCTCTGAGTCCAGGGGCCCCAGAGCAATGGCAGCTGGAGGGCAGCAGTGTGTGAGGCCACAGAGTCGACTCTCTCTTACTAAGAGGAAGAGAGGCACCATTTTGTACTGCGAAGATGTATGACCACCTGCATGCTTCTGGACTAATCCACAGGCCACTGGGGGGAGATGGGTGTTTGGTACCATTTGACCTAAAAGAGAACAACAGTAGAGCTTGACACCACGCTAGGCATGCGACACACAGGTTGGGAGAAAGAATACCAGGGCGACGGCATTGGTTTTGACACTGGAGACCTGGTCTCATTCTCCGAACCCTAACAACTCAAGGTTATCTCGGGCTTGGAAGGGACTTTCTTTTTAATAAACTTCCGATCTGGGAATAATTATAGATTTGTAGAAAAGTTACACATACAGTACATAGCTCCCATATCCCCTTCACCCAGTTTCCACTCACGTTAGCATCTTTCATTATCATGCTACATTTGTCAAAATCAGGAAATTAACATTGGTACAGTACCATCAACTAAACTCCAGACATTACCCGGAATTCACCAATTTTTCCACTAACGTTCTGATCCTACATGGAATATAGTCACCATGTCTCTCTAGTCTCCTCTGACCTGTGACCGTTTTTCCGTCTTTCCTTGCTTATCATGACCTTGGCCATTTTGAAGGTTACTGGACAGGCATTTCAGAGAATGTCCCTCGATTTGGGGGTTGTCTGATGTCTCAGAACAGACTGCAGTTATGGGGTTTGGGGAATATCCAGCGGTGAAGTGCCTGGGAGGAATTACTTCAAAGAACAGGTAGCTGCCTTCAAACTGAACTGCCTGCAAAACAAATTGTGTTTCGTTTGTTCCATCTGTATTTTTAAGAAATTTTGGGCTGAATTATTTCAATTCAGACTTCCAGCTTCCCTTGAGAAACAGAAAGAGCTGGTGACTGCATGCTAGCCCGGCAGGCACAGGCAGGCGCTAAGAAGCAATGGCCTGAGAGGCCCTCCCTGCTCAGCCACTGACTGTTGCCCTCAGCTCCATGGAGCCTGGCTGGATCTGACAGGTTGGGAATCCACCAAACCAGGAGATGGCCTTGTTCGCAGTAGGCAAACGTGCAAGCAAGTCATATGAGCAAAGCAGAAAAACCAGGAGAGACGGAGCCAACTTTGGGCCTGGCCAGTGGGACCCTGGTCAGAGAGATCCTCGGGGACTGTAAGTCACCGGATGGCGTTTGTCATAAGATTACGCAACACTGTGGAGCTGTGGTTCCTGTAATGTGTCTGCCTCAGAGGAGCTCGTGTGTACTGATTTTCTCCTGCTGGAGGCAGAATCATCACTTCGGTTTGCCAGTACTGAAAGTGCTCAGGTTTCTGGAAGAAGCTTGGACTGAAGAACTGAAATAGGCATCTCTATATTGGTTTTATTCTTAATAATAGAGGGTGCTGCCACAGATTCATGAGAAATCGATTTAGTCCCTCCCCTTGCACATCTACTTGACCACTAGCTCTCCATGGAACCATAGCTAGAGAGAGTTGGCACAATTTTCCCGTTTGTCCCATAAAGAGGAGTAGAACAGGAGGGCGGGGGAAAGCATTGACTAATGAAAGAGCCAACAGAATACTGGCTGCTCAAGTAACTCTCTTTGCTTTAGCTCAGATTTGCCTTTTCAGAGGTAATTCTAATATCTAGCTTCATAACTCAAATGCATATATCGCTTTTTTAAAGCACCCAGAAAAATCCAAATAGCATTAAAAAGTCCAAAATTAGAATATGCTCTTGAGGTCTTTGCCCAAAACACAACACCCCACATTCCTGGTCCTTTCCTCTCTCCTGCTCCAATACCATTCTTGTGCCCATAGCAACATGTCTCTCTCACACACACACACACACACACACACACACACACACACACACACACACACACACACACACGGCATTTGCTATCTCAACATTTCTGAAAACTTCCTCTTGTTTGAAAAGCTAAGGAAGTAGGAGGGGCTACTACTCCTGAAGTAGGAAACAAGATTCCCTAATGAGCATGATGGTCTCTTTGACCCATTCTCTCAGCAACAATAAAAACGCAACCACAGTTCAATTTAAGCAAACACCTAAATGGAAATTCAGATTTGCTGTATAGAAAACATTAAATTAATATTAAATCCATTCAATAGTCTCTTTTTTAAAGCATTTGGAGTAGAATTCCTTTACTTAACAAGCTTCTCTCTCAACTATTCCAGAAAATGTTTTTTTCACAGATTTGATAGCACAGGTACCAAGTGTTCCATAAACAATGAGCACCCTGCAAAACCAGATTCTAGTTTCCTTCAAAAGCTGAACGAAGTAAGTTTTAATCGGCTACATCTGAAATGCTAAGCGGCCACAAATGATTTGGATAAACGGACTTCCTCTGCCCCCTGCTGTATTCTAGGTAAATGACAAGGCTTCCCATTTTAGCCTCAGGAGAAAGTCAAAATTGGCCCATACTACTAGCATCCTTTTCTAGCATATCAAGACTTTGTGACTCACCGTTGCATCTCAGCATATAGCATACATAGCTGGAATATAGCAGGTGTCTAAGTGCTGAATGAGTGGACATACAGGTACGTACACATTCTTATTTATAGTGGATGGTCAGGGACTTTGGCTACAGTATGAAGATATAAGACAACTGGGGAAAGTTGAAGGCTTATTGGATATTTGATATTGAGTAATATTTTATTCTTTTAGAAGTGATGAGTATTATAGTTGCTAAAAATAAGTCCTGATGGTTTACGGATACATACTGCGGTATTTATAATTGAAATGAGATATCTGAGATTTCCCTAAAAATAATTAAATTGGGGGTGGGGACAGACATGTGGGAGTATATAAATGAAACCAGATTGGCTATGTGCTGATAACTATTTGAGTGATGGGTACATGCCAGATCATTACATGGTTCTCTCTTTTATATTTGAAAAATCTTTATAATCATGTCTTTAATATCTTAAGGACATTTTCATTAAGTCCTGATTTAATCTGTGCCTGGCACTACACTTCCTTAATCAAGAGAAACACAGTCGGTAGGTGCGCACACAATGACACCAAAAACAGCCCAGAGGTAGGATCCTGACCTTTTACACAAACATGGCAGTAAGCACAGGAAAGGTCTTGACAGCTCATACCAAACAGTTACCTGCAAGATAGACAGGAAAAAACTCACTTCTTACTTAATATGTTTTTAAATGCATTATTACAGGCGATTTTCACCTTCCGTATTAACAGCATCTTGGTTTCTCCATCTTCTGGTGCTTTTCCTAACACAGCCAAGACGGCTTTCACCTTGCTCATCATTTCACATCACTCATCTGTATCTGAAACTTCGTATGGATTCTCACAGTTTCCCAGCCATCTCACAGTACTGTGGTGAGCATAAAAGTGTTGATGTATGTGAGGGTGCTTTACTGCACCACTTATAGCTGGAAGATTGAACTTGGGACCCTTCAGTCCTCAGGCCGATGCTCTATCCACTGAGCTAAACCAGCTAGGGCCTAAACTATTTTTGTAAAAACCCACCTTGTAATATAGATTACTAAGAAAAACTGTATCACAGAAAATTGTACTACACTGAAGTTACTTCAGTCAACAGTTTATCTTTAACCTCTTTTATTGCTTCTTGCTTAAAAATGTTCAGAATCTTCCAGCTGAAACCAGTGTGTTCTTGGAATCCTTTATAGAAGTAATCGTCTGTAGCTGTGATCCCCACTCCTGCCGAAACCGGTTTGGCTCAGTGGATAGAGCGTCAGCCTGCGGACTGAAAGGTCCCAGGTTCGATTCCGGTCAAGGACATGTACCTGGGTTGCTGGCACATCCCCAGTAGGAGATGTGCAGGAGGCAGCTGATTGATGTTTCTAACTATCTCTCTCCCTTCCTCTCTGTAAAAAAATCAATAAAATATATTAAAAAAAAAAAAAAAGGCTGTGATCCCCACTCCTAACCCTTTTTATACATACCTTTGGGTAATTTTCATCTGGTCAACTGCTAACTTGAGTTCTGATGAACCCTAAGACATGAAACTACAAGAGCATAGTAGTTGTATTGCACTGAAGTATGTCAAGAATAGATCAATTCCTGTCTAAACTCCAGCAAACTGCAAATCTAAAGCAGACACTCCTAGATCTGGCACATGACTTCGGTAGAGGCAGTGGCAACTCGGTCCTACTTGGGAAAGCCCTAATTTAGCTTGGTTTGCCCAGGGGCCAACTGCAAGTCCTCCCCATGACAGAGGCTCCAGGTGCACTCTAAGCGACAGTCATCTGAGCAGCAAACCGGGCCTCCTGGGAAGGTGGCGGCCAGGAGCACGGCTGCCAGCTCTCCAAATGGGTTTTCATCACCACCCCACATCTAGGACACATGGAAAAACACACAGGCGCACAGGCCAATGCTGGTCGGTGTGGGGATTCGGGCCATGAATGAAACTGCTGAAACCTAAAAGTGTCTCCAACTGACACCAGCTACCCATGCTAGCAGATAAGCAGCTAGTCAAAAAGCCAATTCCCTAGTTAAAAGACTCAACTGCTTAAAGTGGCTTTCTGAAAGGCCATTTTGAATACTTACATAGTGGACCACTAACAGAAACATCACAGTGTTTGCTGGTATATTTTTAATAGGTTCTTAACCAAGGCCTAAGCTTACTTTTAATCCCATAATGATGAAATAATGTAATTAACACCAACAGCACTCACACTACAAGGGTAAAGTCCCTCCCCTGTCCAATCTGGAAGTAAAATAAGTGAAGTAAGTCCAGCTCAGGGTTCTTTGAAAACGTAACCCTTGAAATGAAATACTGATTTTTTATTCTACCAAGACGATGTTCACTGAAGCAACTAGCTGTCTTCATGAGAAATGTGTAAGGCATGCTTATAACAGGGTCACAAATGAACTGCCTCTTCCACAAAAGTAAATTGTCATTTTTTAAATATATTTTTTATTGATTTCAGAGAGGGAGAGGAGAGACAGAAACATCAATGATGAGAATCACTGACCAACCGGGAATTGAAATGTGACCTCCTAGTTCATAGGTCCACATGCAACCACTGAGCCACGAAGGCTGGGCCAAATTAATTTGCCTTAACTAGGAAGATAAATCACTTGTCCTAAATTATTTCTTTTAATCCTCACCCAAGAATATTTTTCCATTGATTTTTAGAGAAAGGAGGAAGGGGTAGCCAGAGAGAGAGAAACATCAATGTGAGATGCATTGTTTGGTTGCCTCCCGCACGCACCCTGAACCAGGGCCAAGGACCAAGCCCACAACCAAGGTATGTGCCCTTGACTAGAATTGAACTTGGGACCCTTCAGTCCTCAGGCCGATGCTCTATCCACTGAGCTAAACCAGCTAGGGCCTAAACTATTTTTGTAAAAACCCACCTTGTAATATAGACTACTAAGAAAAACTGTATCACAGAAAATTGTACTACACTGAAGTTACTTCAGTCAACAGTTTATCTTTAACCTCTTTTATTGCTTCTTGCTTAAAAATGTTCAGAATCTTCCAGCTGAAACCAGTGTGTTCTTGGAATCCTTTATAGAAGTAATCGTCTCTAGAGAAAACACACTCCTTCCAACAATACTAAAAAATCCAATGGTCTAGATTTCACAGCCCTTTAGTTTAGGAAAGAGTAAGCTATGTCTTTAATTTCAGAAGAACTGTTATTATACAACAAACTTTTTATTTTTTTCATTCATAAAAACAGTCCACAGCATTCATAAAACAGGGTAGTCGAAGAAATAAAAAGAGACACTTTTCAGGTGGATTCTTTATGTTTAAGAACAGATGAGTTGGTAGCAATTTAATACAGATGGAAACAAATACAATCCATAGAAAAACAGGAGTTGAAAGGGGGAGGAAATAATATCAACCAAGATAAACTTAGAGTTTTCAGGCATGCAATTCAATATCTGAATTTTCTTCACTTAAAAACCAAAGTAGGTGCTTTAACAGGTGTCCTAAAAGAAAGCTACAAAAATATTGCAAATGTTAACCTTACATATATCACACACACAAAAAAAAATTAATAAATCCTGAGCTACACCCAGGCTAATCACAAGTTCTCCCTATCCAAGACAGACACAGAAAAATAACTTTTTACAAGCTTAGCTTAAAGGTACAGTACCTTAGAGCTCTCACTTGGGTGTTTCCTGCTCATGCTCTTTTCAATATAAACAAATGTGATTTATGTAGTGGAATACATACTTGAAGAATTCCTTAAAGAAAGAATCACAAGTTTCATTTTATATATACAACAAATTTTTAATTATGTACTGAAAATAAATTACAGGAAATAACTTTAAAATGCAACAGAGAACAAAGTCACAATAAACATTCCCATTGGATTCCCTTGGGGGGTGAGATTGCAGTGCTCAAGGAAGATAAATATCACAAATATATCAAAAACTTCAAATAGTTTATGCATTCACACACCGACGTGAGCCACAAACATTCCTTCACAGGGACTGTACTTATTAGCCTACCACAGAACCAGATTTTGCCATAAACTACAAAACTTTTAATACAAAATTGTTATTTATATATTTATATTTCATATACATGCCCTATCTGTGAGTTTAGAAAATAAAAGCTACACACTGTACAGACACTCTTAACTCATAGCTGTAGGCAACATTTTTGGATGGAATTCCTCCCCCAATAAAATTAATGGCATATTTTATGTACATGAAGGCTAAACTGCATAATGACAGTTCAGATTCCCAGATATGCATCTCCTTTTAGGGCAGGTTTATAAATTTCAAAAGGCAAGACAAATGTACACCTCAGAATCACTTTCTTAGCTACAAGAGTTGTCATGTAATTTCTGTGAAGTTTCTGATACATGCATTTATGTAATACTGGTATTGAAGGCAGTAAAGCAATATATACTTTTAATGTAGTGGCTCAATAAAGGCTTCATTGTCATTCCAATCTGATTCCTTATACAGTGATTCATAGCTTCTCTAAAAATTAAAATTCAATGGGACACTGTTAGAGAGACTCTAAATAGATTTCTTAAAATATTTCCCTGAAATATCCTTTTACATAAAACAAATTTCACTAACATTAGCTTAAGTAAAAAGGAAAAGAAAGATTTAAAAACATGGCACAAATGTGCATGATAAACTAATGCTCCTCAGCCAATTTCCATGCCTTAGGAGCCATGAACAGAATGCTTAAAACCAACCAACAATTTTCACACTCTGTGGCAGCCATCTGTGAAGCCAGTTGTACTAAACTACTTCTACAGTTGATTGTAAACTTTGGTTTATTTGTATTTGAGTTCTCATTGTACAGCAAGCATGAACAAGAGGGAGAGTGGAGTCCATGAGGAGATGAACTGTCAGTCTGTCTTTAACCGGGCATGATGAGACACCTGGTCAGTCAGGCCTGCTTTGATAGAGTTTGTTACAGACTGCCTTATGTTTTCCTCCATCAAATTATCACCCAGGGGCTTCAATACCTGTGGTATGAGAAATGTGCAAAACAAATAAAAACATGAGGTAAAAAAGGAGTTACACATAAAAATAGATATAAAAATTCAATTCAAAGCAATGAAGAAAATAATCAGGAATGTGGAAAATAAAAAGATGCTTCTCCCAAAAAAAAGTTATGATGCTATAAATAATGCAGTTAGACATTTTTTAATGCAACAAAAATCACTTTCCTCTTATTCAAACCATTTACAATTCCTATGAGATGGATGTGCAATTCCATACCCTATTTGCAGCATCAAATCTGGTATGTACACAGCATTTATGCAGACCGGCCCAGACGGTCCTGCTTATTGTCCTACATGTATAAGTGTGAACACTTCAGATAGAGAAAAAAGTTTAAAATACTGTCTAATTTTTCTTCTTGTTATTGTTGGATGGCAGTCTCTGTCGCTGTGCTGATGAAAGAGCACGATGAACCATTCGGCGTCTAGTAACTTCAAACAGTTTGGAAAACACCTAAAACATGGAGTGATTTGTTAGGAGAATCACTGAGTGCCTGTAAGTTAGCGTTTAAGACTACAGGAATTTGAGACTGTAGGTTTCTCACCTTCCTGGGACTCCTCTGAAGCAACAGAAAAGAGAAATGCAAAATAAAATTTAGACAAGTTTTGTTGACACAGCACAGACCTTCTCTGACTAGTGATCCCCTTACCTCAACTACACTGAAAATAATTTCACCCACTTGAGATCCTTCCATTTAACTGTTTTGTAATAATGACACCTCTAAAATCTTAAGAATCAATGCTGTATAGAAGATGACTGGTTTTCAAAAGAAGACCTTGTACAATTATTGAAATTCTTGTTGCAGAACATTAGTAATGGTCCAAAATTTTAAAGTGGATAACACTTTTTTAAAAAGTGAAGTTGTAATAGCTTTTAATCCATCTTCTATTAGAAGGTATCAAAGGAATGTGAAGAGCCAGACTTTTAAGACAAAAATTTAAATTTAACAAACATCCAAACATAAGCTTCCAAATCGGACCTGAATAAAAATGAGCGTTTCTCTAAAGAATAAATTCAAAATCCAAATTAATATAGTGGGTCACTTTATAAAATAGCAGTATTGCAAGAAAAGTCACCACCCAATCAACTTTCTTTAAAAAAAAAATGTTTTACTTCTTCAGTCTTTGCATTTAAAGCCAAAACCAATGTGGACCTGTATACTCTACATCTTCAATTAAGCCCAATACTTCATTGGCCCAGAAATGATATCTGAAAAATGCCTATTTTACTGTCCATCAGTAATAACTGTAGCTTTCATTCTGGTCCTCGACATGATGCTAAAGTATTTCATGATGATCATCACTTTAATGACAACATCCTTAAATGCAATTTTCTGTACATAGGAAATTCTAACATACAGTTGGCCAATATATAACATGGCTTGCCTTAGTAGAAACATGTCAGGTCCGACTTTGATTTCTGGGTGAAGTAAAGATTATGATTAATAGTTGGTTCTCTGTAGTGCTTTGCTTTGTTCATCAGTATTTCCTTGGTACGGAGGTCAAACAAAGGTTTTTTTTGGTGTAAGAAATCACTATTGGATTGTTCCTTGTAGTATATCAGCAAATCACCACTATCTTCATGATAGGCAACGAAGACCTGAATGCCACCTAACATTTTCCCTGGAATATATGCATGCATTGGTTCTTGCCAATATTAGTAAGAAACTTCTTTTGCTTTCCTAAAGTACTGAACTTCCAAACTTCTTTTCCTTACCTTCGTAACTCTTTCACCGATTACATTTCCTCTTCTCAAAGAAAGAAATCCTTAAAGACTTGCCCTGCCCACTGTTTGGCAGTTAGGCCTATGATTAAGAATCTGTCCAAAGGATATTACAGATTTAAGCCAACCAAAGCACTCTGAAAGTACGACTTTAAAGAAAAAAACACTCTCCCATTCACACTTTATATTCAGATTATACATCCAAACAAAACAGAAAAATCCTTTTGCCATTTTGTATATAAAAGAAAAGTAGGTGCGCAAGTATTGTGTGGGAGGGGGAGTCACAGGGATGAGATTAGTCACTGAAAACCAAGAGACAGATACCAACCTGTTCCCACAGTGTTTCAGCAAGCTGATCAATCATTGTTCCAATTTCTCTGAACTCCCCAGAGTATTTAACATATGCCCAAGTACAAAGAGATGTCAGTGCCAAACCCATGACCAGGTTACACAAGACGGCTATAGAGTTTAGACCGATGAAGCCAGTCAGTCCTGAGATTATATACATAGCAAACATGACTGCAAACAGTGTGGCAGGTGTACGAGCAGCATAGAAGATATTTTTGCCATCGTTGTGCTTTATGAAATTTGCATAGGTTTCTTCGATTTCAGCTTCAAGCTGGTCCTGATAACGACGGCAGAAATCATCTCCACCCATTTTTTTAATTGAACGAAACTGTTTAATTGCCACTTCCTTAAGATCCAGATGTTTTCGTTCCAGATCTGAAGGTGCAATGTAAGGCTTGTCTCCACCACATACCTGTACAGACACAATTACAGTACAAAGGTTACATGCTAGAAATAATTCACACTTGAAAGTTCCCTACTCATAGTGTTGTCTCAAAAAGTCAAACCACCTACATGGTTCAATTTTAAATTTCTTCATTATGTCTCACACATAACCACAACCTACTTATTTATAACCTGTATGTTTAACTGACTCGGGCAAAATAAATTTTCCAAATATAACTAATACAAGACAAAAATAATTACATTGAAATTTGAACCTGACTTCACTTGACCCACCAATACACCATAAGAGTACAAAAGACTACTGGCAAGGGAGTGGAAAAAGATAATAAATTAAAAAGGTACTTTAATGTTCAAGTTAGTAAGCTTAGCATAGAAATTGCTAGTGCCCTTAAGCTAGTGTTAATTACATTAGAAGCTATTAATTAACAGCACCATGAATCATGTGTCATAAAATATTCCAGTATGGTTTGTGTAATAACATACTACCCATCTCTTGCACTCTATGTGAATTATTTTGTTAGTTTATTTCCAGCAGAATTAGATAACAGAGAATTAGGAAATGATATAAAATAACATTGTATAAGGAGTACAATTTACTTCAATTATTTTACATAATAAAAATCTATCTTACTCTTTTTAAATTTTAGTTACAAATTTAAATTTAAATTGTAGTTACAAACCTGTTCCATATTTCTGCAATAAATCTCTCTTGCTCCTGCTACTGCAGCAAGATTATTAGCTTCAGCTGTTGCCTAAAACAATAAAATGTGCCAATTTTATGCAAAGAAACCTCTATAAATTCTGATCAACACAGTAAGTTATATACAATAAAGAAGTCTGAAAATGAACCAGAGAAAATGTTATCAACTTCCAGTTTTCCTTTTCAATGAAACACTAGTATAAAGAATACAGTAACACTCTTTCTAGCTTCTAACAGAACTGTCTGCCTAATTTTATTTTGCTTAGGTTTGTTAAAATGGGTTTATAGAAAATACCACATACTAGTATGCTCAGGAAATTATAGGCAATTAGATAGACACAAACCTAAAATGCATCAAGTCTCCAGATGTAAAGAATCAAGTATTACCCAATATGGTTCTCTCTCTCCTAATCAATATTACACGAGGGATATTTTTAAATGCATAAAACTGCTTATTGGGTGAGTTTTATGAGAAAATACTATTTAGTCCACCATAAAGTGGAGAAATTGCCTGAGACAGCATTAGAAGTAACTCTAAATCATTAATACAAAAAGAAAATAAGACTGATTTCAAACAATATTCACTGTCAAAGATGCAGAGGAAAGGAGAAGTGTGGTCCAGAGGCCCATTTTAAGCTAGCTTCTGCAACACAAATGTTCCTACACTTTCTGAGCAACTAAAGGGAAGGCACTGAGGATTCTTATTTCTGGTGGCCTATCTGTGTGCAAGGTCTGCAATCTGTGGTTACCAAAAACTTCAGGACCTATGACAAGTACTGATTTAAATATCTGATATTTATATGCATGCAAAGAAGCACCACCCCATTTACAGCATTTACTAGTATCTCTAAAGCAAAGATTTTTTTCTCTTTCACAAATACATACATGTACGACGCACACACTACCTGAAGCATGGACTTTGGATGTGGAAGTTCCTCTCCTTGATAAATTTTAATGTAAGCCTAAAAATATTGAAGACTTGTTATATTGATAGGTTTCCAAAAGAAAGAAAAATCATAATATAAATATAAAAACAATCCACACTATTAAAAGGAAAGCCTAGACTTTAAAAATCATCCAGTGTCATTCCAACAAAATTAACCCTATGCTCAACATTATTAAATATATTTTTTTTAGTTGATTTCAGAGAGGAAGGGAGAGGGATAGAGAAATAGAAACATCAATGATAAGAGAAAATTACTGATCGGCTGCCTCCTGCATGCCCCCTACTGGGGATGTGCCCTTGGCCAGAATCAAACGTGGTAAATGAAAAGTCGGCAGACCAATGCTCTAACCACTTAGCCACACCGGCTAGGGCTCAACATTATTAAATGCCTATGTTGCTAAATAATATTCTAGAGAAATGTTTCTAAATATAATTCCAATGTGCATGAAAGTTATTTCTCATATTCCAAAGTTATATATAAAATGCCATCCACTTTATTAAAAGAAACATAATTCTCCACTACCAATGTTTCAACTAAATATGTGAGAAAACATTCTAATTCAGTATTTTACTTAGACCAGCTTAAATTCTCTTTCAGTTTAAGAAAAAAAGAATTATGTACTTGTGGTTTAAGAGTAAGGCGGCAAGATGAGAGATTTTAGTAAGTCCATATAGGAATCTTTCATCTCAACTTTCTATTGACTAAATTAAGTCATAACTAAACAAAGATAGTATGTATAAAATGACCAAAAATATACTCTTAGTTAACTGTGTTTTCCCTTCCACTTATCCATTACTATGAATAAATAAAGGTCTTGCTTTGTCTATCAAGCTATAAAATTTTGAAAAGAACAGAGGAAAAAAATACTACAAATAATTTACTTGCGCTCAGAAACCAGTTCTGATACTTTCAGCGGCTCTTATCAAGTCCTCAGAACTCTGAGAGAAGGCTTTTGTAAGCGCTCAAGATGGAGAATTATGCTCCCAATCCCTATTGTCATTCACAAATGACAGTGGTATCACAATACAGTGGATGGTTCTCCTCTCCATATCAGAGCTGGAGAACAAGTAGGATAGTTCTGTAAACAAAATCACTGTCCAGAAGATACAAGGTGTCTGCTAGAATGTTAAATAACCTTAAATGATGATATACCAAATTCAAGGCAGATATTATACTTTTGCTTTAAAATAAATTTCTTATACATATGTCAGCTACATTTCTAGCTTAAGCAAAGTCATTTAATGTGAGAGTTTTCCTACCTTAAAATATTCTACAAGATCCCTGCAAGTGACTTTAGATCCACTTATCTCTTTTTCCACCAAATTCTCAGGGGCAAGCAGCAATGGCACCAGATTTCGAAGCTCTCGTTTAAAGTCTTCATCAATGTCTAGTGGACGTGAAATCAGTCAATGTATTAGTCCAGAAAAGCTAGGAACTACCCATTGGTAAGAGCTCATAAAGTTCTATTTCATGAAATAAGAGTTAACAGTATCTATTACTTAAGTAGATTAACTTTAAACTCATCCAAACATGTCATATCCTAGAAAAAAATATAGCACCCCCAACACTTCCCCTCACACCCCAAGAATTCTTTCAGTCAAATAATAAAGTGTGGACTACACAAACATATCCCACATTAAGTATTAACTAAACCAGTGGTCGGCAAACTGCGGCTCACGAGCCACATGCGGCTCTTTGGCCCCTTGAGTGTGGCTCTTCCTAAGCCTTAGGAGTACCCTAATTAAGTTAATAACAATGTACTCACCTATATAGTTTAAGTTTAAAAAATTTGGCTCTCAAAAGAAATTTGTACTGTTGATATTTGGCTCTGTTGACTAATGAGTTTGCCGACCACTGAACTAAACTATCCCTTTCAGAAGGCAAATAATTCAAAAATTTGTATTAATTGTTAAGATTTTTCCCAGGCATACTGTAAAAGTTTCATCAATCTTTAAGCCTTTTTCCATCATTCTCAAAATAATCCAAAAACAAACATAATGAAGTTATACTACCACCCCTGAAAAGGAGAGACTTAAATCTGGTTGCATCAAGAGAATACACTGGTAAAGCTTTATAGCAGAAAGCAACCAGATGAAATACTGGAATGTTCTCAGCCTTCAGAACTTTTAGGACATCAGTGCTGAGCAACAGACCACATTATAAAATGTTAATCAGTATGATAGCTGTTTGCAAAAAAAACCAATGAAAAACTAGAAAGACCACACAGAGCATTATAATCACATCATTAACAATGCATTAAAATGTCCTCCAGTATCAAACACAAAATTTAAGGAATCATGTATTTTTAAAAACTTTCAGCCCCTAAAAAATAAGTTCTGATTTTAGCAAGAATGGGAATTCCCACCTTTCAATCTCCCATCAAAACTAGGATTAGTTGCAACTTTAAGACCAGGATGTGGTAAAAGGAAGCAACCAAGATTTGAGAAACAATTGTGAATGTGCTTCCTTACATTCTGTAGCTCTTCATGTTGATTTTGCTTTACCTGAGGGCAGAAGGAGACAGAATGAAGGTGCAAATAGGAGCAAAAAACTTTTTAAAGAAAACACACACATACTCAATGCATGCACACTTAACTCAGATACTATTCCAGATAGGTGTTTGACAACATAAAATTTTACTAAAGATCCATTTCTGACCACTTTGGTAAGACCCCACTTTGTCTTAAACCAGAAAAGATTGTTTTTTCCCCCCTATGTTAGCTGCCAAGGACATAAAAAAAATAAAAAATTAATAATTAATCATATCTAACACCAGAATAACAAATCATGGTTGAGATTTATAAGCCAGGTAATAAATTAAGAATCTGCCTTTAAAGTACTTACAATGGCAAAGATAAAAACAAAGTATTAATCTGCCTACAAATAAAAGGGTCAAATAATAGCTACAGTGAACCGCTCCAGCACAGTCCAAAAAACCTTAGAAATGTGTTAGGATTTCAGCTCTCAGTCCCAATGATTATTTACGATTAATGCTAGTTATCAATGTTTGGAGAAGAGAGATAGCTCTGTATTTCCTTGAAGAAAATCTTAACTTTAGATTTTTAATAACTACTTATCCCAATATAACTTCTCAAAAATCACTCTAAAAAACATACCAAAATACACCAGTCATAATCAACAAAACCTGGAAATTACCTAAATCACTATCAAAAGTAGAACTGAAAAATCATTGTTTATTCATACAATGGAATACTGCAGAGCAATGAGAATAAATGAATAAGCTACATGCAACAGTATGGATTAATCTCAGAAACATATTAATGGACAAAAGAAGCTATTCACAAATATATACTGTGTATGATTCCCTTCGTAAAACTTATAAAAACAAAGCCAGTTAGAGGTCAGGATACTAGTAGAGGGTTTGTGGCTGGGGAAAGGGTGGGTGTCAGTGGATGGAGGTGGGTGAGTCAGGATGCCAATAACATGGTGACTATGTTTAGTCTGTACAAAGTCATCAAGCTGCACACTGATGATTTTAAGCACTTTCCTATGTCACTTCAGTAAGACACTAAAAATCCCTCTTGGCTTTGAAGTACATAATTCTCAGTTTAGGTACTATGCCTCATGTGCTGTGTGTTAATTTTTTCTGAACAAACCAGAGAAAATTCTTGATGACTAAAATGATCTCCAACAGTAGGGTCTAAAAACAAAAATGCCTTTCAAATAATCCAAGATTGAGGAGCTGGTTTTAATCTCATTTTAGAAATAAGACAACTATATTGTACCCAAAGTTTATTAATGCGGTTGAGAAACTAAATGTGTCATCACCTAGGCAAAGAAAATTGTATTAATCAAGACAGAACCCTCTCCCTTATGAATAAAGAGACCTTTATGTATCTTTTGTGTATGTGAGTGGATGGGTAGTATCTAACATAAGGGTTTCCCAAATAATGCCACGGAGAGTACCTGTAGGAATAAAGGATCATGTTGGCGAGGTTATTTTCCAGGAATGCCTTGGTATGGCATCTGCATGGGCCAGGAGACTGGATATTTGGGTTGTAGTCCAGTTATCAATAATTAGTTGAAGTGATCAAAAGCAAGTCACTTTTCTGGGTTTTAGTTTTGTATTTTTTTTTTTTTAAATATATTTTATTGATTTTTTACAGAGAGGAAGGGAGAGAGATAGAGAGTCAGAAACATCGATGAGAGAGAAACATCGATCAGCCGCCTCCTGCACATCTCCCACTGGGGATGTGCCCGCAACCCAGGTACATGCCCTTGACCGGAATCGAACCTGGGACCCTTCAGTCCGCAGGCCGACGCTCTATCCACTGAGCCAAACCGGTTTTGGCGTATTTTTTTTTTTTAAGAAGACTGAACTAGATGATATTTAAGATCCCTTTCTAGCTCCATATGCTGTCATTCTATGAGACAGTATTCCTTGGAGAGATGGCCTCACATCATCTGTGCTCAGTGCATGCACATTACATTATCCAGTCTATTCCAAATGATCAGAAGATCAGCTGGGCCAGAGAGGAACATGCATGCAATCTATGTAGGTAAGTAAGTCATTGTCCTCTTTTCACCAATTATGTGTGGAGTCATCTGGGCTAATTGGGATACTCAATTTATTCCAAGGATACCTAGAGATTGGTAGTCTAAGCAGCAGTCCAGGCAGCCCACTCCTTCACCTGGCTTGGCGCTTACACTCTCCTAAGTGGGACTTACCTGCAATCTCTTTTCAAGGAATTGTTTTCCACCTTCCAAACCATATGAATGTTCATAAGGGTAACTCCAATCTCGAATCAAAAACATTAATGTCTATACACAAGGGGGAAAAGAAATCATTTTTTACAAAATTTTACCAAAAAAGCCACTATTTTAACAATTGAAGCCAAATAAGGCCCTAAACCAGTGATGACGAACCTTTTGAGCTCGGCGTGTCAGCATTTTGAAAAACCCTAACTTAACTCTGGTGCCGTGTCACATACAGAAATTTTTTGATATTTGCAACCATAGTAAAACAAAGACTTATATTTTTGATGTTTATTTTATATATTTAAATGCCATTTAACAAAGAAAAATCAACCCAAAAAAATGAGTTCATGTGTCACCTGACTGGCGTGTCATAGGTTCGCCATCACTGCTCTAAACAATCCTTATAAAAAATTGTAGTATTAAATAGTTAATACTGCTCATAGTTATATCAAGGGCCTACCTAAACTAACACTCCCAGACCATATACCACCAAACAATTGCCTCCATTTGAGAACTTCGCTATGTTTAAAGAGCCACCACAAGCAATACTGCAGGTTTTTTAAAATTAACTCCCCACCCAAAATGTGACAACCAAAAATGTCTCCAGACACTGGCAAATATCCCGTTAGTGGTAAAAATACCCCAACTCAGAAAAAAATGAAACAGGACCAATAGAGTGTATTTCATCCATATGCACAAAATGAGCCTATAACGTGCCCAAGTATTTCATAAAAGTGATCACTTGAGCCAGACAAGACTGAGGCAGAATTGTTTTTAATAAATCTCTGTCATGAAAGGGCTCCAGAGAAGCAAGCAAAGCAAATACTTCTAAAATAACTCCACCCAGATTAATTCTGACAATATTCTGTACCTATCATTTAAAAAACATGGGGATAAAAGAGCAGAAGGGGGGAGAAATAGAAGTAATTCTCTATGAAACCAAAATAAAAAACAGGATTAACCTCAACTTGCAATACACCACACCAAAGAAGCCTATACTATTTTGTAGTAGTTTATTATGTTAAAAGAAATTTAAGTGACTGTCTTAAGCTTTAGAATTAAATAACATCTAATTAAGAATCTATAGTCATTTGTTCTATTTCCTACCAGTATTTGGTTACCCTACAATTGATAAGTTGGTGATAACATTAACATAAATTAATATCAATTCTGCTGAATCTATTGCTAAAAATGAGTTTGTTGTAATGACCTGTTTTCAGTTACAAAATAAGATGACTTGATAGCTGTACATAGAGGTAACTTTTAAAAAATGATAAAATATTTATTTACCTGAAATGGTTTCTGGTAGATTTCTTCCATTGCAAGCCTGCCATACTCTGTAAATAACTATTAAATTAAGTTATTTTAAATAATGCCTCCAAAGAGATTGAAAGAAGACATCTGTAAAACTGTTTTACAACAGACCACTCACTAGATATCAGATATCATTTGAAAGCCAAGCATTTAATTTTCTAACAGACTGGGTGGGTATATATTAAAATTTAATTAATAAAAAGTTTAATGAATAAGAAGTCATACATCAGTTTAAAATCATGCAGTATTAAATCTTCTTACAATGTTATAGGCTTTTAGGGGAAAAGTCACAATAAAGTAGGAATTAATTTTTCAATACGTGGACATACATTAAGTCTTACGTACTTGCAAGTGCTGAAGATCATCTTCTTGAATATTCTGAGACAAATTATATACCTATTAAAACAAAATTGTTTTTACTGGTATTTTATTTTGAATACCCAGCTGTGTATAGCTTTACTTACGGAAATAAAGGCTACTTTATACCTCAGTACAAATGAATCACTTAGCCACTCACTATCTTAATCCGTGGCACATGAAAAGGATATTCTCTTTTTTCCTAATAGTCAGGATAAAACATTCAGAGGAAAACAGTGGTAGTAAACTATAAAAATCATGAATACATGCATATGGGGCCTAAAAAGTGGCAGACTTTTAAAAAGGTATATTAAGTAGTAAGTTTCTATTTTCCTTCTCAAGGTTACTTTAATGTTATTAAACAGTTTTTTTAAAGTAAAGATTATTTCCAAAATTATTTTTTCCAAGTCAATGAATGTGAGGGGCATAGTTCTACAAAGATAAATTCCTCCCTGATACCAGTACAATCACAGTATATAGCTGATAGTTACTCAGTGGGTGTCTCAACTACCATCAATTCTAATATGGTTCTCTTTTTACATAAGTAAACTCATCAGACAAAATAATTTAACATGAAAATTTCAACAGCCTGTGCTAACTGAAAAAAAAAATTAATAACAGTAGGTGGCACTCTCGCCCTTTCTGAAATGTTTAGGAAGCTTTCATAGACCAGAGCTAATGACGGAAGGTCTAAGTACTCTCAAGGAAGGAAAATTGGAGAAAAGATCCACTAGGTCCAATCCTTCTGGCTCAGGTCTTCATAAGGTGACCTAGGCCACCACAGGAGAAAAATGGATGTCCACAGACGTCACTCTGCTAAGAAATAACGTTGTCTAAGAAAATAGGGTTGCTCCAAAGACAGAACAATTTGTTCTAACAGCAAATGAGTGATAATCTAGCTGAATCACTTGGAAGTCAAGAATATAAACAGCCAATATAGGTCAGCAAAATTAAAATAATATTCTCAGCTGACTAACTCCAAACAGATTACTTAAAAAAGTAACTAATGACTGAAGTGATTAAACTCTAGATTTAAACTTAAAACCAAGAAAATAAATAAATAAACAAATAAACTTAAAACCAAAAGCATGACCAACCTATTTTTACCACACGGGCCTTAGCTTTTAGATAAGCGGTCCAGATCCTTGTCTGAGCCAGGTTGCAAATAGCAATGAGAGACAGGATTTGTTCATTTAGATCATTAGTACTTAACATACTGTGTTGCACTTAATAGATGCTCAATAATTATTTGTTGAAAGTATAAATGAAAGGAGGATCAATTTGTCATTGATCTATCAGCCAGACAGCTTATGTAAGGAAGGTGAGAAATCTAGCCTCAAAGACCAGGAGGAAAGCAATAATAAAATATAACTTTAACCTTCCTGGTTATTAATAGCTTACAAAGCACTTTCTTATGCATTACCTCATTTAGATCTCATATCTGACTGCACACAACCACCACATGTGAGATAGGCAAGATGGGTAAAATACTCATTGATGGGCTGGACCCCGGCACATGGGTAAGAAGGTGGATGAGTGACCATAAATGATTATCCAAAACCAAGCCTTCTACTACCATAAAATTGAATAAACAAACAAGAGAAAACCATGGTACAAGTTTTAGGACAGAGAACTCCACCCCACATTATATTTTAAGGCAGTGGTTCTCAACCTTGGCTGCACATTAGAATCACCTGGGAATCTTTAAAATCCTGATTTCTGGGCCTCATCCTTCAGAAATTCTGTTTCTTTGTTATGGGGTGGGGCCACAACATTAGTAACAAAGAAACAGAATTTCCAGAGGATGAGGCCCAGAAATCAGGATTTTAAAAAGATTCCTGGGTGATTCTAATGTGCAGCCAAGGTTGAGAACCACTGTTTTAAGGCAAGCCACAATGCCAGCTAATCTGAAGGGCTATACTGTGATAATATAAACACAAAGATGTGGTTTCTGCTTTCCTGAAGGGATTAGCAGTTCTGCCACCTTGCAAGATTAGAGAAAAAGAGGGTGAACAAAATAGACAAAGGAGACTGAGGATCCCCAATAGTATCATTTAGTTGATAGTGACAGATATCCCAAGCCCTAAAATAAACAGAAGCCAGGCTGAAAAGTACTCCTCTTTTATCGCATAATATCCAAAACTTCCTTCCACTCAGACAACTAGATACTTCAAATTGAGGAAGAATGGAAATGGGAACTTCAAGGCTGGTCATATGTTCCAGATATTACTGGAAAGCAAAACAAAAATTCCAAGAGACTGTGACAGCATCACCTATAACCTACCACTGAGAAGAAACATTTCTTATGTCAGGAGTACATACTGGCAGCCATATGACTGAATCCAACTAAGGATAACATGTAATAATAACTTTTCCTTTAAAAAAAAAAAAAAGGCATTAGATACTATGAAGAAAAACCAAAGGAATTGGCTATTTATTGGTTTATTACTTTCTTGGCAAGCACTCAAAGTATACAATTTTATACTGTGAGCCAGAACAGCAAGCAGGAAATGTAAATAGCTCTAACTTTAACCCTTTTTTCTCCGATCAAAAGGCATTTTGAGGAAGAGGAAAGGTATTAGGCTGATCTGAACCAATCATACCACAGCATCTCGCGTCTCACCTGGACTGAGCTAGTCATAGTGCTCAGAGCAAACACTGTTGCACAGTCTTTGATTGTTGACTGGCTATCGAAGGCACCCTGAGTATCCATTAGCAGCACAGCCACCTAGAAATTTAAAAGTTTAAAATACTAAGTAAAATATTCACCAATAGTGACTAAAAAAAATCTATATATATAAAAGCCTAAGTGACCGTTACGACCCAACGACCAGAATGACCAGAACAACTAGCCAACCACTCACTAAGACATGTGCTGGCCACCAGGGCGCAGGCGCTCATGCTCAATGCAGGAGCTGCCCCCTGGTGATCAGTGTGTTCCCACAAGGGGAGCGCCACTCAGCCGGAAGCTTGGCTCACAGCTGGCGAGCGCAGCTGTGGTGGCAGGAGCCTCTCCCAACCCAACGGCAGCGCTACCAAGCAGTGGTAGTAGGCACAGCAGGCCGGGATGAGTGCGAGCAGCGTGGTGCCCGGCTTGGGTTCCTCCCTAGCCGCCAGCCACTTGGTGCACTGCTACATCCTCCAAGGAGTCCCGGATTGCGAGAGGGCACCGGCCAGGCAGAGGGACTCCCTTTCCCCTACCTCCACCTCCACCCCCTGCCTGTGCACAAATCCATGCATCAGGCCTCTAGTCAAATATAAAATGATAAATGCTAAAATCAGTAATTAGGATAAGAAAAGTACTCTAAGTTAACTATCTCACAGATTTTAACATAATAATCCATATACAGGGTGGGGCAAAAGTAGGTTTGCAGTTGAAAGTACACAAAACAGTTTATTCTTTTATTATTATTTATTCTTGTATTACCTTCCATATGAACAGCTGTAAACTTATTTTTGCCCAACACTATAAGTTAAAGCTATCAGACATTAATAGTTCTGTATTGTTTTAACCTTTAATACTAGAAAATAGCTCAAGAAAGAATACGGGAGAAAACACAGTAAGTATAAATATTTTACTTTTGTTCCATCAGGTCTGTCAATCACAAACACTTCATTCCAGACTTGTATGCCTGTTGTTTCTCTTTCACAACCACCTCGCCATGTAAAGCCAGTCAATGGTTCGTTGTTTCCACCAATCCAACTTTGATGACCCTGTTAAAGTCAAGCATAAACGTAAATTAAACACAAAAATTAAGAACTAGAAATATAAAAATCACCCACTCTTTATTTTACTGATGAGGAAGGTAAATCCAGTGAGAGTAAAATACACTGGAACATTACACAAGCAGTTACAAAAGCAGTCCCAAATCTCATCTGAGGAGGTCCATCAAATATGGTCTCTCTCACACCTAAACCCTCTCAAATCTGCTCACATTTTCACTCTTTATGCTTCTAAATAAGTGGAGTCACACCACTTTTCCCCATTTTGGAAAGTTTTCTTATCCTATATAATAAAAGCCTAATAAGCTAAGTGTCCAACCGTTTGACCATTCAACCAGTTGGTATGACGCATACTGACCACCAGTGGGCAGACGCTCCGACCGGTAGATTAGCTTGCTGCTGGGGTCCAGCCAATAAGGACTGGGCAAGACAGGCTGGACACACCCTGGAGCCCTCTCTCGGTCCCTCCCTGGCTCAGATCGTGCACCAGTGGGGTCCCTTGGCCTGGCCTGCACCCTCTTGCAATAAGGGTCCCCTTGGGGGGTGTCGGAGAGCTGGTTTCGGCCCAATCCCCACAGGCCAGGCTGAGGGAGCCCACCAGTGCATGAATCCATGCACTGGAACTCTAGTGTTTAATAATCATAAAAAATAGCTACCATCTATTTTGACATCAAAGTTCCCGACAGAATGACCGTCAAAAACAGTGTATCTCTCTCAGAATAACAGATACAATGTTTTCACACTAGCTTAATGTTCTCTTTAAAAAAATATGGACTCTAAAAATAACCACAAGACTTGCTTGGAACCTGACTGAAACAATCCAAGTGTAAAAGTCTCTTTCAAATCCTAAAAAAAATCTGAACCCAGAGTGGGTATTATATTAGATGGTGTTAAATCAGAACAAAGTTGATTCTTTGCTATGATAATGGTATTATGGTTATGTTATTAATAATAATATTAAGAGTCCTTTTGTTAAATATGCATGTATTTATGGTGAAAGGCTATATCTGCCATTTGCTTAAAAATGTTACAGCAAAAACAAAAAAGAATTGCCTAGCCAGCATGGCTCAATGGTTGAGCATTGACCTATGAACCAGAAGGTCATGGTTCGATTCCTAGTAAGGGCATATTTAAAAAAAAAAAAGAACAATTGTAACAAAACAGTTGCAAACATAAGAGATATTAATCCAACTATATCAATAATCACTTTAGATATGCATGATCTAAAATAAAGCAATTAAAAAACAGAAACTGTCACTATGGATAAAAAGACCCAACTATTCATTGTCTACAAAAAACATACACAGTTTAAACATAAAGACACAGGTAGGTTAAAAGTAAGGAAGTTATACCATGCAACCACTAATCAAACAAAAGCTAGAGTAGCTGTACTAATTTCAGACAGAGCTGACTTCAGAACAAGGAAATTATCAGCATAAAGAGTGGTATCTACACTAATAAAAGGCAAAGATGCTAACTGACCATACCTTCGCTACACTCATCAGCCAATCAGAAGAGTATGCAAATTAACCCAACAAAGATGGCCGTTAAATTTGCATACTGCAGGCAGATCTCGCTGCACTGCCCAGCCCGGGGCAAGCAGCAGCGAGATCCCAAGCCGCCAACCGCCCCAGCACAGGATCCGGGCCTGCAGTGTGCGGCCCGGGGTGGGGGGAGGGGGGTGGGAGGAGGCAGGCAGCAGCGTGATCCCCAGCCACCGCTCGCCCCAGCGCGGGATCCGGTCCTGCCATGTGCAGGGCGGGCGGCAACATGATCCAAAGCTGCTGCCCCCCCAAGTGTGGGATCTGGGCCTGCTGTGTGCAGCCCGGGGCAAGGGGGGCAGGCAGCAGCGCGATCCCCGGCCACAGCCCACCCCAGTGCGGGATCCGGGCCTGCCGTGTGCAACCGGGAGAGACAGCGCGGGATCAGGCGTGCCATCTGCCACCAGGGGAGCGCCTCTAAGCCAGCAGGTGGTTATCTCCCGAGGGGTCCCAGACTGTGAGAGGGCACAGGTTGGGCTGAGAGACACCACCCCCCCCCCCCCAGTGCACAAATTTTTGTGAACCGGGCTTCTAGTTACATATAATAAAGGAGCCAATTCTCTAAGAAAACTTAACAATCCTTAAAGTGTATGTACTTCACAACAAAGCATCAAAATATGTGAGACAATACTGAACGTTTGAGGAGAAATAGACAAATCTACTGTTATACTTGGAGACTTCAACACCCCTCAATCAGTAACTGACAAATGCAGCAGACAGAAAATCAATAAGGATATAGCTGAACTGAATAGCACCAGCAATCAAGTGAATCTAACTGGAATTACAAAACATTTCATCCAACAACAGAATACACATTCCTCTCGGACTCACACAAAACATTCACCCAAATAGACCACATTCTGGGGGCGAAAAACAAATTAAAAGGAATAGATTATACAAAGTACGCTCTCAGACTACAAAGGAATTAAACTAGAAACCAATTAACATCAGGGCTGAAAACCCCAAACAACACACTGGCGTCTAAACAACAGACTGTGAAATAACATATGGGTCAACAGGAACTTTTACAACATTTGAACTAAAACAAAAATACACTCATGAAAAAGCAGTGCTTAGAGGAGAATTTATAGCATTGGTGCACACATTAGGAAAGAAGATAGAATTAAAACTAATCATCTAAATGTCCACCTTAGGAAATTAGAAAAGAAAAGCAATATAACCTAAAGCAAACAGAATACAGGTAGAGTAGAAACCAAAAAAACTGAAAAGAAAAAAACAGAGTATCAATAGGAAAAAAAAAAAATCAATGAAACCAAAATATGTTCCTTTGAAAAGATCAATGAAATTTATTTGAGAGAGAGAAAAGACAAGTTAATAATATCAGAAATCAAAGAGGAGTTAAAATTATTAATTCATGGACATCAAAATGAAAATAAATATTAAGAACAACTCTATGCCCACAATTTTGATAGCTTAGTTGGAATGGGCCAATTCTTTGAAAGACACAAACTACCAAACTACATATACAAAAATAGGATTATCTGAATAGATCTATATCTACTAAAGAAATTTAATGAATAATTAATAGCCTTCTAAAAAATTAATGAACTAAAGCCCAATTTCACTGGTGAATTCTACTAAACATTTGAAGAAGAAATAACGATCACCATTTCTCTATAAACTCTTCCAGGAAATAGAAGCAGAGGAAACACTTCCTACTTCTTTCTATGAGGCCAGCATTATCTGAAAACCAAAATTAGCTAGACATTACAAGTAAGAAAAACTAAAGATCAATATATCTCATGAACACAGATACAAAAATACTCAGTAAAACATTAGCAAATTGAATCTAACAATGTATAAAAAGAATTATATACCACAACTAAGTCAGATTTATTCAAAAGATGTAAGGCTGATTCAATATTCAAAGAATTAAAAGCATAATCTATCACATCGACAGGATAAAGAAAAATCACACGATCATATCAATAGATGCAAAAGAAAGTGTTTGACAGAACCCAACATCTATTCATGATTTAAAAAAAACAAAACAAAAAGCTCCCAGCAGACTCGGAATAGAGAGGAACACCCTGAACGTGATTTGTTTAAATTTACAAGAAAATCTACAGTTAACATCATACATAGTGTTGAGAACCTAGATGCTTTCATTAGGATGTCCGCTCTTATCACTTGTTCTCAACATTGTACTGGAGGTTCTAGCCAGGAAAATTAGCCAAGAAAGAGAGATAAAAGGTATTCAGATTGGAAAAGAAAAAGTAGAACTATCTCTACTGCAGATGAAATGATCTTGTATATAAAAGACTCTATAAAGAATCCGCTAAAAAACTACTGGAACTAATAAATGAGTTGAGCAAAGTTGCAAGATATAAGATCAATGTACAAAAATCAATTGTATTTCTATAAACTTGCAATGAACAATCTACAAATGAAATTAAGAAAACTTCCTTTTATAATAGCATCCAAAAATAAATAAATTTAAAAACCGATAAAATTTACTCTGCAAATTACAAAACTTTTTTTAAAGAAATTAAAGAGCTAAATAAATGGGGAAACATCCCATTTTCATGGACAGGAACACTTAATATTAAGAGAGCAATACTCAAACTTTCAGCCTCAAACCAATCAACAGAATCCCAGTTAATCTCCCATAGAAATCTGCAAGCCAAATCTAAAATTCATATAAAACTAGAGGCCTGGTGCATGAAAATTCATGCACATGGGGGGTCCCTTAGCTCAGCCCGGCCCCTCACAGTCTGGGACCCTTGGGGGACGCCCACCTGTTGGCTTAGGCCTGCTCCGCCAGAACAGATGATCTAAAAGAAATAATCATATCCTTGGGTAAGGATTTTTTAAAAAGGTAATGGTCGCATGAAAATTCACTGCCGACAGGGCTGAAGAGACTGGGGGACTCCGGCGGCAGGAGCGCACCCCGGCAGGGCTGAGGGGACTGGGCGCCACCATCTTGTGGCTGTGGGCACCGCCATCTTTTGAGGGCATGATGGTCAATTAGCACATTACCTCTTTATTATATAGGATTGCAAGAGACCTACAATGTGGGAAGAGCTCAGGAGATTTATCTCAGTGCAGTGGCAGATGCAATGGCGTGAGCGCACTCCGCCTATACAAGCTTCCTCGGCACACCGGGAAGTGGCAGTGCCCGCCTAAGTAAGCCCCCTAGAGCCCCTACATAGTACCCTATCTTTCCTACCATTGGTTGCCCTAAGGATGGTGTAAACTTCTGATTGGTCCAGAAAGTTATATATGTTGCTGCACTTAAACAATAAACTCAGACTGCGTCTTGAACCGGTCTCCGGAGTCGGGCATGCTTCATTAGGACTGCATTGGCCTCACCCCCGCGGGACCCCCTGCCTCACTACAATAGATAATCTTGAAAAGGAAGACCAAAATAAGAGAACTCTCACTTCCTGATTTGAAAACTTACTACAAAGCAACAGTATCAAGACAGTCTGGTGCCAGTATTAGAAAAGATATATAGGTCACTGAAACAGAATTGAGAGCCCAGAAATAAATTCACATGTCTATAACCAGCTAATTTTCAACAAGGTTGCCAAGACCATTCAATGGTGAAAGAATAGTCTTCCCAACAAATGGTACTGGGACAACTGGATAGACACATACAAAAAATGAAACTGAACCCTTACCTCACACCATTTTTATATACAGATATATAAAAGTATTATGTATAATTAGTGAATACATGTTAAACTATGTTAACACATTGTATGTGGGAAACGTATTTATACGTTTTACGTTGACTGGTGGTAGAGCGGCACGGGACACGTATTAATACGTTTTTTATAGACTAGCGGTAGTATGCGGATAACGTATAAATACGTAAACTAAAGTTATCGTAATTTTACTGAACGTTGCCATTTGCGCAAAAAATTAGCAAAAATGGCCCGCGCCACCTGTTAGCGCGCGATAAAAACTACCCGCAAACAATGTGTTAATACAATTATAGCATTATTCAAAAGCCTAAAGATGGAAACCCAAGTCTATTAACTAATCAATCTATATATATAAAAAGCTAGTGAACGGAACACCGTAACAACCGAAACGACCTGTCACTATGACGCTCACTGCAGCCAGAGAACAGGCCTGATCTGGGGGTGGGGCCAGCCGGCCAACCTCCCGCAGCCCTTCCCCCCGGCCAGCCCCACCCCAATCTGCCCACAACCTGTCCCCCCCACCAGCCCCACCCCGATTGGCCCACAGCCCCTCTCCCCCGGCCGGCCCCTCCCCTGATTGACCCCCATACCCCAATAGGGGGCGGGGCTGGCTGGCCAACCTCCTGCAGCCCCTCCTGCTAGCCAGCCCCTTCCCCCAGTCGGCCCCACCCCTGATTGCCTGCCCCACCCCAATAGGAGGCGGGGCCGGCCAGCCAACCGCCTGCAGCCTCACCCCCAGCCAGCCCCAACCCTGATGGGCCCCCACCACCCCTGTCAGGGGCAGGGCCCAACAGCCAACCTCCCACCATCTCTTCCTCCTGACAGGCCCGGTCCCAATGAGTCCCAATTGGGACCGGGCCGGCCAGACCCCACCCATGCACAAATTTGTGCACTGGGTCTCTAGTAGATAAATAAAATCTGTTAAATCTATACAATAGAATAATATTATCCTAAAAAGGAATGAAGTACCGATAATGCTACAACATAAATGAACCTTTAAAGTGCCCTGACCAGTGTGGCTCAGTTGGTTGGAGTGTCATCTGTATCGTGGGTTCAATTCTCAGTCAGGGCACATATCTAGGTTGCAGGTTCGATCCCTGGTTGGGGCATATGTGGGAGACATGTGTATGTATCTCTCTCTCCCTTCCTCCCTCTCTAAATAAATACATAAATAATAACACTGAGTGAAAGAAGGCAGTCACAAAAGACCACATATTGCCCAGCCAGTGTGGTTCAGTGGTTGAGCGTCGACCCATGAACCAGGGGGGTCACAAATCCCCTCCTAGATAGGGCACCTGCCCAGGTAAAGGCTCAATCCCCAGTGTGGGGTGTGCAGGAGGCAGCCAACTGATGATTCTCTCTCATCATTGATGTTTCTCTCTCCCTCTCCCTTCCCTCTGAAATCAATAAAAAAAAAAAACACTAAAAACAAACATTTTTTAAAAAAAGAAAAGACCACATATTATATCACTTCCTACCTTCTTTAGCTAGCATGCCATCTTCGTGGGCATATAGGTTAATGAAATAAATCCAAAACCATTCCACTATTATTTCTCCCCCTTTCATCTCCTAGGAAAACTATAACCCACCATAAAATCAGTACAAGCATGTTATCCTAAAAATCAGACACTGTTTAATGCAATTTTCAATTAAGAGAGATTATTTATATCAGGAATTCTACATAGAAACCTTTTGAATAAAAATTAATAAAAATATTTCAACTTAGAAGTTACTAATTAGGTATGTAACAGCACTCAAGCCCTCATAACTTTCTATGGCTTCAGTGTCTTCCCCAGGAGAGGGGGTAGGAATCCTATTAATTAGCTAGAGACTGCAAATACATGTGTGGGCTGCTATTCCTCCTCTGAACAGCCCCTACTAAGTGATCAGAGATGGAATCACAAATAGCACCTGAGGTGAAACTTATCTGTCATTGCCAGACAAGTGACCTAAGCTTCCTTCCCCTTCTAGCATTTTACTGTCTGTGACCTACTTGAAATCAAATACATTTGCAGTGAACAGCTCAGGCACAGATAGAGACAACACACTCAAACTAACTTAAGAGGTTGGAACCTCAAAATACAGAAATTCTTTATCACCTTTAAATGTACAGTGTACTTTTAAAAGGATATGCCACTACTTATACATTCCTCTATTTCAGGTGTGAAACTCAGGGGGGGAAAAAAACAAGTTTAAGTGGAAAAACTTTAAAATACTATCTCTTGCCGAAACCAGTTTGGCTCAATGGATAGAGCATCGGCCTGCGGACTGAAAGGTCCCAGGTTCGATTCCGGTCAAGGGCATGTACCTTGGTTGCAGGCACATCCCCAGTGGGAGATGTACAGGAGGCAGCTGATCAATGTTTCTCTCTTATCGATGTTTCTAACTCTCTATCTCTCTCCCTTCCTCTCTGTAAAAAATCAATAAAATATATTTAAAATACTATCTCTTTTTGAATTTCCAATATAATAGTATTCTTTAATATGAACTACATTCTGATACTCAGGCATACTTGAATATTCCTGAAGAGACCCCTATAAAAAAAAATTTCCTGAAAAGCAGATGCATACCCAGTTACAGATTTATATAGATCTCAAAAAGGTGAGCGCCTTGACCAATATTTAGGCCAGCAGTCGCCAACCTTTCGGACCTCATGGACCACCAGTGGTCCAAGGACCACCGGTTGGCGACCACTGCTCCAAAGGTTTCCTTAAACCAGCGGAGCCCAACCTTTCAGACCTCACGGACCACCAGTAGTCCGCAGACCACCAGTTGGCAACCGCTGATTTAGACAATTACATAATTCTGTCAAAGTGTGATTTCTAGCATCTTTATGTGGCTTCTAAATATCAAAATGTCAAATGCCCTCAATAAAGCCTTCCCGCTAAATGATCCATTCCAAATTCCCAGATCTTTCTTGGTCTCTATCAAACTCCCATTCCTTCAGCCCAACTTGCAACTGTTATAAAAACATTCTGATTCAAATGGAAAAAAACTTTTTTTTTTTTTTTTTTTTTTTGCTTTTTTCAGGGAAAAAGTCGGAGTCGGAGGGGTGCAAGAGAGGAGGGAAATAACAGTTGTCTGGCACCATAAAAAAGTGAAAATGTGTAAAGAAAGGGAGCTCATTGGCCAAAATATAAAATAAGTGCTTACACAGGCCAAGAATTGTGCTAGGTGCAGGAGATATGGTATTCAAGATAAGGCCCACCCTTGACAGAGGTTATACTAGCCAGAAAAAATAAGTAATAAAGTGGAATCAAAAAAAGTAGTATCAATAGAATACATGACCTGTGCCTTGAGTATTGGGAGGAGGACATAACTTAGTCTTAGACATCTGGGAAGGCCTCCTGTGAAGATTAGCCAAGGGCACAGCAACATTTGAGAAAAAACATGACACACTCAAGGAACTAAAAACTAGAGGATACTTTTATAAACAAAGGCAAGAAATGAGTCTAAGAGAACATGGAAGACACTATAAGGGACTCAACTTCATCTCAAAACGTAACCGTCACTGAAGGTGACTTGAGGAGCAAAGCTGTACTTCTACAAAAGTCTCTATCAGCCTACCCCACCCACTGGAAAGGTGTTCAAGAAGGGGAAGGTATGAGGAAATAACAAAAAGGGAGAGATGAACAGTACTTCAGAGACTTTGGAGTATATTCAGGCATCTTGGATTAGAGCTGCAATGCCTGGAACATAGATGCTCAATCTTATGCATCAATATCTATTATAAGCAAAAAGGAATTATAGAGATGAAGAGCAATCAAGAGATCAAACATATATTACTGTCGTAACTGAGAAGTCTTATTAAGAACTGATTTTTGTAAAACTAAAAATACAGCTCTTACTAGTTTTTGTCTATTAGCTTTTAAATAAAATTGGTTGGTTGGTAGAGTTTGTTGTTTTAAATTGGGTTCAATTTAAAAGACACTATTCACCTTGTTATACATATATCTAAGCATGAAGTCCAGTAGAAATGATTTCCCTTTACGAAAAGCTCCTGCCACGGATACTACCACTATGTTAAGATCACGAATGTGCTCCTGTAGCAATATCTGCTCCAAAGCTGCTTCATCAAGCTCAAAGTTATGGTCATCTTCATGAGCAAGAACAATCTGTACTGGACATGGTTTCTTCATAACCTCATCAGAGTTTACTAGGTTCTCATCTTCATAATCCTCACCTAGAATTTAAAAGAAGAAAAACATTACTTGAATTCCTGCATTACAAACTTTTTCTAAAGGATCACAACTAAGGCAAAATTTCAATTAACTTCCCATACCACCCTCCCACCCCACCCCCCACACACCTTATAACCATCTGAAAATATTTATAAGTGATGGTCAAGTAGAGGTTGGATTTCCCATTCCTTCTATAATAGGACCAAGAATACCAGTAAGATTTCCCACTATATCTACAATAATAAAAGTGTAATGTGCTAATTAGACAGGACAGTCGGACTACCTTCTGGACGAAGCCAGGGCTGCGAGAGCCAAGCCCCTTGGACAAATTTCATGCATTGGGTCTCTAGTATACAGATAAGCAGCAATGCTAAATATGGCTTCTATCTCAATTAAGTCTTTAACAGCTAAATGTGAACAGTAGATATTGCTGCATTATTCCATAAACAACTTTTGCTACTGTATGCACACAGAAACTAGTTGGGGGTGGGAGGATCAATTTCACCTAATAATTCACAATCCAATTTTCCTTGTTAGGTATTGCCTGAAAATTATTCCAAGTTACAAAGATTAAAATATGTATGAAATGTAAACACTTTTCATTCTGAAACTTTAGAGGGCTATGTTAAGGTCCACAGAAGTCTCCAAAAATGAGACTATGATAAAGCTAACGAGTCCCAAATTTAATTAGAGTAACCCAATAGTACATGGTAAAGCAAAGCACAGGATTAACGTTTAGTGCAGCGGTTCTCAACCTGTGGGTCACGACCACTTTGGCGGTAGAACGACCCTTTCACAGGGGTCGCCTAAGACCATCCTGCATATCAGATATTTACATTACGATTCATAACAGTAGCAACATTACAGTTATGAAGTAGCAACGAAAATAATTTTATGGTTGGGTCACAACATGAGGAACTATATTTAAAGGGCCAGAAGGTTGAGAACCACTGGTTTAGTGGAAGACAAGAAAAATGGTCAGTGAGGTGCACAGTTCTAACTTAGTTTCAGCTACCTCCGGTGTTCTTTTTCAGCCACCACCTTCAAAATTACACAGCTCGCCAAAACAGCTACATAAACTCTTCCTTGTCCACCCAGCACACCTGAAGAAAGTAACTCTTGCAGAAGAACTTTACTGAACAATGATGTGTCTCTCTCAACTGAATGGGAGTAAAAAGCCGGGACAGGCTGTAAACAGGGACAGGCTGTAAACACAGACGACAAACAGCAAAACTAGTTAAAGCCCCATTGCTACCTCTCTATAAGCCTAAACTGGCAAAGCCTCAAACTGAAATTGCTTTACTTTCAATACTCTACTCTGCTTTTGTGTCCTTTATTTCAATTAGGATTTCCACAGTAAGGATCAAAATTCAAATTTCTAACTATAAACACTATGACCAACTCAAAACCAAGGATTGTTGCCAATTAGCTGATGCTAATCATCCAGTTAAAAACCTGGAGTTGTGCTTAGCAAAAATATATGCACTCTGCTCTCCTTTTTTTTTTGGTACATTTTTTTAAATTTTGGAACTTTTTGCTTTCACTATTATCTCAAAAAAAGTAAATCACCATAATGTCAAAAATGTTTAAGTAAAAATATTGTCACTCTAGAAATAAAGCATGGCACTTTAAAGTCTACAGAAGTGAGGAATAAAAGAATATAAATTATCTTCCAAGTTCAAACTATCATGTTCAACAAAGCACAGTTGTGAAGGACAAGGAAATATAACTGAAGGAAGCATAGACCTCTAGGTCAGTACAATTACCAGTAATCTTGTTAAACGTGACAGACTGACTAACGATGTGGACAACTTGATAGAACGCCTATCCGCAAATCCATACAACTGAATCAAAGAGGCCATTTCCTTATAAAGGCACAATCTACAGTCTTCAAAATGCTTAAAAACTGAACAGGTGAGCTAGTAGAGGAGTAAGTTTTTAGCTGAAAATATTATTTGAGAAGTTTAGGAAGATAACTGACTGGCTCTGAAATTCAGTGGAAAGTATTAAGTGCCATTACAAATGCACTGTTACCTGGAAGAGAAGAAATTGCTATTTGAGATCACTGTCAACAAAACAGAATTTCTCGGAAAGTGAATGCATTAGTAAAGCCAAGAAAGAAAGAGCAATACAGAATTTCAAAGCAAACTTGGTCTGTTAGAATTTCACTCAAAATAGTTCACCAACAAAGCAGTTTCAAAGTGGAAAAGCAAGAAATCATTGAAGAAAAATTCTTCTCTAGCATTTATTACTCACAGTTTTAGAGCATCAACAAGAAAAATATGAACTAGATAGTCACTTTGGATATAATTCTAAGGTCTTTTACTAAAATAATGTATTAGTATTATATATATAATCATTACTAGATAATATGTTTATATTGGACATCGAGTTTATATTCCTAATGAATGTTATTAAAAGACTGTCCAATATTCATTTATTTTCAAGATCAAGTATGATATAGAATGAAACAGATTTCCTAAATCAAATTCCCAATTAGAAATAACACACACAGGAACCAATTAAGTAGTGTCTAAAGTCCTGCATAAATAGAATCAAGATAGTCTTCACTCTAGAAATGGGGACTACAAAAAGGCAGCAATGCACCATGATTTCAAAGACTACTAGGTGAAAAATTGATGGGATCCATCAGCGATTTTCAACTTTTTTCATCTCATGGCACACATAAGCTAATTACAAGATATGTGCAGCACACCAAAATATATTTTTGCTGCTCTGACCAAAGAAGGGTATAATTTTGATTCATTCACACCAGATGGCTATTATTGTTGACTGCTGTCATCTTTTATTTGACAATCTAAGAGAAAAGAGGTCAGTGCTCCTGACTAAATAGTCAGGTATTGCACGTTTTACAATTTCCTGCGGCACACCAGTTGTAAATCGCTGCCTTATATACAATTATAGGCACCTAATTATTTAAAAAGTCACTCTGGAGGAAAAAGGGTAGGTAATTATTACTTTTTTTTTTTTTTTGGTAAATCAATCACAAGTGTGCCTATGTTTTTGTCAGATTAGCAAAAAATATTTTTTTGGTGTGCTGCAGAATTGTAGTAATTAGTTTATGTGTGCCATGAGATGAAAAAGGTTGAAAATCGCTGCTCTAGATCTCGCTACAGGAAAGGAAATATAGGAGACACATTCACCACAACCAGAGATGGAGTCAGAAAACTCTAGAACATGGAAAATCCCATGAACAAAACTGAACAAATAAATTGCAAAGCAAAGAGGGGAGAAGGGGGAAGAGTACCTACAGAAGAGAGACTTAAGAGGCTTATCAACCACACGCAGTGTTTAAGCAAAGCAAATATAAAAAATTTCAAACAGGAAAATATGAACTCAGAATATTTGATATTAAATTATTTTTTTAGTGTGATATGTGCTATTTTTTTAACATCTTTAATCTTTTAAAGACACAAAATATTCATACAATCTGCTATTTGCTTCAAAATAATCTTGTGGGAGGCTGGCTATGAAAGACTAAATAAAATAAATTGGCCATTATACTGACAATAGTTGAATCCGGGAGATGTGTCTACACGGTTTCCTTATGTTATTCATTTCTGTACATATTTGAAGATTTCTATTAAAAGGAGGATGTTTTTGTTAAGTAGGGAGTCTAATAAAGGCTTTATTAGGAGATGAAGCAGATCTAAACATTTTTAAAAGAGAGATACAAGCCAGTGCTATTAGAAGTGGAAGAAAGTCTCTAAAATACTTTCTCAGCCTATCTTCTACTTCCACTGCATTTTGGTGATGGGAGGGGGGGGCAGGGGGGGAGACAGGAGGGTGTATGGAGAATCAAAAAAACAAAAGGTTTCCAATATATATAAGACAAGATCAAGTGACTGTAAAATTCTGTGACTACCCCACCATTCACCTCAACCCACTTCCCCAGAAATACAGTTCTAAATTCACATTAAGTCTTGCCTCCTAATACCTGGAATCAAGAACCCTACTCTAAGAAACTCATTATCAACTGGCTACCTAAAAGAAGGTACTCACTTTTTAGTAGAGAAAATTAAAAGGAATCAGATTTAAAAATCAAATCCATTAAACATCTTACAAAGAAAACTTTACGTCCTGGTGGGTTCACTGGTGAATTCTACCAAACATTTAAAGAAGAAATTATACCAATTCTACACAGACTCTTACAGAAAAAAAAGAGAAGGGACCATTTCCCAATTCATTTTATAAAGCCAGTATTATTATTATTATCCTAATACCAAAATCAGGCAAAGATATTACAAGAAAACAAAGCTATAGATCAATATCCCTCATAACAGACATAAAAATCATTCATCAAAATCCAGTATTCAGAATATATAAAGAACTTCTACAACTCAATAAGTACAATTCCATTTTTAAATGGACAAGAGATTTTAATAGACACTTCAAAGAAGATATATGAATGGCCAGTAAGTTCATGAAAATATATTCAACACCATTAAATGTTAAGAAAATGTCAATTGATAACACAATGAGTTACCACTATACCCTCACTAAAATAGCTAAAATTCATAATAAGATTGACACAAGAGTTTGTGGGAGAAATTGGCACTCACATATATTTCTGGTGAGGGTATAAAATGATACAACCACTTTGAAAAACTTTCTGGCAATACCCTATATACAGTTAAACATACACTCACCATACAACCAGCAATCACACTCCTATGTAATTAAAAGAGAAATTAAACATATGACAACAAAAGGCTTGAACACAAATGTTCATAGCAGCTTTATTCATAATGTCCATAAACTGGAAACAACTCAAATGTTGATTTACTGGAAAATGAATAAATTGTGTGTTAAATCCATACAATGGGTTACTACTTGGCAATGAAATGAATTACTGAAATACACAATGACACAAATAAATCTAAAAAGCATTATACTATGTGAAATAAGCCACATGCAAAATATTGTAATGTCTGATTCAATTTAGAAACAGCAAATCTACAAGTAACAAAGCAGATGAGTGACTGCCAGGAACAGAAGATACAGAAAGAGAACTGACTACTACTATGGACTAAACGTTTGTGTACCTGCCTCACTCAATTTGTATGTTGAAGCCCTAATTGCCAGGGTCCAGCCCTGGCAGTCCAGGGGTTCCCAAAGGTGTGGGCGGAGTCAGCGAAGAATGAAGGACACGGAGACAGTGTTCAGATGATCAGCATAGCCAGTTTCTTTATTCTCCTGTTACATCTGTATTTATACCATTTGATCCTATAAGCATGCCTCTATAGTCACATCATGGTATGTTTTGGGTCCTCCCTTGACCTTCTACAGTTCCTTGTTTCACGTCCATAGTTTCTTATCTGACCTTTGCCAAAAATCCCACCTCCATCTAGTTCTGTTGATTTTAATCCTATCTATCTATTCCAAAGGTTCCGGTTAGTTTGTTATCTCCATTCCAAGGTCACTACTCTACTGTTCTGTTAAGCTACAAGGAAGTAACTGAAAGACAATGGCCTAAGTAAAGATTATGTAGCTTAAGCGTGATTGTTCGTAGTTAAGGTGATTAACTACCCGCCTGGCACTTAGTTAAAGGGTTTTACTGATTTATTCCCTTCCTTAGTCCTGTTAATCCCTAACTCCAGGGAAATATCCCCACCTTGGGGAAACAATCTTTCTCGGGGAGGCGGCCCCGGTTAGAACACATAGTGCTAAGAAGGGGAGCAAACATATTAAGAACAGTATGCCAAGTCCCTTGAAACATATGCTGTGCAGATGTTTCCTCCCTGCAGTGACTGTGTCAAGCAACAAGGATGGACCGGCCTCTGGCACCTAATCTTCAATGTGATAGTACTTGGAGGTAGTACCTTTGGGGGATAATTAGTTCATGAGGGTGAAACCCTAATGTATGAGATTAATAAGAGACTTGGGAGACATAACGTTTCTCCACCATATGAGGATACAGCAAGAAGATAGCCATCTCCAAAACCAGAAAGAGGGCTCTCACCGGAATCTGCTGACACTTTGATTCTGAACTTCCCAGTCTCCATAACTGAGCAGTAAATATTGCTTAAGTCACTCAGTCTATGGTAATCTACACTAATAAAAGACAAACATGCTAACTGACCGTACCGTCACTATGCCCTAAGACACGCCCACCAGCCAATCAGAGCGACCATATGCAAATTAGCCCAACCAAGATGGCGGCCAGCAGCCACGGAGCTGGAGCAAGCAGGAGGCTTGGTTGCCCCAATGATGGAGGAAGCCAAGCTTCCCACTTGCCGCGGCGGGCTCTGAGCTCCACTGAAAGCAACAAAGTTTCAATTATAGAAGGTAAATAAACCCCAGATACCTGCTTTAAGCCGGCCGTGGCCACAGAGCTGGAGCGAACAAGAGGCTTCCCTCCCGCCCACCCTGGCCGGCTCTGAGCTCCACTTAAGGCAACAAAGTTTCAATTATAGAAGGTAAATAAATCCTAGAATAAAAAAAGAAAAAGAAAAAAAAGGAGAGGCTGGGAGCTTCCGTCGCTGGAGGGGCTTGGTCAGCCTGAAAACGGCCCTCAGCCCCTCACCCAGACTGGCAGGCACCCCAGTGGGGACCCCCACCCTAAAGGGGTTGTGGCCAGCCTGAAAACAGCCATAAGCCCCTCACCCAGGCTGGCCAGGCACCCCAGTGGGGACCCCCACCCTGAAGGGGGTGTGACCAGCCTGCAAACACCCATCAGCCCTCACCCAGGCTGGCCAGATACTCCAGCGGGACCCCCACCCTGATCCGGGACACCCTTCAGGGCAAACCAGCCAGCCCCCACCCATGCAAAGGGCCTCTATCCTATATAATAAAAGGGTAATATGCAAACTGACCCTAACAGCAGAAGGACTGGGAATGACTGGTCACTATGACACACACTGACCACCAGGGGGCAGACGCTCAATGCAGGAGCTGCCCACTGGTGGTCAGTGTGCTCCCACAGGGGGAGCTCTGCTCAGCCACAAGCCAGGCTGATGGCTGCCAGTACAGCGGTGGTGGTGGGAGCCTCTCCCGCCTCCTCAGCAGCGCTAAGGATGTCCAACTGCAGCTTAGGCCTGCTCCCTGCTGGCAAGTGGACATCCCCCGAGGGCTTCCAGGCTGCCAGAGGGATGTCTTACTGCCAGCTTAAGCCCGATCCCCCAGGGAGCAGGCCTAAGCCATCAGGTGGACATCCTCCAAGGGGTCCCAGACTGCAAGAAGGCATAGGCCGGGCTGAGGGACCCCCCGAATGCACAAATTTTTGTGCACCAGGCCTCTAGTTTGTTATAGCAGACCAAGCTAAGCCAACTAAAACGAATACAAGGAAACTTTTTGAGATGGAAATGTTCTACATCATGAGTGTGATGGTGGTGGTTGAGCTATTGGGATGTGTTCCGGTACCTGCTACCCAGAACTGGAATAAGTGCAATGGAAAATAACAATCTTGTTTCTATTCTTTTTGAATGTATATATAGCTCATATTTATTTCAATGTATAATATTAGAAGTGTTTGGGATCTTTCTTTATAAGTTTAGTGATGTTTTATGACCAGAAATGTGCTACAGGAATTTAACCCTTTGCGGTCGTTTGTCTACTCTCAGTCACCAAAGCTTTTTTACCGTTCCGGTCATATGTCTGCTCTCAGCCACCACAGCAAGGAACCGTACGAATCTTAACTCTATTCATTCATGTATCAGTTCATAATTTCTCTGAAAGCTCTTAAGTGTCTAAGCGACCTTGTCACGAACCAAAACATTGCCCCGACAAATCAGAGATATCGAAACTCAATATAAACAAACGCGGTCGTTCCACACTCACCATGCAAAACACCATGCAAAACACCATGGCGAGTCAGTTGCCTTTTGAGAGTGAAGAAATCGATAAGCTTTGGAGATACTTCGCAGAATTTCAAATAAAGCTTTACAAATTACATTTAACTGTAATTAGGCATTCTCGCTTGTTAAGATATTTCAAAATAATACTCCAAAACGGCAAAAAGAAAGTTACCGAAAGAAGTGTACTGCGAATCTGAAAGTAACAATGAAGAGTTTTATTTTGGCACCTTGAATACTGACTCTGACGTAGAAAGTGATAACGTTTGTAGTGATTCTACTAGTGGTGACGTAGTTCCAAAAAAGAATTAATAAATCTTGTTTATCCTTCATAATCTTGCATGTTATGTATCACTGCTCTTTCAATGGAAATTAATTCTGACCAGTACGACACCCATGTCCAAATTTAATACGACCGCAAAGGGTTAACTCTTGTTTATTATCAATTAGCTTACGGTAAACTTGATTATGCTATATGTAATTTCACTGCAGCTTTAAGAATCCATCAAAATTAAGTAAGAACTTGCTGTACTTAAAATTAAATCTAACATATCACTCACAGGGGTTTTGGACATTATGTAGCCAAACTCACCCATTTTAAAGATAAGGAAAACACATGCCTAGACCACTAAAGGGCCAGGTCTTACTAATTTAGTATTATTTCCTCTATAGCAGTGCTTCACAAACTGTTAACATGCACATGAATCACCTGGGGATCCATGTTCTGATTCAGTAAATCCAGGGTAGAGCCTGAAACTGCACACTTCTAACCCCAACATACCAACACTGCTGGTCCACAGGAAGTAAGAGTACCCAGGATCACAATATTTCCAAGTGTTTAGTATGTAAATATCATTTTATTTCATTTCATGTAGTTTCAAGTGATGTTAAAGTTCCCACAGAAGAAAAATGTTTAAGCTCAACTATAATCATCCATTCTTTCTGGGAAACCGCTAATACTATGACACAACTAACCATCCATTCTGGCTACCTACTTTAAAAATGTAAATGTAAAAAATATTTTAATATGTTGACATGATATATAGCTAGAGTTGAAAACTACTGGTAAGGAATTATCATCAGTCACCTGGGTTAACTTTTATAGTAGTGCTCTACTTCCCTGCCCCGGCCCCAAATAGGTACTACCTAGAGCCGTGGTCCGCAAACTGCGGCTCGCGAGCCACATGCGGCTCTTTAGCCCCTTGAGTGTGGCTCTTCCTAAGCCTTAGGAGTACCCTAATTAAGTTAATAACAATGTACCTACCTATATAGTTTAAGTTTAAAAAATTTGGCTCTCAAAAGAAATTTCAATCGTTGTACTGTTGATATTTGGCTCTGTTGACTAATGAGTTTGCCGACCACTGGCCTAGAGTAAGACAGACAAAGACTTGGACTTCAATAAACTATGTTTTTGAAAGAAAGAAGCTATTAGCCAATCAATTACTAGCAAAAAAAAAAAAAAAAGGTTTTAACTATTTGCTCCTATAAAATAATGTTATTAAAGAACTTATGAAGTTAAACTTCTCTCATATGAAACTGGAACTATAATGCAAATTGCCAAAATAAAAACTTTACAGACTCCTGCAGAGGAACTATTAACAATGTCAGACATCAGATATGTGGGGGAGAAAGAAGTTTACCCTCTTTCTAGAGTCTTACAGCTGGTCTATTTAAATTGATTTGAGACCCAAAAAAATAACCAAATTTAATTATATATTGATATGGGAACCCCTACAAGCATGACAGGTTCAGAGACAGAAAGTAAAATGAAGTGTATATGGCAGCCTAAGCCAAGAAATGAGGTAAGATGCCTTGAGGCTTCAGAGGGGAGAAAGGTCATTGACAGGACGGTAAAAACAGAGGCTCAGTAAGTAGAAGTTTGCCCTGCCCTATAGATAAGCCATAAAAGGTTATCTCTGGTAATAACTCTTATTGTGAGCAAGGCCCCCAATTCAGATTCTTCTAGGTCAGTGGTCGGCAAACTCATTAGTCAACAGAGCCAAATACCAACAGTACTTCTTCAAAATAGACTCGCCCAGGCCGAAAGCCTACTTCTGCACATGGGCCACAAAGTTTTGTGGAAGAGCCACACTCAAGAGACCAAAGAGTCGCATGTGGCTCACGAGCCGCAGTTTGCCGACCACAGTTCTAGGTAATTAAGGAGGGGTAGGGTCGCCCTAACTGGTTTGGCTCAGTGGATAGAGCGTCGGCCTGCAGACTGAAGGGTCCCTGGTTTGATTCCGGTCAAGGGCATGTACCTTGGTTGCGGGCACATCCCCAAGTAGGGGGTGTGCAGCAGGCAGCTGAATCGATGTTTCTCTCTCACTGGTGTTTCTAACTCTCTATACCTCTCCCTTTCTCTCTGTAAAAAATCAGTAAAATGTATTTTTTTAAAAAAGGAGGGGTAGGGTCTCAACTGCCTTCAGCACAAAATAATTCATTGGCCAAACTGGCACATCTTGGGGAGGCCTGTTCTGAGCTCCTTCAGATAATGTCCCTCATTAGCTTTACCCCTTTGACCAACAAGACCATCCTAAATCACCAAGTTTTAAAAATGCTTTTAAAGAGTATATGATGTAGTTCATCTCCTTCTTTCATTACTATCAAGTCAAGAGATAAACAAAAAGTGGTTTTCCTATAAGATTTACATATTATTTTGCACTTGAAATCTGTTTCCATAGTAACCAGCACTGATGCAACAGAATTTCTGCTGTTCCCATTTTAAGAATACTGAATCATAAAAATTCTTTCATGCATTTATCTAAATAGATGAAGAAAAATGTAAAATAGATTACAAATATATCAGCTAAAAGTATTTTCCCAAAGCTTATCATCAAATATTAAGTACTTCTTAAAGAATACATTTGGATATCAGCGTACTTTGAGATAAAAAATATTTTTCAACTGAAATTAATTTTAAATTAGATATTTTAAATGAGGCTGGAGTTTATAAAGCAATTTTGTTGGCTAGTTAAAAGATGCTACAATGAGTAATGAATGGCTCATGGGACTCTGCACAACAACACAAATTCAGAAAAATTCTATTTAGGCTCTGCAACTTAAGAGTCCTCATTTAGGTTCTTCTCTATTTTCTTCTAAAGGAAAGTCTTGCAAAAAATCTCACCCAAGTCACCCCAAGACTCTTGCATCTGCTCTTTCTTTGGGGAGTGGGGGTATACTTTTGCTCCCTGGTCCAAATTTTTAAACAATCAAAGTACACAGTAGTGAAACTTTTTAAATTTAATTTTTAGGTAACTCTGTTCATATGCTAGAGGAATTCTTACACATATGCACATGAAGAAAGAGACAAGGTCTCTTGTTTCCTGAAGCATTGTTTGTAACAGTAAAAATAAAAATTGGAACCTAAATATCCACGAATAAACCATGAAATAGAGAATTGAAATTATGAATAAGATCTAAATGTGCACACATGGATAAACCTCAAAACCAATGTAAAATGAAAAAAAGTGAAGCCACAAGTACATAGTTTAAGCCACTTACTAAAAAAAAAATTTTAATATGCCACAATACTATGTATTATTTAGGGAAAATATATAGACATTTTACAGAACTATTTAAAAACCAGGAAACATATATATCACTTCCAGAGAGGCTTGTATCTGTGGGGGAAAGGAAGGAGAGAGATGTTGGGAGAACCCTTCAACCACACAGTGACACTTTATTTCTCTTTTTAAAAAAAGGATTCTAAACAAACATGGCAAATATTAACAGATCTATGCAATGGACATTTGGGCATCTATTACAGTTTCCTGTCATTTTTATAAGTTTGAAATGTTACAACTGTTTTTAATGAAGTATTTTAAACTGCTTCAGAATTTACTTTCACTGAGACTCTTATGATTCTGACTTATGCCAGGCACCGTCACAGGAAACCTCTCAACAACCCTGTGTTTTAACAATTATTCCCATTTTAGAGAGAAGGAAATGCGGATATTCAAACAAGTTTAAAATTTCTTTTTCTTGAAGATTCTACAGCTAAAAGTAGTAGTATATGCATCAAGATTTCTACCTTGGTTTTTATATTAAGCCCAAGCTGTTTCCTATACCAAACTGCCTTTAAATGTTATAGGACCAACCACTGTTCTCAGGTGGTACAGCCATAGAAAGGAGACTAAATCAGTCCTACTTTTGAATTATGCTTTTCACTTAAATCCCTGATATCAGCTCATCCATTCTTTTTTTATTTTACTTTTATTTTTTTATTTTTGGTTAATCCTCACCAGGATTTTTTTTTTCTATTGATTTTTTAGAGAGAGTGGAAGGTAGGGAGGGAGAGGGAACGAGAGAAAAACATAGATCTGAGACACAACAATTGATTGGTTGCCTAACACACCCTGACCCAGGGCGGGGAAGAACCCAGTTACATGCCCTTGTTTGGGAATCAAAAACAAGACCTTTCAATCCACAGGCCAACACTCTAACCACTGAGACAAGCCAGCCAGGGCATCATCCATTCTTGTTGTCAGTAAAAAAATAACAAATACAGATTATTTGTGGTTTAAAGGGTTTTATTTTGTCTGGGCGAAGTGCATTGGTAAACATCTAGTATTCTAGATTTCTAGATCCTTAAAGTTCTGAGTCATACTGGATTTTGTGACAAAAACTAGAATAACTAAAATAATCAAAACTACAGATACACATAACTCTTCTCTACAGATCAACAGGAAAATATTTGCTATGGAATGGTCAATTCATCTGTAATTTAATTATACATGGGACTAAAACTGAGTTACACTGTCAGTATTTAATTAGGTACAGCCACACAATAAAACTGTGAGTCCCATGCACTCTAAAGCTTAACATGTTAAACGCCTTGTCAGTCACCAGTGACTGACACTATACTTTCCATCCCGAAGACAAGACAGGCTGGGCGCTTAACATGTTAAGAACCACCAGGGTGGCTTGTTTAGAATACAGATTCTTGTACTTCTCGTCCAGTGCTGAGACAGCCGATTAGATATGGGGTCCAGTAATCTACCTTTATAAAAACACTGCACTGAAAACCACCAAGGTAATTTTGATTCAGGGGACGATAAGAACACAAGTGGAAGGTATATAAGTCTTGATTCTCTCAATAAATATTCACTGAACACCTGCTAATATGCAAATCGACCAAACAGCAGAACAACCGGTAGCTATGACGCGCACTGACCACCAGGGTGCAGATGCTCAACGCAGGAGCTGCCCCCTAGTGGTCAGTGCACTCCCACAGGGGGAGTGCTGCTCAGCCAGCTCACAGCTGGCGAGCATGGTGGTAGTGGCGGTGGTACCCCCGCCTCCATGACAGCGCTAAGGATGTCCAACTGCTGGCTTAGGCCCCCTCCCCACGGGAAGCGGGCCTAAGCCGGAAATTGGACATCCCCTGAGGGCACTGGCTGGGCTGAGAGATTCCCCCGAGTGCATGAATTTCATGCACTGGGCCTCTAGTAATAGCATAATATCTCTATAATCTTCAAAATCACTTTGTGGGGGTAGCAATGAGTTTCCTGTTTGTATAAAGGATACTGAGGCTTAGATTAAGCAATCTGCAAGGACATAACATTTTAAAGTAATCAAGTAGGGATACACACCCAGGTCTTTATAATAGTCAAATCCATCATCTTCCAACTGTGCCAACCAAACAAGTTTGTTGAATAAACTCAAAGCTGAATTCTTATGTGCTCAAGACTTTCAGAAAATTGAAAAAAGTTACCAAAAATACAATTTGTTGCCCAGGCCCATGAACCTGGAGGTCACAGTTCTATTCCCAGTCAAGGCACATGCCCGGGTTGCCAACTTGATCACCAATAGGGGGGGGTGCAGGAGGCAGCCAATTGATGTTTCTTTCTCACCCATGTTTCTATCTCTCTATCCCTCTCCCTGCCTCTCTCTAAAATCAATAAAAATATATATTTTTAAAAAAGAATCAACCCATGAACGCATAAATAAGCGAACCAAAAAACCAATGTTTCTCTCTCTCAAATCATTAAAAAGTTTTTTTAAAAAATACAACTTTTTAACAAAAAGGAGAGGGGTATATCTCATTTTTATAACAAATTTTGGCATACAGTTATTTTTCCCATTACTTTCTTCAAAAATTTCCTTGTCAAAACAATCATTTATACAGTCACCCATTTGGGAAACAATTCTTTTTCATTCATAAGCTTTATTGAAGGGAAAATTTTAAGTTCTACACTTTTAAAATATAAAATGCAGAAGCATTTGGGATCTTGCTCTCTAGCATATGTCATCAGTCAGTTTGGGCTCAAATAAACTCTAAATAAATAAATAATAAAATAAAATTTTATTTGCCCACCTTTGGTAAGATATGCATATATATTTATATGTAATATAAATAAATGTGTAACTCACTAGTTCATATTCACTAACACAATGACTTATACGATGTGTCATGAGTAAGTGAGGAAGGTCCCCACCCTACATACCTCAAGCCAGTAATTAGAGAGCAAGGCACTATGCTAGATACTAGAGATGTATAATTTGCTAATAATAATCCTAACTCCTAAGGTTTGAACACAAACAAGCATAAAAGAACAGTATAAAGAAAATGCTATATTGACTATTTAGGGTTATTAATGAAGACATCCTGGAGAAGGCGGCATCCCTCTGAGCCCTGAAAATCAGATTAAGGCTAAACTTAAAAGTTTAGGCTAAGAGTACTGGCATTATCCTGAAGAGAGCCACGGAAAATTTTGAAGCAGAGGAGTGATAAGATCAAAACTGTGTTAGAAAGATAAGGTGAAAGTGATGAGTGAGTAAGAAGTGTAATGAGAGTCTAAAAACAGAGAAATCAGATATAAGGCAACTGGAAGAGACTGAGAATAAGGTGAGAAGCACAAAGTGAGGAGGTGACAGTAAATAGAGAAAGTGATGCATGTAAGAGCTAGCTAGTTCAACCTCCTTCTTTGGACTAGGCAACAAATAACACTAAATTACTCCATATTTTTTATGAGACATTCTCTTTCTTATAAGCCTTTATAAAGCAACAATGCATTAAATTTCTATTTTCAAAAGTATTTTTGATACAGTGGCTACAAAGTTTTGTAACACAGGGGACAGGAATCCAAAGTCAGAGTAGGTTTCCTTGACTCAGACAAATAGTTTAAACATTCCCTTTTTGGCCCCCCAAAATTAACTCCATAGTAAGTCAAAAGATATTAACCCCACAAAAGAGCTATTGACATTTGGGATAACCAGTTAGGAAAGGAGTCACTAAAATTAATAACAACAATGCACACAGAACCCAAGCTTAAATTTAGAATAGGGTTTTCATGACAAATCTCAAATTGGTATCTATCTGCCAAGACTCTGGAAATAAGAAGCTTAAGTTCCATTTTGCCACAACACTCTACCTCAGATGACTTGTTAAAGCAGCAGTTTAAAAAAGGGGGGGGGGGGGAGTAAAGTATACACTCAAATCCCAAACTTGGCTCAATAAAGGCAAAATTTGTAAGGAGTAAAAAGAAGGGAAAAGTACCAAAAACCAACGTCTATCCAGCTAGATAAAATGTAACTAACTTGAGAAAACAAAAGGGATAAGAAAGTCAGAAATTCTCAGCATACTCTCCTTTCATCGTTTCTCTAGCATGGAAATTTTAAAGTACATGTCAGGATTCTTTTAAACTAGACCAGTGATGGCGAACCTATGACACGTGTGTCAGAGGTGACATGCGAACTCACTTTTTTGGTTGATTTTTCTTTGTTAAGTGGCACTTAAATATATAAAATAAATATCAAAAATATAAGTCTTTGTTTTACTATGGTTGCAAATATCAAAAAATTTCTATATGTAACACGGCACCAGAGTTAAGTTAGGGTTTTTCAAAATGCTGACACGCCGAGCTCAAAAGGTTCGCCATCACTGAACTAGACATTCCTAAAATACACCTGCTCAAAAACAGGAAGAAGGAACACATCTCCACAGTTTTTGTTTGTTTATTTTGATTGTTGTTGTTTTTTAAATATATTTTATTTATTTTTTTACAGAGAGGAAGGAAGAGGGATACAGTTAGAAACATCGATGAGAGAGAAACATCGATCAGCTGCCTCCTGCATGCCCCCAACTGGGGATGTGCCCGCAACCAAGGTACATGCCCTTGACCAGAATCCAACCTGGGACCTTTCAGTCCGCAGGCTGATGCTCTATCCACTGAGCCAAACCAGTTAGGGCTCTATAGTTCTTAAGAAGTCACATTTGGGACTGCTCAGGCAGTTTTCCTAAGAATTTTCCAGTTATTTAAATCAATTCTTTGCTCTACTGGGGTACAGGAAAACAGCCCATATTCCTCTTTTATTAAACACTAGAAGCCCGGTGCACGAAATCTGTGCACTCAGGGGGAGGGAGGGGAAGTCCTTCAGCCCTGCCTGCGTCCTCTTGCAGTGCGGGAGCCCTCAGTCGAACATCCTTAGTGCTGCCACAAAGGCCAGAGAGGCTCCCGCCGCTGCACTCACCAGCCATGAACCCAGCTTCTGGCTGAGCAGCGCTCCCACCAGGGGGTAGTTCCTGTTGAGGTGTCTGCCCCTGGCGATCAGCGCACATCATAGCAACCGGTCCTTCAGCCATTCAATCAATTTGCATATTAGCCTTTTATTATATAGGAAGGTTGCTCTAACACCATTTGTTCTTTCAACTGCCTTTCTCTAATTGTTTTTAAATACTTTTTTAAGCAATCCTTTTAGAAAAATTATTAGAAAGGAGAGACAAGTGCTTAAACTATTTTGCAAAAAGCTCCCTTACTATCTTTATCTTTCAAACTAGTACATCCTACACTACGCTCTCTTAAGACCAACCCATTTTTCAAGGCCTGACAAAGTCCACCCATCTCCATGAAGTCTTCCTCAACAACACTGGCACACAGTAATTTCTACTTCTGAAATTATAAACTTAATGATAAACTGTAATCACAAATATGCGTAAGTTCTATTTGATCTCCCATCTACATGAAAGCTTAGAACAGGAGGCTGTTCTGCACTTTTCAACATAGGTGTTCATTACAAGCAACTGCAAAGCCCTTTTATAAGGTAGGTGTCAACTTATAACATCAATGGGAAAAAAGCTAGCTCTTTGTCTAAATATGGTCGTCTATTGGCCTGTCCTTCTCCACTTCTTTACCCCCAAAAGAAAACTAATCCGTCCCATAAGGTTCTCCTTTACCCTGAAAAAGGGGTAACTTTCTACACTCAATACATGCCAAGTGCTTTTAAGACATTATCTTTTCATATTAAACTTTTAAAGTGGGGGTTTTTGTGTGTGTTTTTAGTTAAGGAAGCTGAAGCTTGGTTGTGGTGGCGATTTGAACCCAGCTCCTAAACTTTGGAGTCTACCACACTACTGGACACTGAAGCAGATGACCATAGATTCAACTCAATCCCTATTAAAATACCAACAGCATATTTCATAGTTCTAGAACAAATATCCCCAAATTTATATGGAACCAAAACAAGCCCTGAAAAGCCTGAGCAATCGTGAGAAAGAACAAAGTTGGAGGGATCACAATATCTGATATCAAACTATACTACAAACCCACTGTAATCAAAACAGCCTGGTGCTGGCAGAACAGGTATATAGACCAATGGAACAAAACAGACCTTAGAAATTGACCCACGCCAATATGGTCAACTGATAGAGACAGTGTGGGGCACATCTGTAATACTGTAAATTATAAATAAAATTTTTTTAATTAAAAAGCAAATATGAAAAGGAATTTATTGTATGCAAAAGGGCATCTATGAAAGAATAAGAGAAACACTGAGAGATGGTCAAAGAACATATACAATTAATAATTTGCATTCAGTTATCCTATTAAATTTTCAACATCAATTGTAACCAAAGATATGTAAATAAAGCAGTAAGATCTCCATTTTTACCTGTGTTGCATTTTTAAATAACGCCCACTTGTAAACAAAAGTATCTGTAAATAAGCACAAAACTAATTCTAATGGGAGACAGACTGGATACACCTTTCTGAATGGATTTACTGATGTGTGTCTTCAATCTTGAAAATATACATGCCATTTGACTCACAAATCTACTTTATAACCTATCCTAAATGTCAAGATTTATCTACACAGATGTTTAGCCAGCATTATTTACAAGAAATAACCCCACACCCAAAAAGAGGATTAGTTAAGTAGTACTTCAATGCCACTTAAGAAATCATGTTGTAGAGATTTTTTTAATCACATAGGGAAATACAATATGAAATGAAAAAGTAAATTACAAAATTACAGTAAGATCTTAATTTAGGAAAAATTACAAAAGGATATAAACTAAAAGATGTATACTAAAATGTCAGCAGTGGTTACCACTAGTTGATATGATTTTTACTTTCTTCCTTTTTATTTTGTGTTTTCCAAGTGTCTACAAAGATTATTGCTTTTTAAATTTAAAAAAATTAAACTTTTACAACAAGGTGTGAATTATCATATCACTGCTTTAGGTAAAGAGCTGTGGTCACAAACCCTGTTCCATCAATCACAAGTTTAGCTGTAACTTAAAGGCAGTAAATTTCTATCTTAAGCCAGAGGGAGGGGAGGGAGAGAAAGGTCTGAATAGAGGTGGACAAAGGGGGGGGGGGGGGGGGGTGAGACATCTGTAATAATGTCAACAATAAAAATAAAATATTAAAAAAATTTCCATCTTAACATCCAGTTGTAAGACATTTGGCATCAGCTACAATTGTTGACCTTCCCTTGACCTTCTAGCCTAAATTTAGAATTTTTTGAAAACAATATCCAAGTACACTGTCATTTTCTTGCAATACGTAAAAAGCCTCTCAATTGTAAACAAAAACTCCACGTAGCCAGTCTATATTAACATACTTATTTTAAAATTAAAGTGCTGATGAAAACAGCAATTTCTGAAGATCTAATTAATAACTGTCTTTTTTAAAAATCTAAGAACAAGGTTCATTTTCCAGCCAAGATTTCTCTCCTATTCAAAAAATCACCCTCCATTCTAATACAAGTGAACTTAATCCAACTTTTAATATCTCATAAATACATTCATTCAAATACAGAAAAAACAGCTTGTTTAGTGTGCCAATTTCACCCCCTTTAAAGAATTTAAGGAAGGCTTTAAAGCTTCAAAGTGCCTTCATAAATTATCTATTTAATAATCAAAAAAAGTTTAAAGACCAATAAGGTGATTATTAACTTTGTAGGAGGGGGGAAATGTTATTACTGAGTAATCCAAGCCTCCATTCTGAATCCATTCTGAAGGTCATAGGAAGTTTATAGAACTCAAAAGTAAGTCACTGGTCAAAATAACTATGTTCTAATCACTACTTGTGACTCTACTATAAATTATTATATAAAGGGGAAAATTTTTTTATTGATTTGAGAGAGAGAAGGGAAGGGGGGAGAAAATCATCCATTTGTTGATTCCACTTATTGATGCATTCATCAGCTATTTCTTATATATGATAATAATTAGTGTGGTATTAAGTCAATCATTTTTTAGTAATTCTTGTGCATAACAGACCATCGTTAGATTTTGCATGTTTACTGTTTAAAAAGCACTCTACTTGGAAACTGTCATGACCTTAACTAAAAAATGAATTCATATTGAATCTTGTAATTGAAATAAGCAATTTCAGAAGACTATTTTGCCACATGAAGTGATCCTCTAAAATGCAAGTTTATTAAAATGACAGAAGTATGGATGTTTATTTTTATCTTATAAAAAACTAAACAAGGACCTTTCAAGTCACCTATTTTACAAATTAATTTTTCATTCAAAGTCTCCTCTTAGATAACCACAAATTATAGTAATAACTACCATTAATAGAATGTTTTCCATTGGGTTAAGCATTTTTATCACATTTAACACTCACAATACCCTAATCATGAACACATTATCACCATTTTACACATAAAGTTAAAAATTTACCTACCACCCTTGTCCAAACTAAACCTCTGTCCACATTACAGAAAAACAATTAGAAGAGACTTTCTGGTTGCAAATAAACACATATAAATAATAGCACAAGTAGTCAAATTGGCATTTCCTTACATATCTATTACTGTGTCTTAAGCACAGACAACTTTACAATTTACAAAGCACTTGTACCCCGTCATCTCATTTGTTTCCCATAGCAGCCCTGTTAGGGGATTATCATCACTCCCATATGTCATAGGCTTCGAGGACCAGAGAGTTGAAGTGAAGTCACTCAGGTTTGGATTCCTCCTCCTTTTTCCATACACCATCTTTCTTCTCTATGGTTAAAGAAACATAACCCCCACAATCTGCGTATTATGCAATAAAAAGATGAATGTATGAGAGATCTAGATAAGCAACTTTCATCAGTTACATTCTTCACCAAGTTCATAGAGTTACTGGTTATTTTGATGCCAACCATAGAAATACAAATTATGTAAGTAAATTTTGTTAAGTTGGCACATTAGCAAGGGAATCCCCTAGATTCTACTTGTATTGGCCAGAAGGCTAAACCCAAAGTCAGTGAAAAGTACAAACTATCTCCTTGTGTAAAAACAGGATGTATACACTAGTCCAGCCTTGGGCAAACTACGGCCCGCAGGCAATAAAACTATTGAAATAAAAGACCGTACCCTTTTATGTAATGATGTTTACTTTGAATTTATATTAGTTCACACAAACACTCCATCCATGCTTTTGTTCCGGCCCTCCCATCCAGTTTAAGAACCCATTGTGGCCCTCGAGTCAAAAAGTTTGCCCACCCCTGCACTAGTCTTTCATGACTTAACAGTTGTTTCAAATAGACATCTGCCCATAAAATCAACTACCTTATAGCCATTTGCTCCAGAGTGGGTATTGAGTGTGTCTTCCTATATACACACATTTCTACTCAAGTTTAGCAAATATGTGTACACCCAAACACACAGAGTTGTGGTTAGTAATAACTGGAAAAATCATTTTTAAAATACAGTAGTTATCTTGGCTCTGCATTTATGAAGACTTCGTGCTTCTCAATGTGCACAAGCAAAATTGTTCTATTTAATTACTTCTACTTCTTTCTACAATATCTACCATTACCCTTTCTACTTTAAAATTCCCCACTCCTGCCCTGGCCAGTGTGGTTCCACTGGTTGGAGCATTGTCCTGTAAACCGAAAGGTCGTGGGTTCAATTCCCAGTCATGGCATACATATACATAGGTTGAGGGTTCGATTCCCCGGTTGGGGCGAATATTATCCAATTATGTTTCTCTCTCTCTCGCTCCCTTCTTCCCTCTCTCAAGTCAATAAACATAACCTCAGATGAGGATTTTTTTAAAAAAATTTTTAATTTCCCACTTCACTTAGTGACTTGCCCCATCTTTACTTTTTTTTTCTAATCCCCACCCAAGGATATGTTTTTATTGAGAGAGAGAGAGAGAGAGAGAGAGAGAGAGAGGGAGAGAGAGAAGAGAGAGAGAGAGAGAGAGAGAGAGAGAGAGAGAGAGAGAAAGAAAGAAAGAAAGAAAGAAAGAAAGAAAGAAAGAAAGAAAGAAAGAAAGAAAGAAAGAAAGAAAGAAAGAAAGAGAAACATCGATGTGAGAAATGAGAAACATCAATCAATTCAAACCTGCAACTTAGGATGTGCCGTGACCGGAAATCGAATCTGTAACCTTTTGGTGTACCAGCGGACACTCCAGCCAACTGAGCCACCCATTACTTTTTAACAACCCTATCTTCTCATTGATATGATATCAGACTTCAAAGTTTTACCCAGTCATCTCTAATTGTGATAATTTTCAATGAAGAAAGGCCTCCTACTTTCTCTAAGTAAGAGGGCCTCTGAGTAGTTTCTGTGACAAGTCACAATCATTCCCTCTAATAGGGAAACTTAATTCCCTCACAGAAAGATTTTCAAAGAAAATAAAATCAAAGCCAGATGTTTAAAGTACTTTATAAAGTAACAAGTATTATCCTATTGCCATCGTATTTTCAGGTTAATGGGGTTTTTTCTGCTAGCCATTTTTAAAGCTATCAGAGAAAGCCGTCAACCAGAGTCTTCTGTACTAAGGGTGCTAAGAGTAAAGGATCGGAAGAAACTTACATGAGTAATGAATTCATTGGGGAATCAAGTTCAATTACTTTATATTCCCAACTATCTTCCTTAAGTTAAATAATGTCCGGAAAGTTTGTAAACACACTTGAACTTTGAAATTCCAAAATGGGTCAGGTCCCCAGTAGCTCGCCGTGATCGTATAGTGGTTAGTACTCTGCGTTGTGAAATTCCAAAATGGTTATAGAGACTACAGTACTATTACACTTTTAAAAAGAAAAGAAAAAAAAAAGGCTGTTTCTCAGCACCCACCCCAGGGAAAACCTCCTTTGGTAAAAGCTGTAAATGACCATTACAAAAGTTTAGCTTTTATTCCCATCCCTTACATTTCTAGCTCTTACATTTGAGAGCCTGCCTGCTAAATGGCTTTGCTTACAATTTTATGTCAAACAGGTCTTCACTGGGGCACAATTTTTTTTATGTATACTGCTACTAAGTGTTGCAATTTTTAAAACATGTTTTGCCCCACAGGCCTGGCTCAGTGGTTGAGTGTCTACCTAGGAACCTAGGTCAGGGTTCAATTCCTGGTCAGGGCACATGCTCAGTTTTCTGGCTCGATTCCCAGTGTGGGGCGTGTAGGAGGCAGCCAATCGATGATTCTCTCTCATCACTGATGTTTCTATCTCTCTCCCTCTCCCTTCCTCTCTGAAATCAATAAAAATATATTTTTAAAAAATAAAAAGAGTAAAACCATGTCTTAGAACTACAGGATCAAACTAGATGACAGTCTTCCAGGCAGCTGCTTACTATCAGACAGATGGAAAAATCACAATTTTGGAAAAATTCTAACAATTTTAAGAAATTATTTTTACTTGTGAATATTCAAAAACTTTATCCTAAAGTTACAGAACAGTAGCAAACGAAAAAGGAATTCCAAAATAGGTGCACTCTAATTAAGGCCAGAATAATCTCATTTTAAACTTGTTCCTTATAATAAATTACTCTAAGACAGTTCCTTCCTTCCCCAAAAAAATAATTTCAAAGGATTTCCAAACTTGACTAATTAGGTTTAATCACATCTACATACATCCTATCATCCTACAAAGTCATTAAAATATGAGTGTTAATGCTTTATAAAGATCCTACACTTCCTAAAAGAGTAAGCATTTCTCTTAAAAGAGACACGAAGCACCTTCCTAAGACTGAACTACTGGAGTTGCACCTGACTCACCCCAACTTAGCTCTTCAACTTTACTCATCCAGAAAGCAGAGGGAGACAAAGAGTTTCTACAGTCGAAAACAGATGAGTCCCTATTCATTCGCCTGTTTGCTCTTCCTTTAAACAAAAAATCTTAACAAGTTATTTGGTTTCTAATGTAGTAATGGGTGACTCAGAGCAAATGAGCAGGGAGAGGGACTGTTTTAGGCGTTCATTTGCTAGGAATGACTATCAAGTGAAGGCTAACTCTAGAATAAGGAGAGAGAAAATGCTACAATCTGTGAGCAGCAGACTGAGCATTTAATAAATGGTGAGCGTGTTTGTCCAGTTTTAAGGATCCCATCTCTTCTCAGTGTACCACAGCATAAGAACGATGTTCATGGCCACAACTGAGTAAAAACTTACGCTTCTGATTAGACGAGTACACAGAGAAATAGATATACAGACAGACACACACACACATCCCTTAGGGTCCAAAAGCGCTAAATTAACCAATCCATCTGCAATGCCAATTACTTGAGAATCCCAACCAGAAGAGATCTAGGACAAAACTTCCTTTTATTTATTTATTTATTTATTTATTTATTTATTTATTTTTCCTGTGTAAACAGTTCTGCCATGTGCTTTGGTTGGCAGGTAATACTAAAATAAGCTTTATTTCCTGGTTTTCTTTTCCCTTACCAAATCACTACCATCTGGCATCACCTCCGACACGTCCCAGGGCTACCGTGAATGCAGAAGTGCATTTCCCAGAAACTTTTCTATTTAAGTGAGCCTTCATCGTTACTATTTTATCAAAACGTTTTACATTTCATCTCACACACACACACAAAAAAAATCTTAAATCAGATTCTGGGAAGAGAGAACTCTGTTAACTGCACTAAATATGAACTCGCGATTTTCAAACTCTTAACCTTATGCCATGGCCGGACTGCCCTCACTGCAAGCTTTTACGATTTATATAAAAGCCTTTAAGTACCATCAAAATTCCCAGACCGAACTCCATGTGTTCAGCTCGCGCTACGGTGGAAGAGCAAATGCTGACCTCCGAAATAGAGGGGTGCTGTCGGTGAGAGGGGCGCAGCGCCCGCGTCTCGGGGGGCAGGGGCGTTGCTCGCACTCGCGGTGGTAACAGCAATTCAGCAAAACCCGGGAGCCAGGGGTCAGGTGACCTCGCACCGGACACGCTCCGTCGGAGGGTCTGAGCGGCTGACGCGGGCCCCAGTTTGACAACCAAGTCTGGACTCGCACCCTGGCCACGCGCCGCCGCGCCCAGGGGTGCAAGGGCCGAGGGGCCGGGCACGCGAGCGCCGGGCGCAGCCTGGCCCACGGGCGGCGCTTCCCTCCGGGAAGGTGCCCGGAGAGCGTCCCGACCCCGCAGCGAGGCGTCCGCTCCCCGCGCGCGCTCCTCCTCCGCGGGGCCGGGCCCGTCCCTCCCGGGTCACCCGGCCGCCCGTTCCGCACGCGGGACACGGCAGCGAGCGCCCGCGGGTGACAGGTCGCCCCGCCGCGCCCCGACCTCTCCGGGACCCAGCCCCGCCGCCGCCCGCCCCGCGCCAGGGTCCTCGGCCCCGGCTCAAGGCCGCCCCCTCGGGTCGGGGCGGACGCAGCGGCAGCCACGCGGCGGGCAGGGGGCCGGGCCGGGCGCAGACGCGCGCCTCCCGAGCCCCGACAGCTGCGGGAGCTGCGGCCGCCGGGCGCCCTTTCAGGCCCCGCGCGGCGGGAGCGCGGGGCGCGGCGGGGGTAGGCCCGGCAGCGCGACAGCCCGGCTGCCCGGCACGGCGACGGGAGGAGAGCCGAGCGGCCGCGGCCACGACCCCGCCGCCTGCAGCCGGAGCCCGCGCGCCCAGCGGCCCGCGCCCGCCCCCCGGCCGGACCCCGCGGCCTCCGCCCACCGCCCGTACCTAGCGAGGTCGTGGACGAGACGTGGTTAACCTCGGTGCCGGGGTCGCTGGTCCGCCGCCGGCGCCGCAGCTCCAGGTGCGGCTGCTGCCTCCGCGCCACCTCCTCCCCCTCCGCCATCTTGTACCGATTTAAAATTAACTCCCCACTGACGTCAAACGGCGCCGCCGCTTTATCAACCTCCCGGGAGCCGGCGGGTCCTAGCGCCGCCCTCCGCCTCGCCTCCCGGTCCTCGCCACGCCCCTCGGCGCCCTGGCTCCGCCCCCGCTCCGCGGGCCGGGCGAGGGGTTTGCCTCGCCTTTCCCTTCTGGGAGGAATTGGGCGGCGCCCCCAGCGCCCGGTCTCACCCCCCCGCAGCCCGGGGATCTGTGTCCACTCCCTTAGCCCTGGGCTGCAGGAAACCCAGGAGGCATCTCCTTGGGACCAAGTCCCTCCTCCCCAATTCCCTAAACCCATTCTCTTGACAACTTTTCTCCATAATCTTGGGAGCCCTGCACGTGAGGTTGCTTCCCCACTCCTTTCCTTCTCACCTTTTCATCACCCCTCCTCCTCCACAGCTATTCCCCTCCTCCCTCCCTGCCACCCCGCCCTCACCCCCAGCTATTGCTTGCGCCCTGCTTTCCCTTTTGATTCCCCCACACCCCCCAAACCCCCCATACACACACGCACACACACACACACACACACACACACACACAGGTCCCTGATGTTGCTTCCCCTCCACACACCATCCTATGGTTCCTTTGCAATACCTCCATTTACTTGTAAGACCCTCCCCTATCTTCTTAAGTGTGCATACCCTTGCCCTCCAGCCGCTAGCACCTTGCAGGGGCAAGCCCAAAAGCTCTCCAACCAGAAAATGAATTTTAGCAGATCCGAGTGATGAACTTTCTTGTAGGGATCCAATGACTTCCTGTAAAAAGTTCGGGTCACTTTTTAAAATAGTCTGTGGGCCCTGGCCGGGTAGCTCAGTTGGTTGGCACATCCTCCCAATAAGCCAAGGTTGTGGGTTTGATCCCTGGTCAGGGCACATCCAAGAATCAACAGATGAATGCATAAATCAGTGGATCAACAAACAGATGTTTCTCTCTCTCTCTCAAATCAATCAATTAATAAACAACTTTTAAAATAGCCTGTGGAGCAGGGGTCCTCAAACTTTTTAAACAGCGGGCCAGTTCACTGTCCCTCAGACCGTTGGAGGGCCGGACTATAGTTTAAAAAAAAACTATGAACAAATTCCTATGCACACAGCGGCGGCAAAAACACCCGGCGGGCCGGATAAATGTTTTCGGCGGGCCGCATGTGGCCCGCGGGCCCATAGTTTGAGGACCCCTGCGTGGAGGCTTCTGTGATACATGGTCCCTATTCTTTTGCAGTTGCATATCCACAGTTGCATTAGAAATTCCTTTTCTCTGGTGGTTGCCAGAGGGGATTGGGGTGGGGGAGACTGGATGAAAAGGATTAAGAAGTACAAATTGGTAGTTACAAAATAGTCATGGGGATGTAAAGTACAGCATAGGGAGCCTAGTCAATAATATTGTAATAATTCTGTATGGTGCCAGGTGGGTACTGGAAATATCAGAGGGAACACTTTGTAAAATATATTATTATCTAACCACTATGCTGTACACCTGAAACTAATACAAAGTAATATTGAATACAAATAGTAATTGAAAAATAAAATTAGCCTCCCCCCCTTCTCCAGGCACAAAATAAAGGCCATTTGCGGATACAGTGAGATGGTTATTTGTAAGCCAGGAAGCTAGCCCTCACTAGAAATCCACCCTGAGGCACTTTCATCTTGGACTTCTTATGTCCAGAAATGTGAGAAAATGTATATATATTTGGGGGGAGAGAGAGAGAGAGAGAGAGACATCGACCTGCCATTCCACTCATTTGTGCATTCATTGGTTGCTTCTTGTATGTGCCCTGCCCGGGGATCAAACCTGCAACCTCGGTACATGGGGACTACGCTCTAACAAACTGGGTTCAGCCAGGACAGAAAATGTCTCTTGTTAAAGCCATTCCATCTGTGGTATTTAGTTATGGCTGCCAGAGCTGACTAATAAAGGGTGCCTCATGAGTGGACAACTGAAGTGTAATTTTGCTGGGAAACTCTGGGAATTGGTACACCTAAGGTTTCTTTCTTTTCTTTTCTTTTTAAGGTTTGTTTCTAACCAAGGGATGAAGAAGCTAGAATTTCTGCACATCAACTCATAACAGATATAGCTAATGACTGCTCCCATGAGTCATTAATTTCTCCAGACATCTACATACAAAGTGGCTTCCTGCAGTTTAAGGCAGAAAGGGAACCTCGGGAACACATGCAGACACAGCCGCTGGAAACGTGGTGCTGTTTGCTGAGAGTACTGACGGAGGTCTGAGGCCTTTGAAGCTGAATGTAATATACTTACTCCAAGGCAGTTTCGGAAGCTGTACAGGCTATCTGACCTTACTCAAATCAGCATCTACCTTTCCATCTGCATCCTTCCCCTGACCGTTTCACCTAAACACAGCAACCTGTCACTAGGGCATGCGGTATGTGTTCTGTTCCTCAGTCACACCAACGTTCTAACAGTCAATTACTGCAAAAGCCCTTCATACAAACTTGGAAAATCAAAGACAGAACTCTATAAAGTAAAAGGGGAAAAAAAATTAAGAAATTCCTTTTCTCGCCCAGCCGCGGTAGCTCAGTGGTTGGGCGTCGACCTGTGAACCAGGAGGTCACGGTTCGAATCCTGGTCGGAGCATATGCCTGGGGTTGGGGGCTCGATCCCCACTCATGAAGGAGGCAGCTGATCAGTGATTATCTCTCATCATTGATGTTTCTATCTCCTTTTCCCCCTCCCTTCCTCTCTGAAATCAATAAAGATATATTTTTTAAAAAGAAAAAAAAATTCCTTTTCTCTGGTAAAGACAGGTAGACAGGTGTCCAAGTCACTGTCTTGTCCAGGATTTCTCACAAATCTACAACTCACAGCCTTCATCCTGCATGATCTCTAGAAAAGCATTGGCGTCATCGAAGCTTGCAGCGGGCCATTCTACAGGGATTTTGTAGGGCTGCTTCAAAACGCACCTGTTTCTTTCTTTATGGAAAGGGGTTTGGAGCTCCTCCTGGACTTTCTAACTCCCTGCATCCTGGTTCAATGCCTCTGGGGCAGCCTAAGCCCCAAGCCATAAATCGTGCTTGACGATGGATTTCCTCTCATAATTTCCCCATGCGGCATCTATTTATTGCCCACAGTCTGCTTTATGCAAGGCATCATCTTGGGCATGAGAGAAGATGCAAAGATGAGTGATTCTGCTGTCAAAGAATTAACTCCCGGTTAGAATTAGTAGGCAATTTAGCACTGAATGCGCCTCATCAGGGACACCTCCTCCCCAGAGAGATGGCCAGTTGGTGTCCTCACTGGTGTCCTTTCTATGACAGTAGTCCCTCCCTGATCCGCAGGAGGAGTCCCTTCCAAGATCCCCAGCAGATGCCTGGAACTGTGGACAGTAATGAACCCAATATTTACTATGTTTCTTCCTATACATACACATACCTACGATAAAGTTTAACTTATAAAATAGGCACAGTAAGATATAAACAACAACAACAAGAAAATAGAAGTTATAACAATATACTGTAATAAAAGTTACATGAATAGCCATTGTTTAGTAAAGTAAGGGTTACTTGCACACAAGTACTGTGATACCTCGACAGTCAAGTTGACGACCTAGTCCTAAACCACTACGAAGTGACTAGCAGGACCGCATGAGATTTCATCACAATCTTCAGAAGGGCATGCAAATTAAAACATAAATTGTTTATTTCCAGAATTTTTTTATTTACTATTTTCAGCCCATCTTGGACTCCAGGTAACTGAAACTGTCGAAAGTGCACTGCAAATAAGAGAGGACACTGCGTTGTTGGTTTGATTCCCAGTCATGGCACAAGCCCAGATTGTGGGCTCAATCCCCGGGGGTGGGGGTGTGCTGGAGGCAGCCAATCAATGTTCCACTCTCACATCATGTTCCACTCTCACATCCATGTTTCTCTTTCTCTCTCCCTCTCCCTTCCTCTCTAAAAAAATCACTATATATATATATATATATATATATATATATATATATATATATATAATTTTTTTAAAGGTTAAATAATTTGGTAAGGCCGCATGACTAGTAAATTAAGAAGCTGAGACTTAAATGCAATTCTGTCTGCTGCCAGAGTCCATGTTTTCAACCATGTATCTCTGGAAAACACACTGGTCTTGAGGCGAGGCACTGAAAACTCTGTAATCATCTATAATAATAAAAGTGTAATATGGTAATTAGGCCAGACAGCTGAACGACCTTCCGGATGTCATTCTGGACGTCCTTCTGGATGAAGCAGAGGCAGTTAGGGGCGATCAGGCAGGCAGGTGAGTGGTTAGTGGTGATCAGGCAAGCAGGTGAGTGGTTAGAAGCCAGCAGTCCCGGACTGTGAGAGGGATGTCCCACAACCAGTTTAGGCCCGATCCCTGCATCCCCCAACAGGTCCCAGATTGTGAGAGGATGTAGGCTGGGCTGAGGGACACCCTCCCATGCACGAATTTCATGCACCGGGCCTCTAGTGTAATCATAACAACCATTTGCATAGATGACTGAGTGTCCATGGGTTTGCTCCAGAGAGCTGGAGTGGAGGTGAACACACTCAAGTCCAGGACAAGGGCACCATGAGCACCGTGACAAGACTCCATGGGAGCACCTGCTTGAGTGATCGACTTCCCCGGAATTCACAGGTATCTTGCAGTCCCTAGAATCATTTTGTAGTGGGAGCAACAGAAATCCAAATTTGTGAACTGGACTTGCTTGAGCGTGTTTCAAAACGTAGGTAGAGACTGGGTTTTAACTTAAGGTCAGAATACAAAAGAATGCTGGCAGGAACTCTTTGGCAACTATGTCATAGTCTATAACACTGTATCAAAAATAACCATGAAGAAGTGAATGTAGCCACCAGGAAACAGAAACTGTGCTTGTCGCTTGCAGCAAACACTGCTGTGTGCTTTCATCTCCTCTGAGAAACAGAGCCTTGAATGACATCCACCCCAGACAGCCTATCTGGACACACCCCATGTCCCCCCATCCCTGCCCTGCCCTCAGGAATGCCTTTGAAGTCGGTGGGAAATCTGTGTTTCACAGGAGGAACTGTGTATCTCTTTTAAGATTAAGACAACATCTCACTGGCCTAATTACAATCAAGGTATTTTATTTGTACCTGGAGAGCAGCCAAATCTTTCCTTCTCACACCCAAGCTGAATTCCGAACTCCCCAAAACTGACTGGCTAGTGGGCAGGCAAAACACTCCACCTTGGCAATGCCCTTAGAATTGATTGTCCTTGTGGTAACCTGTGCAATCCTTGGATTCACTGCCACGAGCATGTTTCATCATTATATTTTGACGGTTAAATCTGCACCTCATCTCAAACACTTCCCCCAGCCCCTCGCCATTTCTCCCCTCCCTCAATATTCTTGGGGTCTGTCCTCAAAAAATAAATGTTTAGAATGTGAGTCCCTTCTTTCTATTTCCCATAGCAGTTCTTCGCTCAAGCTGAGATATCGGTGGGTGATGCCACTGCCACCAGATCCGCCTGGCAAATATTTATCTTTCAAGCTTCTCCCTTTGTTTGAACTGTACTTCAAGCTTGTCTTGATCACCATCCAAGAAAGTGAGATGTCATAAGACATAATGAAATGATTGTGTTTCAAGGCATTCTGGTTTGAGGTAATTTGTTGTAGGATAGCAATAAGTAACCAGAATGCGTGCACATGGTGCGATATCAATGTATAAACATGTACACGTGGTAAAAGTGTAAACAAACACAGAGCAATAACAAACACTGAATTCAGGAGAGTGATTCTCGCTCGCTGGCGAAGTTACTTGTTTGCTTCTGCTGTCAAGAGCAGTGGCTCTTAATTTTTGTTGTTGTTGCGGTTTTGTTTCATTTAAAAGCCATGCAAATGACAAATGGCATTTGGGTGCAGGATATGTTGCCATAGGCACACCCAAATATCCACTGATGGCCACTGTCAATTAGACTGTTGGCCACGCAGCCCCTTTCAGAAGCAGATCCAGGATGCATGGGGCCTCAAGCATGTACAAATTTGGGGAACTGCCTTAAGAAAGCAAATTATGAATCAAAATTGGACATGCAAGTAAATATTTATTTAGAATGAGAAAACAAACCCCACGTCACAAATTTTATGAAGTTAATACCACAACATACAGAAAAATTATATTTTTATTGATTAAGTTCATGGCCTTCCTCTCTAATACCTTGTGTCTGACTGTTTCGGCTGCATAGTCTTTGGCTCTTTATGTTACTCCATTTGGGGATGTCATTTTCTGAAGAGAAAATAGGTGATTTGGTGTTTCCCTCCAACACAGTTAACACAGTGTTTATTTACTGACAGCTTCAAAGTCTCTTTCAGCTTCACAGCATGTAAATGTTTAGGATTATTGTCAAATTTTGGGAAAAATCTCCATCAGGTCTCTTTCATGTAAGAACTTCAGATTGCCAGACACATCAAGTTTGCTTTTTTTTTTTTGCTTGCTTGGTTGTTGGTGTTATATTTTAGTTGAATTTATTGGGGGGGGGGTGACATTGGTTAATAAAATTACACAGGTTTCAGGTGTACATCTCTATATTACATTGTGTGTTCACCACCCAAAGTGTATCCTTCCATTTATCCACCCTTTACCCTCTTTACCTCCACTACCCACCTTTCCCTCTGGTAATCACCATACTGTTGTCTGTTTCTATGAGTTTTGGGGTTGTTGTTTTTTTGTTTATTTTTTTTTCTTAGTCCCTTCACTTGTTTCACCGAGGCCCCCAACCTCCCTCCTTCTAACAGCTGTCAGTCTGTATCAATTAGTCTGTTTCTGTTTGTCAGTTTATTTTGTTCATTAGATTCCACATGTGAGTGACATCATGCGATACTTGTCTTTCTCTGACTGGTTTATATCACTTAGTGTAATGCTCTCCAGGTCCATCCATACCATCACAAAAGGTAAGATTTCCTTTTTTTTTTTTTTTTTTTTTTTTTTTTTTACAGCCAAGTAGTATTCCATTGTGTAAATGTATCACAGCGTTGTTTATCCACGCATCTACCGATGGACACTTGGGCTGCTTTTGAATCTTGGCTATTGTAAATAATGCTGCATCAAGTTTTCTTTTCAGTGGCTAGTCTGAAATACCCTTTGACCTGAAAACGCATGGGGGTGTTTATAGTTGTACTAGTATATGCTGCATTTTGCAGTAGAGGTCTTAACATTTTAAATCATCATTGATGAAGCACAAAATCCTTTTTGTACAGTTTTATCCATCTAATGATTGGGAAGAGTTTTCCAGAGACTAGTTCCTATCTCCATACTTTTCAAATGTTCTTTTTCCTCCAGGCACCCCATGCACACTGTTGGTCTGGAGACTGCAGGGCACTTTTACTTCTGATTTTCCATATGTTCCTATCACCTTTGAGTCTGAGAACACAGGAATAAAGAGACAAGAATGCATGCATCCTGGTCAGTCCCTTCAGGGCTTAAACTCAGGAAGTCGGTGCTCAATGGATTGAAGGGAAACAGAAAGCAGAGGGCGGTTTGAGCTCCTCTCCCCCATTTGGAATCCAGGGAGGGAACTGCTCCACAGAGTGACCTAGTGCCTTCAAAAAATCGTCACAACAAACTAAAAACAATGGCGCATGGGGGTCTGTGGGAGTGGGTCTTTTATCCCTTCTGAGCTCCGTGGGGGTCACTGCACACACCATGGAGGACTAGGGAGGTAGCTGAGTTGAGAAGCAGAGGTCATCATTGTGAGTACAGTGTTGAGCCTAAGGCAGGAATCGATGGAGGTCGTAGGTGAGAATCAGACAGTAGACCTGAATTCACACAAAAAAAGTGCTGGGTCCCGGACATGCCAAAGAGCAAAGCACAGGCAAGTCCACAGATGAGTGCAAGGTGCCCGGGGTCCAGATTAGCCAGAGCACCTCACCACGGAGCCCAGCCAGACTCCACACAAGCGCCCTGGGATCCAGCTACGTGTCCCAAGCCCCTGCCAGTCACCCATGCAAGCTTTCCGCTTTGTCTGCGACCCTGTTCCCTGAGCTGTTGTTCTAGGAGGGAATAGAAACAGTGGAGTCTAAGATACTAGAATCAGGTTTTCAAGTCACAGGGGGAGAGCCCTGGAACCGCTACTAAGACTTAAAACAACATCAGACATTTATCAGGTACTTTTTTGTGCCTGGCCATTCATATTACCATACTAGATAATATACTTATATAAGATTACCTTTTTTTTTTTTCCAGTTAAGCTTCACCGTCACTTTAAAAGAGAGATATTATTACTAGCTCCATTTACAAGGAGCCTGAAGCCAAGAGAAGTTCAATAATTTGCCCAAGGTTGCCCAGCTTATAAAATAGGGCCGCTGGGCTTTGAACCCACAAGTGGAACTGGACAATTCACACTTGGAACAACTAAGCTCTGTTTTCCTGGAATGGCTTGAGAAATTGCAGGTGTATGATACCAATAGCTCTTTGGACTTAGCCCAACTCTCCCCCGCCTCACCCCCAACCACAAGTCCCCTTCTTGTCGCCATGTGCCATCAATGGCCAATCTCAGAAGGTGAAGAGATGAAGTCATCAATGCTCTGGTGTGTTAAGTGTAGTCAGCATCTCAAATCCAGACCCCAAACTGCTTTGATGGAGGGTCACCTGTTGCTAGGGAAACACTACGCATCAGCCATCACTACTCTGGATACCACACTGGGCCGTGCTGCCAGCAGCCAGCCCTGCCCTCCAGCTCATACCCGTTCTCCGCTCCATTCCAGAGGCCTCGGGAGCATCTTAAAGGCATATTTCAATCCATGAAAACACATCCTTAGAAGTCCACACTTGCTTTGGATAACCCAGAAACAGCAGCAGCAAGAGCTCCAGGTTGCAATTTCCACTCTGGGATAAGAACCCTTGAAAACGTATTTAACTTTCATGTACTTTCATTTCCACAAAACTGAAGGAAGTGCAGCATCCCACTATCATTTATAGGCTGGTTGGTTGGTTTTTCCTTGAGCAAGTCTTCATGTTCAGCGTACTTCTCCGCCCAGCCCTGCCATCGCCTCCAACACCTCCCTCCCGTCGGCATCTGCTTTCCTCAGAGTTCTTGAGGACAGAGCCTTATCCCTGCTGGTGCTGACAGTGCCAATGCAGAGAGCTGGGATCGATGCCAAGCGTGTAGATTGCTGACGCTCCCAGCGCCTCTGGTCCACTGGGCACCACAGCTGAGAAGATTCCATGCAGGGGCAGTGAGATCAGCCTCCCATCAGCCCTGTCACATTGTGTTCTGAGCAGGTCTGCTTGTGCCGGAAGCTTCCCCATCTCTCCCCTGAATAGAGACTTCACAGTTTCATCCCCTCACTCCCTGCTGGGCATGCCTCAAAGTCTCATGAAGCCAATTCCTCTGTTTTTGGTCTCAGCCCACTAACTAGGGGTCCCCAGCAGCTCCCAACAGGATAGACAGGGAACAGATGCTATGCCTGTACTCCACCACTCACCTCTCAGGCCCTAGTCTTACCGGTCCTCTTGTTAAGGGCACTGGGTGTGTGACCAACCCAGCACAAACCAGTGCACAGGAGTGATGATAATACAGGCAACGCCAAAAGGAACTTGAAGGAGAAATGTTGTCCTCACTAGCTGTATTTTGGCCCTAGCTCAGTAGAGCAAAATTGCCCCATAACAGAGGATAAAAATAAAAATACTTAGGAATTTCAGCATGGATCAAATGTTTTCCTCCTGTTCTCATTTTACCAAAAATGTGCATGTCTATCTGGAAAACAGCAATTTTAGATTTTAGTTCACAGGCATATTGAAATCTGAAGGTGATGACCAACGGCACCCTGTATCCTTTATTGGGACTCTCTCCTTCCCTACATTCATCTTTTCTTTTATTTCATCCTCAGTTGATAGTGATTGATAGTATTTGTTATATTCAGGTCAATGAAGGAAAACATTGGGCAAAACACCATGGCTATAGGTAAGGAACTTGTTCTTAAACAGGTTATTTCTCACCATAGAAGTTGCAGTTGTATAAAAGGACACAAAATTTTCCACTCTAATACTTTAACCAGAGTGGTTTTAATATATTTAATAATACTACGTGAGAACTGAGGAGCTGGTTGCCATTTGGGGGGCAACGGGTTAAGCAGAATATGCCGAAGACTGACACATGGCTATTTACCAAAATTAAGTCAGGAGAGGAGCACCAGTAAACCATGGAAACGCCAGGTGGACACGTAGATGCTCTGGGGAGGGAGGAAGAAAAATAACGGGCCTTTGGTGGAAAGACAGGAAAAGGCATATTATGGGATAAAGGCGTTGTGAGCAGTCAAGAATGGGAAAGAGAGACAAAGAGGAAGTGAAAACTAAGAAAGTGAGAAAATATCCATGTGGGTCAACAGGGAGGAAAGAGAAATTAGGCAACAAAAATTCAAGAACTAAAAGAAGAAATTTCTTAAAAAGACAACTTGGAATGTATTAGAGTTCATCCGCTCACTAAATGATGGTGTTCCCAAGCCCCACAAGCCTGGAAATGGAAGCATAAGACCTTGGTGTCTCGTCTACCCGCTTCAACATCCACTAAAGCAATCCGGCCAGCTATTCCCTCCGCGGCCGTAGGGAAGGGGAGAAGGATGCAGAAAGCAAAGGTGGGAGTGAAATACAAAACACAATAGCAGCAAACATTTTAATAGAGGAGAGACTTGGGAGATGCTGCTGGGGAGACTCGAGCGATAGGTGCAAGATGGACCGTGAGCTGGGGATCTCTCTGGTAGACGGAGCCTCAAAGGATCTGCAATGGGCTTGCAAATAGTGATCATAGATTCTCAGGCATAACTCTTCAGATCATTTAGATCATTTGCATTCAACTAAGACTGTGGTTCTCTAGGCAGTGTACTAAGGATATGGTGTTGGTGTTGGGCACAAGCTGCCAATCCACCACAGATGCCCAATATAGCTCTTGTCTCCTGCCAGTGAGGCCTCCCATCACACCTGCAAGCTTTCAACAGGTTCCTCCGCCCAGAGACAGCTGTAACTTGCAGAGGCTTCTTCTTTGAGCAGAAAGGGCAACATTAAGATTCATAGGCTGCTTCCAGTAAACCCTTTGAGGACATAATTTAATTTAAAGGAGAAAGCTATGCTAGTTCAATATTATAAGTGAAGTAATAATTGATAATACATTAGGATGCCTTAGGCTGAAAATAACAGAAAACCCAACCACGAACATCATCAACAAAAAGGAGAATGTTGTAGTAGTCTCATGCAACAGTAAGTTCAAAGGCAGAATATTTTCAGGGTTGGTTAACTCGCTGTTCAAAGGCATCATTAAAACATCTGGAGGTTTGGGGGGAGCTTTTTTTCCTTTTACATTTTCTACTTTTCTTTCCTCTACAGGTTGACTTTTGTCCACACATTTATCCCCTATGGTTACAAACTGGGTTGCTAAAGTTTTGAATGCCCTTTAAAGATGCAACAGGGTAGACCAAGCATGTCAAACTCAAAGGCTAACACGGGCTAAATACACAAGGTTTAAGTTCATGTGGGCCGCAAAAAAACAAAAGCTTCAATTTTCATAGGAACATAGGTTTATTTCGATAGAGACATGCTGAATACAAAGGGCGGAAATAAATGAGTAATCATTAACACAAAATGAAAGAACATTTTAATAAAAAATAATATTTTTTGAACATTAACTTACCAGACACTGAATAACTGCACAAATAAGTGTAACGCAAGTAAACCTATTTTTCTTGTTCTCAGAAAGCAAAATATTTCCTGTTGCGCACACCAAACAAGTCAGTACAAGACTAATGATGTAGCAATCAGCTGCTAAAATATTCGCTGCTAGTGTTAGTGGAGAGAAATAGGGCGCCTGCGCATAAGGCACATAAGGGAAATGAATGCAACACGATTATAGTAATCAGTCGTTAGCAAACATTGTAGTTCCTCATTAATAATTATGTATAACAGCATATTGTAAAAATTAAGTTCCGAAAATTTTATTAAAACGTTTCTTACATACCATAATATTGACTGGGCTGCAAAAATATTCGTTGTGGGCGCATGCGGCCTGCAGGCAGTGAGTTTGACATACTTGGTGTAGACAAAAGAGGGTCTATTTCTTGTCTTGAATCTTTTCTCATCAGAAGGAAAATGCCCCTTAGACTTTCTCTGTCTCATTGCTTAGAATTGCTACACATGCCGGTTTCTAAACTAATCTTTGACAAAAGGGAGTGGAGTGGCCATGAGTGATTTAATGTGATCAAAATCCAACTTTCCCTGAAGCACACAAGTTACCTGATATCAGATCAAAGTTGAATATTATTAGAAAGAAAAAAGGGAGGAGTTGCCAATGGAAGAGGTAGCCCATAATCTCTGTCATGGATTAGATCAGCGGTTCTCAACCTGTGGGTCACGACCCCTTTGGGGGTCGAAGGACCCTTTCACAGGGGTCGCCTAAGACCATCGGAAAACACACATATAATTACATATTGTTTTGTGATTAATCACTATGCTTTAATTATGTTCAATTTGTAACAGTGAAAATACATCCTGCATATCAGATATTTACATTACGATTCATAACAGTAGCAAAATTACAGTTATGAAGTAGCAACGAAAATAATTTTATGGTTGGGGGTCACCGCAACATGAGGAACTGTATTAGTCACAGCATTAGAAAGGTTGAGAACCAGTGGATTAGATCATGGGCACAGCTTTCAAATGCACCCTGTCCTACCATCTCCTCCTCTTCTGCTCCAGCAATGCACTTGCCACAAGGAAAATGAGCCCACACATACCCCCTCGAATCTGAGCATAACTAAAGTATTGAAGCGTAGGAGCAGCCTGGAAGCCCTGAGATCCAGTCAAATATGCTACAGTTGCCAGAGAAAGTAATGTGAGAAATTAATTAATAGGCAGCTTATGTTGAAACATGCCACCGATTGAGAAACAGAAGTGACATCATTAGTGGTGATAAAGGACCTTCCAGTTCCCGGCAAGTATCAGTCATGTACAGTTTCGGCTCATCCCTTGACCAGAAATGTTTGTGATAGAGTTCTTGGCTTTTTATGAGGCCTGCTTGCATAGTTGAAAATCCTGTTTATCTTATGGTCACACATATCCTTATAATCTAGTCCTCTATAACTTGAAGTGACTTGAATAAGTTGGGTTTTTCCCATCAGAAAATTCTTTTAACTTGGATGTTTGGGAGCTAAATGAGACCTCCAGGTTTGTTTTGTTTTATTCTCACATAGTTGGCCTACAAAGTGATATTTTTTTCAATTTAAATTAGTTACAAATATTTTTTTAAAATATATTACACACATTTTTTAAAAATCAGGATTTCTGGCTTTTCTTGGAAAATCAGTGGGTCTGAGCACCTGGGCCAGTCTCCTACATAATGACCCTTATCTAAAGCCAGCTGGTGGATCCCTATTTGGAAGGGAAATAGATTCTCCAGCTTGCTACAAACCACATTTCATATATATGCTGTCTTGCTCAATCCACCCTCAGCATTTGAGCTTATGGTCCCTGGCTACCTAATCAAAAATACTCATGGAGTTGCCTAATGGACCTGAAGTTAATAAACCCAAGAGTCATAGCCAGTTCAATCTGAGATTGAAAAGTATATATATAGAGAGAGACATATGTATGTAACATATGATCTCCTATCAGGAGACCTGAGATATGAGGCCCATCCCCAGAGGAAAAGCATTTTGAAACTCAGTCCTCCTCCCACACCCCACACATCTTGGGAAGCTGGCCAGCCCTGATAGGAGAGAAAGAGGAGACTCAAACATCCCATTGTTTTTGGTCTAGTCTACAACAATCACTGTGTCATGGGAGGCCCCAGAGCACGAGATCTGATTACCTGCTGATCATGATTCCAGCCTGCAGAACAAGCCTGTTCCCATTAGTGAATGTATACAGTTACACTCTGATATGCTTTGGGGATCTACCACAATATTCTTTTCAGGGATTTCTCTCTTCTCTCTCTCACACACATACACACACACTTAATTTTGATATGCCTGACAGCCAGTAGCCCACATGGAGTCTGGAAACTGACTCAGTGTTATCAGCACTTACACGTGTTTCTCAAAGTCCATATTTTCTTCCTTCTTTAATCTCCACTTTATAACCAGGCCCATAAAACCAGTCCTTCATGCTGAACGTCAGCGTGCAAAACAGAGAAAGCAGGGGGTGGGTGGGGTGGGGGATATTTCACCAATTATTTTCAGTAAGTGCCTAATACCAAATTAAATCAGAACTGTTAAAATGTACTAAGTTGACATCTCAGGATCTCAGTCCGGAAGTAGCCAACATGTAATATGAACAAAGATGTGGGTAGCATGACATAATGCTGCATGTTGAAATGGGCAATTGAGCACAGATTCTCCAGCTGATGAGATGACAGAAATAGTTCTTAAAAATTAGGACAGATGTAAAAAAAAAAAAAAAATCAGCAAGAAAAAGGAACTACATATCCTAGAGATTACTGTGGCCTTCGGAGAAATTTCTATGAAACTGGACGCAGCAATAGGGAACTCAGGTTAGTGTAATAAGATCAGACGTTTTGAGTGCAAAGCACCCCTTCAAGCATGGAAGGACACAAACAATGCTGTCTCCTGACAACCCAGGGTGAGACAGTCTGCTGTCTGTTCCACTTTCTGGTGGACTAAGGTAGTGCCTCACAGAAGTCCTGTTGAAAAGAGAAGGGTTCATCCTACCTAATTGTTTTAGCATTGGAATGCAGGCTCTAGAGCTGTGGTTCTCAACCTTCCTAATGCCGCGACCCTTTAATACAGTTCCTCATGTTGTGGTGACCCCCAATTTCATTGTTACAAATTGAAAATAATTAAAGCATAGTGATTAATCACAAAAGCAATATGTAATTACATATGTGTTTTCCGATGGTCTTAGGCGACCCCTGTGAAAGGATCGTTCGACCCCCAAAGGGGTCGCGACCCACAGGTTGAGAACCGCTGCTCTAGAGGAACATGAAGGAATTGGACATTTTCTAGAATTCCTCTCTGCTGGTCCTTCCATCACCCTAGGGAGTGCCTGAAAATGGGATGATCAGGCATGAATCTATGAATGGAGAACCATTCCATAGCCCTTAGTGTGTTTGCCTCCATCATTTAGTTCAGCCCAATTAAATCAGAACTTCCTGGGTGCCTGCTCTGCCTAGCACTGTGCTGAGGGCTATAACCACTATGAAAGAAGCCTGCCATCTTGTTGGGTGGGTTGAACCTCTACATAGGAAGGAATCTGAGAACAGCACAAGACAAGAATATAATTGAGCATTAACATTGATCTAACATCTACCTATTCTCAGGTTAATTATATACCATTCCACAAATATATTACTAAAGTATATGACAAATTCAATTCATTATAATTAAATATATTCAAATCTATCATGAGTCACATTCCAGCATAGCTAAAATGAAAAGATAGACAATGGCAAGTGTTAAAAATGTGAAACATTTGCAGCTCTCACACACCAATAACGAGGGAACAAATTGGTACGACCATTTTGGAAAACCCTTTGGCACTATCTATGAATATAAGTATAACCTATGACCTAGCAATTCTACTCCTGGATTTATACCCAACTAAATCCATATATATTTTCTTTCTTTAAATATATTTTTTATTGATTTCAGAGAGGAAAGAGAGGGAGAGAGAGATAGAAACATCCTATCTAATAAAAGAGAAAAATGGTAATTGGCGTACGACAATACCCTTTTCATTGGCTAATCAGGGCTATATGCAAATTAACTGCCAACTATGATTGGCAGTTAACTGCCAACAAGATGGCAGTTAATTTGCATATGTAGGCACAATGCAGGGAGGCGAAAGGGAAAGCAGGAAGAAGCCCCCTGCCACTGACAGTGATCGGAAACTCAGGGGGGAGCTAAGAGCTGGGGGGCAGGGCAAAGGCGGCCCCTGGGCCCGCCTTTGCCCTGCCCCCCAGCCATGATCGGAGAATCAGGCGCCTTTTCTGCCCTGGCCAGTGATAGCAGGAAGTAGGGGTGGAGCCAGCGATGGGAGCTGGGCACGGTCGAAGCTGGCAGTCCCGGGAGCTAGGGGTCCCTTGCCTGGGCCTAAAGCGGAGCCCACGATCGCGGGGCCGCTGCAGCTGCGGGTCCCCGCTGCCCGGGCCGGACACCTAGGCCAGAGGCCTCAGGCCTGGTGAAGGGGCCGTTCCGGTGATTGGTGATCGGAGGGTGATGAGGGTCAATTCCTCTGGCCGAGGCATCAGGCCTGGGTGGGGGGTGGAGCCGGGGATTGGGGGGATATGATGGTCCCCTTGCCCAGGCCTGAATCCTGGGTCAGAGGCCTCAGGCCTGGGCGGGGGCCAGAGCCAGTGATCAGGGGGAGATGGGGGTCCCCTGTCCAAGCCTGACACCTCTGGCGGAGGCGTCAGGCCTGGGCAAGGGGCCGATCAGGCGATCGGAGGGTGATGGGGGTCAACGCCTGAGGGCTCCCAGTATGTGAGAGGGAGCAGGCTGGGCTGAGGGACACTCCCCTCCCCACACACACCCAGTGCACGAATTTCGTGCACCGGGCCCCTAGTCAATAATAAGAGAGTATCATTGATCAGCTGCCTCCTGCACGCCCCACACTGTGGAGGGAGCCTGCAATCCAGGCATGTGCCCTGACAAGAATCGAACTGTGACTTCTTGGTTCATAGATCAACACTCAGCCACTGAGCCATTCCGGCTGGGAAATCCATATATATTTTCACCAAAAAGCATGTATAAGAATAGTCATTGCAACACTATTCATGATAGTCCCAAACTAGAAACAACCCAGACAGAGAGCCAGTGTGGCTGGAGCAGGGAGAGAGACAAGAGGCGGTCAGAAAGGCAGATGGGGCTAGACCACAAAAGACACTGTGGGTCATGTGAGGGGCAGGGTCACCTAGCGTGTAGGTAAAAGAGGACACAGGACTGACATGTTTATAGCAAATGACTTTTCTCCCAGGGAAATAGCCTTGAAATTATAAAATCAGGCCTTACTTCTGACTTACAATATTTTGGACAATCACCACACAGGTCCCAGTGTGAGCCTCAGAGTGTCTCACCTGTACAAGGCTCTTCCAAGGCCCTGGGGGGCACCCCAGCACTCTTGCAATCAAATTTTGTATTCTTTTTCTTAAAAAAACACAAAACTCCTCAAATCTGCTCCTGCTCCTACTCCTGAATATATCCAAATGCCAATGCAAATTTCTAGAATCAGAGCATCAGCAACAAGTCAGGGCACTTTGACTACTCCAGGGTTTGCCTGTCCAGCCGAGGGAGTCTGAGATTACGTTTCTATGGACAAGACTATTCCCTTCTTCTTTTTTTCCTTACTAGGCCCTAGAGCAGTGATGGCGAACCTATGACACGCGTGTCAGAGGTGACACGCGAACTCATTTTTTTGGTTGATTTTTCTTTGTTAAATGGCATTTAAATATATAAAATAAATATCAAAAATATAAGTCTTTGTTTTACTATGGTTGCAAATATCAAAAAATTTCTATGTGTGACACGGCACCAGAGTTAAGTTAGGGTTTTTCAAAATGCTGACACGCCGAGCTCAAAAGGTTCGCCATCACTGCCCTAGAGTCATACTTTCCTCATTCTGGCCGCAGCTAACCTTTCCAGCCTCATTCCCCATGGCTCCTCCAAGGCCCTCCGGTGCAAAGCTCCACCAACTTGCTCCTCTTCCGGCAAAACCCTTCTCTGGGCTCCCTATTTTTGCATATGTTTTCCCTCATGATTTGAGTGCTCTTCCCCCTCTTCTGTTTAACTCTTGATGAACCCTCTGCCCTATAAAGCTGAAGTTTTCTTGTCCTCCTCCTCTGATGACTGCTCCTATGACACTGTGCTCATCCCTGGATTAGGGCACCGATCCCACTGTATCAGAGTTCTCATTTACACGTCTGCCCTCCGCCTGCGCCGTCCCCACATTGGGCCAGCGAATTCCTTGAGAACATGCTCTGTTCATCTCCTGCCTTCTCTTGCCCCATTTCAGTATCTAGCACAATAGCAAGCAGTGAATCAGTGGATGGCAGCCTCCCAAATACTGAGCAGGGGAGAGCACAGTGTTCGAGGAAACTTCTAGTTTTGCCAACATACCTCCAAGCATGCAACTCATTTATTTTTATTTTACTTTTTATAGACACACCCATCCCAATGCCTAGTGCATACTAGGTGCTCAATAAATGATTGCTGGCTGCATGGCCGGCCGTGCATCTCCTGATGTAAGGCACAGTCATGGGCACTGGCAGAGAGCTCCCCTGCTCCAGGGAGACCTCACACTACAGTTCAAGGTGGAGGATGACAGTCATTACAGACAAAATAAGTAAATAAGGTAATTTCAAATAGTAGTAAGTGTTATGCAGACCATTTTAGCCACTTTGGTTGGGGTGCCAGGAGTACTACTCCCGGGAGTAAATGATGAATAAATCTTGTCTTCAGGGGTTGCTCAATACACAAGAACTAAACTGCCGGGCTCTCTAAGGGGGAATGGGTTTGGGGATGGGTTTGGTTGGGGCTTGTTCCCTTGAAAACTCTCTGAGGTCCTGAGGGAGACGCAAAGCTTTCCCAGACCAGTCCCGGGCCATTTGTCAGGCTGCTCGATCGTAGAGCGGCCACAGTGTTTACTAAACAAACCAATGGGATTATCCTGTCAAGATCTGAAAGAGAAAGACAAAAACACTGAGCATAACTACAAGGTCACCTATTCCATTAAAGCTGCAAACCAGGGCGGCTAGAAGGCTGCATATAAAACAGACAGGGAGAGCTTTAATACAAGTGAGTTACGTAATTGGAGACTTGCTTGAGACTCAAACAAAGGCATTCTTATCAACGCTGAAGGAAGACTTGAGACTAGCAGCAGGTTCCAGGCACTTTTCCTATGAACTTTCTGCCAACAGGAGGAGGGACAGGCTTCTACAGCTCACTCCCCTGGGTTAATCAGGATGTCTTCCGGGCAAGGTGTGGATCCCTCCTGGTGGTGGAATCAAGGGACTTTCAAAATCATCACCACTTCACAACACAGAAACGGTTCCAGTTGGAAGCAACCTTTGAGACTGGAAGGCCAACTCTTTCCTTTTATAGATAAGAAACCCCAGAGGTCATCCAGCCAGTTACTACAGGACAGTGCCATTTCCCCTTATCACACTGCCTGCACCTTCAGATACAGCCACAGACCCGCAGTCATCAGCAGGTGGGAAACTGGGCATGAACCACCCCTCCCCCAACAAACTCACTAAGGCTAGCCTAGCCCTCCCCACCTAAAGCCTTCTCCTTTCTCCCTTTCCTTTCCCTTCTCCTCTCTTCTCTCTCCCCCTTTTACTTCCGCAACCTGGCTATGTCCTCAACCCACTGGGGGCACAGGGACCCTTGGCCTTGTTTTGTCTTGCTAGTGGCACTGGGAGACAGTGCAATCTGGACACAAAACGTTTCTTTCTCTTTCCATCGTCTCATCTACCTTCCTCCCAACCAAAGCCTTGCCCACCTGAGGGCCCTTCCTGCCACCACCCCCATCCTCTTGTTGCCTCCCATCCCCAATCCTTTTCCTCCCTGCTAGTCGGTGTTACCCCTAGAACAGCCGTGGGCAAACTACGGCCCGCGGGCCGGATCCAGCCCGTTTGAAATGAATAAAACTAAAAAAAAAAAAGACTGTACCCTTTTATGTAATGATGTTTACTTTGAATTTATATTAGTTCACACAAACACTCCATCCATGCTTTTGTTCCGGCCCTCTGGTCCAGTTTAAGAACCCATTGTGGCCCTCGAGTCAAAAAGTTTGCCCACCCCTGCCCTAGAATCTGGTTTAAGGCAGACCCCACCACAAGGTAATTGCATTCTAATAGGGCCCTCCAGCACCCAACAGCTTTCAATCAGAAACAAAGGGCCACCAGTGGACACAGTTGGAGACAGGGCCTGCCTGACCTCCCTCAGATCATAATTCAGAGGCAGTCCAGGTGTCAAAAGGGACTCAGAGCTGCCCAGCTCCCTGCCCCACCTCCTTCAAGGGGCAGTAGTCTGTTCTTGGTGTCCAAGGCCCTGGCCAGGGACTCTTCCTTCAGTGAAATCTGTATTTGTCATCCTCTGATCCATCCTCATTGGGGACACATAACACTAGTCATATCCTCTGTGTCCTCTCCTTTGTTATAGACAAGGAGGAAGTAAAAGGTAAACCCAAACCGCACTTAACAGAAATCCTGACTTAACAGATGAGAAGAGGGCTGCTACCAACCTCGGGCCAGCAGGGGTGCGGCTTACAGCTTTAAACCCAGCAGAACGTGGTTGAAACTGGTTCTCCAGAAATGAAGTGGTTCTTTGTTTGGGGGACCTGCTGGGCCGAGTAGAAGGCAGGCTGGTGCAGGGTTGGTAGGCTCCAGGGGTGTTGGGATTACCCAGCCTCTCTCTGGATGGACAGGCAGAACTGGCAAGCTGGCGGGAACAGAATGAGACATTGGGAGAGCTCCTCGCTGCAACACTGCCAGCATCCCTAAACATTCTGGCTCTAGACTGGGGGACGTTGAACAACAAAATGATAGGTCTGAAATTTATTTTGCCTCTCCAAAGAAAATTGCAAGATTCCCCCTGGCTCCAGAATTTAAGAAGTGTTAGTTTTGAGAAACTGGCTTTTCCAAATCCCTGCCACATCAGCAATGCACGCCAGAGAGAATGCAAACTTGTATTTCTGGGGACCAGGTCCACACTGGCCCTTTCTCATTTCTGGGCAGCAGTTGCCTTAAATTTGCATCAAAACAAAAGGCCCCAGCACCAAACTGGGTGGCTGTTGCTGGGTTATTTTGCATTTTTTTAAATCATCTTATTTAGAAAGCCATAAGACCTTCTTCATTGAAAACTTTTGGTTCCCTCCAAGTGGAATATTCTTGTAGATCCAGCATATTTTAGGATAATAGGTCAGAGAGAAGGCACGGGATGTATGAGAGCATGTGTTTAAATTTCTAGTGTTGCTTTTAGAACAATTCAAGAGTGAGGTCTTCCCAAGGGTGGCTCACTGCTCCCAGAGAGCATCCCACCTCCCCACCCTCCAACCCTCACAGTGAGTCAGCTGGGGAGCAAGGATGGTTAAAACAGGGGGAGGGGCTGCCTGCTCGGTGGCATCCAAGGATTGGGCCTAATGACTTCTGGTTAAACTTCCGGAAACCACTACCCACCTCTTCTGAGTGTGGCCATAAGAAAGAGCCACAGAATATCTAAGTGGTGTCTTCTGCATGGATGTCACTGAAAACATTGTGTATTCATCATGCTATACCCTCTTTATGAGGCCACTCAGGAGAAATTTTATTCTGGTCCTAATACCAAGAAGAGACGTACATCTCTTGAAAAATTATGTTACTTTCTGGGATTATGTGCATTCTTGCAAGCAGCCTTCAGAACCTCGTCATATATTCTGGATGGATCCTACATCCATAAGGGCTGCCCCTGAGAGAACTGCCTGCCTGGACCCTCAAATCCCAGAGGACACCTCCTATGGACAGCCAACGAAGACACAGAGCTTCAAGAAGCCTGACCTCAGCCCATAAGCACATCCCTGATTCTGAGTTTGTGTGGGCATATCAGTTATTCGGTAACAAATATTTCATATGACCAATATGTATACGTACTATGTGCCAGAGGAAATGGCCATGAACATAGGCAACATTCCTTATTTTCACAGAGTTTGCAGTCTTGTGGATTTGCCTCGCCGGATCCACTTGCATTGGTAGATATGCTGATGAAATACACAGGCAGCTAAGGTGGAAACCTCAGAAAAAGACCAGAGGGAGGACCAAAATTACAACAACATAAAATGCTGATCTGAGCTAGAGTGAATGTGAAGGACACTTCGAGAAAATGAAAGAATTCCATTTCTGCTATGTAATCGTGGGCCAGTGGCTTACCCTCTGAGTCTCAGCTTCTGCATCTAAAAAATGGTGATACCACAAAGGCTTGTGGTGAGAAATAAGTGAGATCGTATTGACTCATCTCTCAACACATATGGGTAAGACTCATGAATGTGCTCAATAAACACTGGCTCCTATTACTTTCATTATTACCCACTGTGCCGAGCCAGCTCAGCCAAGGGCTCTGCAAGCTTGAGGGAGGGCGGTGAAGGATGAAGAAAAGACAGACCAAGAGAATAAGCTGGGTCTTCTAGGTGGATCTTCCTGTGCCTGGCTGAGGCCACAGAGAGAGAGATCCAGACAGCAAGCTGAGCCTTTATTTTATAGCCAGAGGTAAACAAGGTTGTGGTCACCATAGTTACAATGTTCTTGTGAGTTTCACTTGTTTTGGTAGCACTTGCTGTACCTCCCAAAGCCCATTAGCTACCCAGTAAAGATCTAGGGAGCATCATAAGGTCAAGCCTAATTATGCTAAGAGGGCTGTGCCCTCTAAGCTGGGACTTGTTTATGGCTTTGCCAACAGGTCAGTCCAAGGCTTAACCCTATAGCCACTCCCTACAATCCACTTTTATTATTCTTACTAGGGGCCCGGTGCACGAAATTCGTGCACTGGGTGTGTGGGGGGGGAGTGTCCCTCAGCCCAGCCTGCCCCCTCTCACATACTGGGAGCCCTCAGGCATTGACCCCCATCACTCTCCAATCGCAGGATCGGCCCCTTGCCCAGGCCTGACGCCTCTGGCCTAGGCGTCTGGCCCGGGCAGCGGGGACCCACAGCTGCAGCGGCCCCACGATCGTGGGCTTCGCTTTAGGCCCAGGCAAGGGACCCCTAGCTCCTGGGACTGCCAGCTTCGACCGTGCCCAGCTCCCATCGCTGGCTCCATCCCTACTTCCTGCTCTCACTGGCCAGGGCGGAAAAGGCACCCGATTCTCCGAGATCATGGCTGCCCCCCAGCTCTTAGCTCCCCCCTGGGTTTCCGATCACTGTCAGTGGCAGGGGGCTTCTTTCTGCTTTCCCTTTGGCCTCCCTGCATTGTGCCTACATATGCAAATTAACCGCCATCTTGTTGGCAGTTAACTGCCAATCTTAGTTGGCAGTTAATTTGCATATAGCCCTGAGTAGCCAATGAAAAAGGTAGCTCGTACGCCAATTACCATTTTTCTCTTTTATTAGTGTTGATTTTGGCCACATGACCTGTTTCAGTCTGATCAGTGTTAGAAAAGGAAATGTGGGGAGCATGGAGGCTGCTGTTCTGTAGAGGTGCTGCCCGTGATGTCACCAAAGTCCCATGACTTCCAATAGAAACTATTGTTTCTCTTACACTTCAATAATTTCTAACCACAGTCTCTGCTTGCACCCTCTTTTAGGGAAGAAGATAACTCTTTTTGTCTGTTCCATTTTAGTGACGAGAGGGGTCTTGTTTCTGTTTTACTGATCTTGGCAAGTGTTAAAGAGCACAGGTAGAAGGTCCAGGCCTTCTAACTCACATTTCATATCTGTGTATTATTTGAAAGAAGGAGGAACTCAGTTTGATTTTTGTTTTCTTTTCTTGGTTCCTTTTTGGCAGTAGCAAAGGTCACTCACAGGCCACAGGTAGAGGTCTGAAAAACAAACATTCTAATTTTGGAGTTCCTCAAAACTGGCTTTCAGGTTATTAAATCTCTAAAGCTCTTAGTTAAATGCCTCATGAAATATAACATCTAGCGACTGTTGATCACAGCCCTGGACACTAGAATTCTGGGATGTGCAGAAAGGAAACTTCCAAAGATGTGGTTCCCTCTTTGGCTCGCATGTCAGCCTCAGTGAGTGGCCCACTTCCATTTCTAACAAATCAACAAGATCCTAAAATCCCAGGATCTTGAAAACCGAGTCTCCTGGCCGTACCCACTAGCCCCACCCATACCCATTCATCCATTCCTTCCCACACCTTCGTGACCCTAAAGAACTTTCTCCAAGGCCCAGTACAATGCAGCTCTATAAACAAAGTGGTACAGGAAGGAAACACCCACATGATCCATGCCCTCCCCACCCTCCAGGGGTTGAGAGATCCTTTTAGAAAATGGCTTATTGGGTACACTCCCTCCTGGGAGCATGCCCGTGCCTCTCCTTTCCCCACTGGCGTGCATCTCCTAAACTCTAAGGCTCTAAGTCCGTGAGACTTGCAACCAGGGGAGCAATGGGCAGAGGCATTTTGTCCGGGGCTGACCCCTGAACCTCTCTTTTCTCTGACTTCTCAGTGAGCCAAAGCAGTCCCACCTAAGTCTCTCCCCTGTTGCTTCTTCTGTCATAAGCCTTTCCTCGTTTCACTGCCCCCAGCCTTAACAAGCGTACTCAAAATAAAAAGTCAGGGGGAGGCTTACTGTACGAAAACTGAGAGGGGCTAAGAGATGGCGGAGAAATAGCATGCCACTTAGTAATTCCTACTCAAGCAAGATGAGCAGGCCAGTGAGATAAACAGGAGAGAGACACCGTCCAAGCCCTCCAGCTTTCATTCTCCATGGCCCTTAAAGCACAAACAAGCTGATGATAGCATGTCCTCTGCTTGCAGACAGGCCAACCAAGAGCTGCCTCGTTCAGCTGCCGGAGTGTGGGTACCCTGAGGAGGAGGGGCTGAAAACAAGGTCTCTGAAAGAAGGTCTTCTTACAAATGAGGCTGCTCAACTCTTTCAGTTGTTATGGCCCCCAAAATTTAGTAGAGCTGCTCAATATAACCCCAACTAAATGACATTCTGTTGCCTTCAGGGAATTGAGGGCCCCTCTAACCCACTGCTGATGAAAACTTGGATGAAGAAAAACTCATTGGGCATAAAGTGTAGCATCCAGGACTTCGAGTTAGCTGCACCTATTAGCAACAGGTTTTGGACAAAAAGAAAAAAAAATGTTTTTAGAAACCTACTATATCCTTGCTCTGCACCATAAATTCAAGAGACCCCTTCCCTTTTACTTCTCTTATCTCCTCAGCCTTGCCTCTTATGAACCGTTGAGTGGTCATCATCTATTCATGGTAGAGCGATAAGGAGAAATGCTCTTGTTTTCTATGATAAAGCCTGTGTTTTCTGTTTTCCTGCACAGGCAAGTAGCCAGGAGCCTGGGAGGTTTATCAATTGCTCATGCCAATTTTTGAAGCTTGCAACTTTGAATCAAACCAGGGATATTTGCTTTTGTACAAACCTAGCAAGCCAGCATAGAAAACTTGAGAGAGAAAACATATATATATCCTCTTTGACTAAATTACACAAGTTGGCATAATTCCATCTCACCAGTCAATTGCTCATTTAATCATAATGCCTTATAGCCACATGACAATTCAGGGAGCGCTTACAAAACATGACCTTGTTTATCTCCTGACCCTCCCAGCAGTCCTCTGCAGTGGGCTTGGCTAGTGTTATCACAGAGCAGGCTCTGGACTATGAGCCAAAATAGGGCTCTAGCTCCAGCCACTTCCTTGATTGATGTCCTTGAACTATTTCACTTACACTCTGAACCTCAGTTTTCTTTTCTCACCAAGGAGCTAAAACACCCAGAGATGAACGAGGCTAACACAGCTTTAGCTTCAGGACCTACCACTTACACAGGCTAATTTTGAACTCAGTTTTGTGTCTCCCCAAATTATAATAAGCTTTACGACCCACAAATCCTAGCTTAGTCTCCTAATAATAGCTGCTCAGTCTACTTCCAGGAAGCCAGAATACGACAGGCATCTCTATGGCCTCAGCTCTGCCAAATCTTAATCACCATTCATTCATCTCTGTGTAGTTAGTGGACTCTGTCAATGCCCCTCCTGGATGGCTGCGAAGGACGCACAGCTGGTCCCTTCTCTGGAAAACTGGCCTCCACTGCATGAAAGCCCTGGAGGTGGTGGAGGTTGCACCACCACCCTCATTCAGGGCAGCCAACCAATGTGTGATTGATAGGAGTGGCTGCCTCCCTGTGCAAAAGGCTGCACCCCCGTTTAAAGCTCTGTGGTGTAACCCCTTCTCCTCTGGGATCAGACCAAAGCATGACTCCACCTGAAATGATATCCTTCCTTAGCTCCTTCCTCTGTCTCATTCTGCTTCCCTCACTCCCTTTCTGCTCTTCTTCATTGTCTCAGCAAGATATGTGCACCTGTATCCCCCCCTAGGGCTCAGCTTCTAGGGTACCTAGCCTGAGATATAGAGTAAGCATCCTTTATTTCCTATGTCAAAGCCCGTCTGGTCTACCTTCAAACACAGTCAAAAAGCCATGAGCCTCCAGACCTACTGCAGCTGTATACTAAGTACCTTTGGAATTAGGCAGTGGCAGTGTAAAGGTGGTGATGCTGAATATTTGGTAAAACCCAGTACTGTGACCATCCCACCCTTAGTGGATTCTCTGGAACATTTTCTTTGGATTTTAGGAAGGAGACCAAAAAATGAGAAAAGAGTGATCAATAGCATTATGTCTCTTTTGATCCTTTATTTATTTATTTATTTATTGGCACTTTCTACCTGCCAGAGATCTATAACTAGTTCATAACTAGTTCTTCACCCCAGCTGAATAAAACATGAATCCAGGCTCTCCAGTGTTGCCTGTCATTTTAGAGAAAGACACCGTTTAGGAGTTTACTTTAGTGATTTAGAGCCCATGTCTCACCTCTGACTTAGTTTGTGACTTTCAATGAATTAATCGTCACTTTTAGCATGCCCATGTGTGGCCTGGAAATTTACTTCCACGACTCACAAAGAGCAAAGGCTCTCTGAGAGGGATCATCCTCATGGCAAGACCACCATCCGTAAGAGAGACATCATTTTTTTTTTTCCTGAGGCATAACTTTAAATCTTCAAAAGGATACATAAGAAATTCTTCATGAAAAGGAATAAAATGTGGGGCAGGAAGGAAATATTCATTTCCCAAGTGTTTGCTCCCCCAGCCTCTTAGCCCTGAGGGATCTAGAGATAACTAGTCTATTACTTCCTTCCACAAAAGAAACAGGTATGGGCTTTACAGGCAAATTCTGAGGATCTGGGTCCAAATCCAAGGGCATCATTCAAGGGAGAGAGGAGCAGGTGGGCCTGATGAGCTTAGGCAGACACATTCCAGAATCCAGCTGTTGGTGGATGGAAAAGCCCAAGTAGAAAACTGGAGACCAAAGAAGCAAGGCCTAGGGAACTTACCCGGGCAAGGCTCCTGCTGCCTGCCATGGAGCTCATCAGAGCCATGGATTTTCTGAGCCAGCAGATTCCTGTAGACATCCTTGAAACTAACCTCAGAATGTGGGCAGCCCTGACCCTGAGTGGGGAGCAAAATAACAGGATTAATTGTGTGACCTTGGTCAACTTAGTTGGCCTCCATTTCCTTATCTGTAATAATTCCTACTTTACTCATTCTTTGGGGCTGGTGTCAGATTCCATTTGAGGCAGTACTTTTGTAAACTATAAATGTAAGACAATGGTATCTCTAGACAGATGAGGAGAAAGAGAGGGAAGAAAGCTCTTCATAATAGGAACATAGGAGCTCTAAGAGCTGTAGTTCTGCCTGAACTCTGAGCCAATGTGAGATGATGCTTGCAATGCAAGTGGGGCCTTCCCTGGTGTTGAAGGGAGCTGGAAAGAGTCCCATACCCAGTGAGCAGTGTTTCTGGTGAGAATGAATCTGCCTGCCCCAGTTGACCATTCCTTCCTTGGGCCACTTAGTAGCCTAGGCACCACTTTATTACACCCACCTATTTTACAATCTACAAATCCACATAGGCAGAGATGATCATATATCATCAGGTTTTTAATGACAACAATGAAAGGGGCTCCAAAACCTGCCAATTCAAAATTTAAAAACCTAATGATCTTTCAAAAATCTAACAAGAGTTTATGATTGTTCTAGGTACTTACAGAAAGCAAAGCTAGAAAAAAACAAAAACCCATAAATTATCAGAAAGCAGATTCAGGGCTCAAAGTTAAGAAAATGTTTCTAACATGCAGACCTTTTCAATAATGAAATGTATTACCTCTGGAGGTGGTGAACTGCCCATCACTAGAGCTAGGCAAGCAAAGACTAAAGGGCCCTTTGCTAAGGAGCTGCAGAAGAGATTTCTTAGGTAACCTCTAAGGTCCTGTTCTACCCAAGATCCCACCGAATTAAATATATAGTAGAACAATTACGGATACATTTGACAAATCATAAAGCAGCAGAAGTAGCTGCTACCCTTAAGACTTGAAAGAAGAAAATTTACAACAAATAAAAGTATGTCATTACATGTAGTTAATAAGCTTAGAGACCTATTACTCCTAGCTAAAAATACAAGGCCCAAGAAGGGCTTGGCTGAATGTATAAAAATTTGACCCATGGCAGGTTACCAAAGGCAGTGAGAGGTGCATTTGAATGGTCCTCCCTACAAAGTCAGGTCCATCCCCAGAACCAGGCACTGGCAGAGGCAACACAAGGAACTGGATGACCTTCAAGTTCTTTCAGGTGCTTGCCATGGAGAAACATCCCACACAGCTCCTTCCCACAGAAAAGGCCTGACCTTTGATTCCCTGAGCGATTTCTCCCAGGTGAGGAAATGGAGGTCACAGGGTAGTCCTGACCCCACTGACCAAACACTGTCCCTCCCGCAGCGTGAGGGATAAGAGCACAGAGAGAGTTTTCTGGCCACAAAGCATCACTCACAGCCTCCCCAGAGCCTGGTTATTCTGGAACAGCAGTTCTGGTAACATGTGCAGCTGGTTCTGGTTCAGTCGTAGCCGCTCCAACTCCTTTATGTCATCAAAAGCCACCCCATCAACCCCCACCCCTGGTTCCACCACTCTAATCTGGTTCTCCATCAGCTGCAAGCACCCCAGCTGCTTGAGCCCTGCAAAGCCCTTCTTATGGGTACAATGATGTTGTTGCCCTTGAGTTCCCTTTTACAGCTAGAGGCTGCCCACATTCTTTGGCTCATGGCCCTCCTTCCATCTTCAAAGCCAGCAATGGCCAGAAGAGTCTTACTAACACTGCCATCTCTCTGGTACTAATGTTGTATTGTCTTTCAATTGACACACCATGGAACAATCTAATGAGGCTATTGCCAAAACAGCATTAAGATTTCATGAGTTAAATGCATAGGTCGAGCTGGAAAGAATTGTTTTAGCTTCGTAGGTTTCATTGCTGTTTGCTGATCTTGAGTGGTTTGGAGGGATACATCAGGCATTACGATGTATGGTCAGTGGCTCACACCCAAATCATTGTTTTCAGGCAGGAGAACCAAACATTTTGGCAATTAGCCTTGTAAAATTCTTATTTATAGGGAGGCGAGGCAGCCTTTGGGATTAGACTCATCCAAAGAGGATTTTAAAGGCTTCCCTTGACTGCACATCCAAAAATTCCTGTTTACCGCAGTGACATAGAAACTGCATTCTAGGGAAAACATCAGTCTTCTTCCAGACTTTCTGGAAACCATTACTTCATAAGGAAGTGGTTTGGGAGCTGAGCAAAAGCTGTCCACCAAAGCTATAAGTTGAGTCTAATCAAAACTCATCCACCATCAGAAGATTCCATTTGTAATTTTGTTCTGAGGTGGAATCAGTAAGAAAGGTGAAAGGCTGTTCTTGGTGCAAGGATTGATTGGCCATTAAAATCTCTAAAGAAATAAAACCAGATTTGGTAAAGTGATGAGGACAGAAAAACTGAATGAATGCATGATTCAAGCCAGGAAAGGATTGGAAATGAGATGGAGAAATCAAAAATCGTGGTGGAAGGGAAGATGAAGCTAATGGAAGGACTTTGGGAGTAAAGTTAACTCCCATGCAATGTTGGGGAAAACTTTGTAAAAAACTTCCTCATTTTATAGACATAAAATTGATTTCAGGGAGGAAGGGAGAGGGAGAGAGAGAAATTAGAAGCATCAATGGTGAGAAAGAATCATTGATCGGCTGCCTCCTGCAATCCCCATACAGGGGATTGAGCCTGCAACCCGGGCATGTATCCTGATTGAGAATCGAACTGTGACCTCCTGGTTCAAAGGTTGACACTCAGCCACTGAGCCACACTGGCCTGGCAAAGCTTCCTGCATTGACATGCAGACAGAAAGCATCATCAGTGACCAAGAAGGTAACAGGTATGAGAAAGACCCAGCACAAAAGCACAGTAGCGGAGTGAGAGAGAGTGCCTCTGCACCAGCTCTAACCCAACAAGGGCCGTGCTTCTCAGTGAGGAGGTCCTTGCAGCTACAGCCTCAGGCTCACATGGAGCTTGAGGGACGCCCAGAACCTCGGGCCCTGCCCCGGACCCACTGAATCAGAACTTTCATTTTAGCAGGATCCCTGGGGCCTTGGATGCATAATAAATTGAGCCCCAGTTGTTGCTGTTTATTTAGAGCCCTTGCAACCTCATCTTCTCCTTTTATTCATTCTCATTTCCCTTTTACTTCCCTTCACTTTTCATCATCTTCTTCCTCAAGCTCAAAAAAATGTCATGTGTGAAAATTAATATCTACTTATATCTACTTGGTCCTCATTCAACTACTCAAACATCCCTATTTGGTCTTAATTCAAAGCTCAAACCAACCTCAACTTATAAATATGTCAACAATACTTTGGCTCCAGAAAATCAGCAGGCAAGAGCCCTACCCCACAAGATCTATATTTGTATTATTTATTTATACAAAGTCCTAAGTGTAGTGCTTTATAGGGGAACATGGCCAAGAAAAGAATACAATCGCTGCCCTTTACAAAATATTGTTCTTTATTGCTCACAGCCCTAGGGAATAGCCAGGGTGGGAATGGAATGATGAAATCTTTGGACCAAAATATATGAAATGAATAGAAGGAAAACATAGGTATTTGTTAAGGACCCCAGACCTCTTTAAGAAAACAAGCAAGACATTCCCAAACAATATGCATGAGCAGATTATTGCTGTACATGGAAATGACTCCTCTGTTATCACTCACACACACATACTCCACAAAAAGGGAATTTAAAGACATTTTGATCAAAGATATTCATTCAAAAAATACATTTCTAAAAGGAAATTTCCTTTTTTTTCCTGGTGGACACCAGGACCAACAATCACCAGCTGCCCAGATACCAAAAAAGTATGCTTCCAAAATCTCTTGATATCGATTCCACATAGAGCAATCAAGCTGCTCTGTGCATGCTACTCATGGCAGGAGTCCTAAAAGGAAATTTCAAAAGGAAAAATCTTTATTGATACAAAAAAACAGTTAAATAAAATACGGGACAACCATATGATAAACTATTATTGTAGCCACTCAAATCAGGATTTCAACAATATTTGAAACATTAATAATAAATGGCAAAGCAGGATCAAAAACTTTATATTCATCATCATCCCACTTTTCATAAATATAAAAGAGTACACTCATAGACCAAAATGTTAATATTCAGTATTTCTGAAATTGATATTATAATAAGTGATTTAAATTTTATTCTCTGTACGTTCCTATATTTTTCCAATTATTATGGACACATGCAAGTAGCATTTGTATTTTGCTAAATGGTCACATTTGTCTTGGTTAAAGTTCTTTCTTGGCCGCACTCTCTACTGCCTTACCGAAGTCCAACTAATTATTTCTCCCAGTCCGGAAAGGAGGGCTCAGAAGCATGGGGCATCTCTGCATCTGGAAAATCATGCTGGCTCTGCTCACTGAGGATTGGAAAGGTGTCAGAAGGAGGAAACATCACCACTTCCCAAATCCTCCTATATGTGCCCTACAATGTGAAACTTCCAGACTTTGCTCAGAGTGAATTCACAAACACCCGTTATTGATTGATATGAATACACGTTCTAAAGTCCGAAAACATGGCTTTTCTCTATGCAGAAGCTTGAGAGTGAAAAGAAATTTAAAGACCATCTAGTTCACTAGGTTCTCCATCTTGGTGCACATTGCAGTCACACCTGGAGAGCTTGAAAAAAAAAATAGTAATGCCAGAGTCCTGCTTTCAGAAGTTCTGTTTTTATTGGCCCAGGGTGTGGCCTAGGCATCTGGGTTTTCTTAAAGCTCCCCAGTGACTTAATATGGAGCACCATAATCACTATCCCTCTAATCCCAGCTCCACCGCAACCCCGCTGATATGCATCCCCTCCAGTCTAGAGCAGTGTGTCCAGCATTAGCCAACTCCGGCACTGGCTTCCAGAGTCTGATCAGGTATTTGGCCATTGGCAAAAGAGTCACCTGAACCATAAGTAATTGCAAGATGGGCAGCCATGTTCCATTGCTGTGGAAGGACTAATTTTGGTGGACAAGTATCAGTCCTGACCACCTGGATATTATCTCCTTTTCACAGCCAAACAAACAGGCCCAAGTTATTTGCCCAAGAACTCACAAGTGGTTGGGTTGAGATCCTTATGCTAACACCTCAGTCTTTAAATTTCACTACATGATAAAACAGCTAATGCATTTAAATTTTTTTTTAATTTTTGGAATAATTTTAGATTTATAGAAAATTTGCAGAGATAGTTCAAAGAGCTCCTATATAACCTCCACCCAGCTGTCCCTAATGTTAACATTTTGCTTAACCATGGTACATTTATCAAAACTAAGACATCCACACTGGTACATTATTATTAACTAAACTACAGACTTTATTCGGATTTTACCAGTCTTTCCACTAATATCCTTTGTCTGTTAATTCATTATCAATATATTTAATATAGAAACACAGGAAATGTCACAGGACATTTGCATATCAAGCATCCTTCTTGGTGAGGGAGGCCGAGACATGCATCTCAGAAAAGGTGAGAGCCTCTACATGAGCCTGGAGGGATGTGGAATTATCTCATGACAGACGAAGTTAGGTATACATCCCAGGTCTCAGTAAAATCCGACATGGCTCCGTGTGTGCTAACTACCCAAGGAATGTGTAGTTCACCCTGGACAGAGACTGCGAAGCTCTAATTACAGGCTCTGGGACCAGAGAGGACCTCAAGGGTGAGCATTTCCGTGCATGAGAGGAGAGGCGTACCCATGGCCCGAAATCGCACTCCTTGCCCTGCACGCCGGGAACAAGGCAAAGCCTCAGGACCCAGGCTGGTTTCTGAAGCTACTTCTCAAGTCAAAGGAACAAAAAGAACAAATTAAATATTTAGACTTGCTGCTTCTCCGGATTCTCTATTCTTCGCCTCTCCGGGGGCCACCCTCACCCAGAGGCTCCGGCTGGCGAAGCAGAGGAAGCACTGAGCGAGGTGGACTCTCCTCAGCCGCCTTGCATCCTTGGGTGTCCCAGCTCTGGCCCTCTCCAGTTTGGAGATCACTGGTCTTTGAGCTGGACTTGGTGCCTCGGGCAGGCTAAGACAGGCAGAGTAGCATTCCAACTCTATTTAACTTGGAACAAATTCTAGGTTGAGCTCTTTGGCCAGGATAGAATTTTTCCTCTTCCTCTCCCCTCCCTCTTCCTGCCTCTGAGCCAGGTCTAGAGTGATGCAAGTGAGGGGCAAAGATCACAAAACTTAAGGAGGCCTGTGAATGACCTTGAGAATGAACACCTTCTTCAATTTTGCACCCTGGGACCTCGGCTGGCCTCATCCTGGTCCCAGCCCGGTTACTTCCTCCCCATCCACCCCTTCACTCCCCCCACCCATCATCACAATGATTTCGCTTACAAAATCAAAAGGGATTAACAAAATCCCCAAATTTCTAGCTTTGCCCGAGTTGCAACTAATCCTGTTTTAAATGTCCCAATTTTCACTTTGAAGCAGGACTAAATATCAACAGTCCTCCCGGCATCCCCCTGGTGAGAGCTCAAGGTCAGTGGATTGCTGCTATGGGGGCAGCAAATGGAATGCCGGACACCACCCCTTGCTGGGTGATCCTGGGCAAGGCACTTTCAGCCCCAGCTCATCCACCACATCTGTAAATTAGGAGAGCGGGGCTGTAGAGACTTTAGAGGTTTCTGACTGAGAAATGGGAAGCAGAGGGGGAGGAAGTGGGGCAGCAGGCAAGTGGTGCAGCAGAGCTACCTGGCAGGAAGGAGCAGGCCTGGACTGATCACCGTTTATTGCTCTGGCTTGTCAGGCATGCAGACATCCAAGCAGACCTAACAGCTCAGAACTGCTCCCAAACACCTCAGTCCTAGTTTTCTCATCTATAATAATCTATAATAATAAAAGCATAATATGCTAATTAGACTGGATGACCTTCTGGACGACCTTCCAGACGAAGTCAGGGCCTCCAGCAAAATAAATTTCATGCATTGGGCCTCTAGTATTAAAAATAAAGGATTTTGAATTCCTGAATGTTTTTTAACCCTGATGACACATGAGCCTCATGAGGGGGCTTTAAAAGCACCAGTGCCTGAACTACCCCCCCCCCAACCCCCCTTGAAGGTGCTATTTCATTAGTGAGACCCAGCCATCAGCACTGTTTAAAACTCCTCAGGTGAAATAAAATTTTTTTAAATAAAAATAGATAAATAAAACTCCTCAGGCAATTCTAATTGTTGCCACACTCATGACCCTCTGTGATAGGTGAGAGCTGGCATTCCATAATCCTGAGAAATAATAGGTAACTGGCTTTTGACTTGGCTTCCCTGGACAGAACCCAATTCAAGCGCTCCCATTAAAATGACCACAAATTTTTAAAAAGGATTAAGAGTTCCTGGGCTGGTGTGGCCCAGTGGTTGAATGTCAACCCATGAACCAGTAGGTGGAGGTTTGATGCCTGGTCAAGACACATGCCTGGTTGCAGGCTCGATCCCCAGTAGGGAGTGTGCAGGAGGCAGCCGATCGATGAATTTCTCATCATTGATGTTTCTATCACTCTCCCTTTCTCTGAAATCAATAAAAACTTTTTTTTAAAGGCTAAGGGTTTTCAATTAAGCCTCTGGCCTCTTGGCAGAGGAAGTTAGGGAAGAGACAGCCATGATGACAGGTTAACACATACATTTTCAAGTAGAAATTGCTCCAGAGGCTCACAGCCACAGTAGCAGTTGAAAAGTCAAAATTAAGTTGCTTCACAGGCTCAAAAGCCAATGGGTCCAGCCCCAGGGCATAGCCATGTTGCCCTTATGCTATGCAATTACCCAGCTGTCCCTCAAAGCTGTGCAAGGCCTTGGGTAATCAGCCAGCAGCCTCAGCTTGACCTCCTGGGAGGACACAAATGCCAATTAAACTAGAGGTCACCTGGGTCTGACAAGGATGACGGCCAGCCTGGGCTGCAAGGAGCATTGAGTGAGCAGGAGACGTCTGTGCAGTAGCTGTTAGGGCCATATCAACTGGTTACCCTCTGGTACATGACAGAAAGGTCCACAGAAGATTGGGCAACAACTGATTTCAGGACCAAAGTCCCCGGACAGTGATATGTCTAGTCCCTCACAGTAGATGGTCCCAATATAGCAATCTCTTATCCAGAGCATATTTTTTTTATTCCTTTCCTACTTTTTATGACTCTCCTCTGGACTTCCCATGTGACTGTGTATGCTGAGCGCAGTGAGCACCAACTGATGCTTTTGAAGAGGCCTCTGACCACCCACTGTTTCTCCATAGTTGCCAGAGGAGTTGCCCACGGTCTCTATTGCATTCTCCATTGCTTACTACCATAAAACAAAGGATATCTTTTGATTTCCAGGCAGTGCAAACACCTTGCCTTCCTTCCCTCTGATTCAACTTATAAAATACCTACCTCTGCAGTCAAGGGTAGAACAAAAGAAGCTAAGTTTTGAACTTCAGGGGTCTGCTTCCCACATGGGAAGTGAGGCACACTGAGTGAGTTCCTCGCCCACCTCCCACTAGCTCACTTTGACTTTCCTTTGATGATCAAACCCATTTCTCCGGACCCCCAGAGTGATTCCCATCACTGTTCAGGTCAACATACTGGCCCTCTTCCCACAAGAAAGGAGCACAGAGCCCATGAGCTTGTTGATTCAACAATCATTTTCATACTTAATTTGCTCAAATCAGGGGGATTAAAATCCCAACCGAACAAAACTCTCTGATTATGAGAAGATGAAGATATGCAGACTCCAGCCCTGATAAAGCCAATGTCAGAAAGAAGCATTATTTGTTCAACTGGCTTGATTAGTGAGTGCCAGACAGCTATTAGAATAAAAACCATGTTTTGGGGCAACTGTGTCTATTTATGTCATGATGGGCCTCCATAAGAGCCCAGATAATGTTTGTTATCTTCACCAACACTAGCCAAATGTTTGGATAAATAAAGATGTTTTATGAAATTCCCTATCTGTCACTTTAACACTAATTGACAGAGCATGGAGTACTATTTGATTGTGTTCCATTTCATGGCTGTGTGGCTTCTATGGCCAAAGAAAGGGTAAGGACAGGGCTTCCCAGGACTAAGGAGCCACATAAGAATGTTTGCTTAACATGCTGCCCTCTGCATTGCCCCCTCTGGGTGCACACACCAGGTCCTCCCCAAAAACACGGCTCATTGTACATTAGGTAACCAAATCCTTGGATGGTTGCTAGAATTGTCCACCTGTAACCAGTGTTTTAATCTAAATAGGCCTATATGCACAAGTGAGTATACATCAATGAAAATGAGTCTTTTATTTTTTAAATATATTTTTATTGATTTCAGAGAGATGAAAGGAGAGGGAGAGAGATAGAAACATCAATGATGAGAGCAAATCATTGATCAGCTGCCTCCTGCATGCCCCATACTGGGGATCAAGCCTGCAACCCACACATATGCCCTGACTGGGAATCAAGTCATGACCTCCTGGTTCATAGGTTGACGCTCAACCACTGAGCCACACCAGCTGGACAAAGTGAGTCTTTTAATAAAAAGGGCATCTTGGACATGCCAGTCCCCTTGGCGGCCACTTTCTTAGATGGTCTGCTTTTGTTTTCTACCTGTTCTTACCCCTTGTTCCCCTTGTTCCATTTTTGTGTCCTGTTTGAGACCCTTTAGGCTTTGTGTCTTGGTCCTGGGTCCCTGGAGAATATGATTTAATTTTGTTTCCTTGCTTTTGACTATCTGCACTGGGCTTGTAGTAACCCTGGAGCTCCCCTGTGATTACACCCCAGCACATATGCACGTACCAATGAGCCGACCCCACTGGGCAAGTTCTGGTTTCTGACATGAAAAGTTGGACAAGGGAGAACCAAGATGGCGGCATAGGTTAACGCAGGAGTTTGCTGCTTTGAACAACTACTTCAAAAGTGAAACTAAAACACGGAATGGACATCACCCAGAACCACAGGAACGCTGGCTGAGTGGAAGTCCTACAACTAGGAGGAAAGAGAAACGCATACGGACACTCAGAGGAGGCGCAGTGCTGAAGTCAAATTCTGAGGTGCGGAGTGCGCAGAGCGGGCTGGCGGCGGAGGGCGAGGTTGGCGTTTTCAATCGGGAGGGAGTCGCAGACTCTGAGCTCCAGATCCGGGCGAGTCTTTAGGGACCCAGACTCAAACGGGAGAAGCGGGACTGTCTGGCTTCGGTCAGAGCGAGTGCAGCTTTCTCTCCCAGCTTTGCAGCGGGTGCTGGGACTCAGAGAGGCAGAGCCCCTGGGGACAGGACTGAGAGCCGCCATAACTGCTCTCTCTGGCCCACCCTGTTGATCCTGTGCGACCCGCCCTGCCCAAGCCCTGCACAGAGGCATTTGCCGGATAGCCTCAGGCAAAGGCTAGATTAGCACCTCCCTAGAGGACAGAAGTTCTCTCACTGCTGACACAGCTGATTCTCATAGCCACTTGGCCTGGAGGTCAAACCCTCCCTGGAATTAGCTACAACAATCAAGATTTATCTATAAGACTGCGAACAAAGACCACTAGGGGGTGCACCAAGGAAGCATAACAAAATGCGGAGACAAAGAAACAGGACAAAATTGTCAATGGAAGAAATAGAGTTCAGAACCACACTTTTAAGGTCTCTCAAGAACTGTTTAGAAGCTGCCGATAAACTTAATGAGATCTACACGAAAACTAATAAGACCCTCGATCTTATATTGGGGAACCAACTAGAAATTAAGCACACACGGACTGAAATAACGAATATTATACAGACGCCCGACAGCAGACCAGAGGAGCGCAAGAATCAAGTCAATGATTTGAAATGCGAGGAAGCAAAAAACATCCAACCGGAAAAGCAAAATGAAAAAAGAATCCGAAAATACTAAGATAGTGTAAGGAGCCTCTGGGACAGCTTCAAGCGTACCAACATCAGAATTATAGGGGTGCCAGAAGATGAGAGAGAGCAAGATATTGAAAACCTATTTGAAGAAATAATGACAGAAAACTTCCCCCACCTGGTGAAAGAAATGGACTTACAGGTCCAAGAAGCGAGGAGAACCCCAAACAAAAGGAATCCAAAGAGGACCACACCAAGACACATCATAATTAAAATGCCAAGAGCAAAAGATAAAGAGAGAATCTTAAAAACAGCAAGAGAAAGAAACTCAGTTACCTACAAGGGAATACCCATACGACTGTCAGCTGATTTCTCAACAGAAACTTTGCAGGCCAGAAGGGAGTGGCAAGAAATATTCAAAGTGATGAATACCAAGAACCTACAACCAAGATTACTTTATCCAGCAAAGCTATCATTCAGAATTGAAGGTCAGATAAAGAGCTTCACAGATAAGGAAAAGCTAAAGGAGTTCATCACCACCAAACCAGGATTATATGAAATGCTGAAAGGTATCCTTTAAGAAGAGGAAGAGGAAGAAAAAGGTAAAGATACAAATTATGAACAACAAATATGCATCTATCAACAAGTGAATCTAAGAATCAAGTGAATAAATAATCTGATGAAAAGAATGAACTGTTGATTATAATAGAATCAGGGACATAGAAAGGGAATGGACTGACTATTCTTGGGGGGGAAAGGGGTGTGGGAGATGTGGGAAGAGACTGGACAAAAATCGTGCACCTATGGATGAGGACAGTGGGTGGGGAGTGAGGGCGGAGGGTGGGGCGGGAACTGGGAGGAGGGGAGTTATGGGGGGAAAAAAAAAGGGAACAAATGTAATAATCTGAACAATAAAGATTTAATTAAAAAAAAAAAAGAAAAGAAAAGTTGGACAAAATAGAAGATGAATCAGTTGTTACAACCAGAGGGCAGTTACTTGGCCCTCCCTAGGATCCCACTCATCCAGATATCCAACTACAACACAGAATCAGAAGTAGCAAACCCATTTCACCAGTCAGGCTATAGAAGCTAATGCCCCACTCTTTGAAAAGCAGCTGCAAACAGATGTGGTATAAACATGCCCTCTTGCTGAGAGATTCCCTCTTCACCTGTTTGAGCCATTATGTATAGTTGCCCACACTGAGGTGGACTTATCACCCAGTAGTCACCTTTTATCTCCCCCAAAATCATTCTCCTTTTGAAACTAGGGACCAATTGCTATTCAGAGGATTTGGGATGAAGTTAATAAATTAAGACCAAACTCAAACTAGCTTAAGTAAAGAAAATATTGCATTGGATGGATACTAGGGGCATTTATGGGATTCAAGGAAAAATCAAAGAATCCAATCTTCAGAAAGGCTAGGATGCGCTGGACCTCACACGCAACTAAAACCAGGAGCCCCGTCTCTGCCAGTCTCTGCTTCTCCCTACAGGAGATCAAGTTCCTATTCCTCTCTGAAGTCCAGGTTTCTCCTCCTGGTAGAAAACCCGGACGCCAACAGCTCCTGATTTTTCATCTTACAGCTTTATCCACTGGAGAGAGGACCTCCACGCCTCTTTCTTCTAGTCTGCCATCCTAAATCTTCTGAAGGAGCTCATTGGTCCACTTTGTAACGTTGCTGCTTCCACTGCAACCCTTTGATGAGGGTGGGGACACAGCTAGGCAGGGCACAGTGTGACAGCCCCCACGAAGGGAATTTCCACAATTGATCAGAATAAACATAGGTTACCACCTCATCTTGTTCCTGAGCTCTTGCCGATCCCAGCCACATCTGGCAAAACAAGAATTTCCCTGTTGTATCCTAGCTATGTCAAAAGACAGAGCCTGCAGTCTGTTTTAGATAAGCCACGTGTGGAACCCTTACTAATTATTGGCTTGTAATACAGAGGATCCCTTTTCTTACCGCTATCTAATGGAAAGAAAAAATTGTGCTACTTAGTCTGAAGAATCCTTGTGTCTTAGACAAAGACCTTGTTCTCTATTCTGAATGAGGCCAATCCTTAACAAAACACAGTATGATGGAGTAGTTAAGCTCAGAGATTCTGGAGTTAATTAAGGTCTGAGTTCAAAGGCCTGCTCCAATATTTATAGCTGTGTGGCACAGCCTGCATTTTACCATCTATAAATGAGAATAGTCTATACCCACCTCCTGGTGTTGGTGTGAGAAAGATTTGAGTTAATGCATGAAGAGCACCTAGCACGGTGCCTGGCACACAGAGGGCTTTTCATGACGCTGGATAGATTGGGCCTTCGGTAATGTCCTTTCCTGACCTCTTCCCCTGCTGCCACTCCTTGGGACATGCAGGGCTCTGCCTCCAGCCTGGCCCCTAACTGTTCCTCCTCCATATGCTTTCCTCAAGGAATCTTTATGAAATATACACCCCCTACCCCAATTTAAAATCTGCCCCAGCTCACTAAAACAATCAAGATAAAGTTGACCTCATTATCATGGGCCCCAAGGCCACTCTCAGCTGGACCCTGCCTACCTCTCCCACCTCCCCTTGTCTACTCTGAGCTCTCACCACGCCAGGTCACTTGCTATTGCCCAGCTATGCCATGTTCATACACTATCACACATGTCTGCACAAGCTTTCCCCTCTTCCTGCCAAGCCTTTCCCCGGCTGCCTCCAACTACCCTAGCTAACTAGTTTTCAAGGTTTGTGTGGTCAGGAGATTTCTGGAAACTTTTGCTGACCCCAGCCCTATTATGAATTAGGTATGTCTCGCCTGACTCCATCTATGCCCTTGTGTGCCTCTATCACTGTATTTACTTGTTTGTCATGGCTGTTAAACTCTGCTTCTTGAAGGCAAGATTGCATTTCCAACACCAAGTACAGAGTCTGGCATAAAAGAGATGTTCAATAAAGCTTGATGCCTGAAACCCCAATGACATAATTGTGAAACCAAGTGCACTGGAAAGGATGAAGGTGAAACATACAGTCCTTTTCTCCATGTGGCTAAGTGAGCCAGCTGGGCACACAACCCATGACCTTGGCCACAACAATCCAATTGGCACTTCTAGTTATTCCACAGGAAACTGCATCCAGCATTGTGTATAAAATATTGGATTTGAAAGCTGGAAACCTACCTGCAAAGTTCACTTCTTGTGATATTGGTTCAAAAGGCTTAACTTTTGTTTTCCTGGCTTATCAAAAGGGTTTGTAATGCTTGGCTATAGAAAGTAAGTGAGACAACGCCTATAAAATTTAAAAGTATCATTGAAATTTTTTCTGTGTGGAATTGTCATGGTTACTGTTAGAAGATGGCGAATAGCCCAATCTCTAAGCCAAAGTTAGTCTTTGTTCCTAAACATAAAATCATTGTCTGTTTCAAGATAATGCTGGTGATCATTTGGGTATTGCATCTCAAGTGGAGACCTGAGTATACATTTTACACCCCTCCTGACTTTTAGACTTTACAGAATTCACTGGAGCCTGACATGGGAACAGGTCACAAAGCAAAACTCCTGTAACGAGCTCTTCCCAGCACAGCCTGTAAAAACAACCCTCAGATATCTCACTTGTCCTTGTTACATAGGTTTCTATGCTTTCACAGGCCTCTACTGAGATGAATAAGAAAAAGGAAAAGCTGAAACTAATTTTGAAAATAAGAGTTGTATTATTTGTCTGTAAGGATTGTGTATTGGGTTTTAACAATATATGTTAAACATTGCTAGCTTCTTCTTGCTTATAATTATTAACGAGTGGCAGAGCAAGTCATGGTAATTATCATCTGGGAATACCACTTAGATAATGCACAGCTCTAGGAAGGTAAATTAATGCCTAAGGTCAGGTGGTGTTGAGCAGAAATGCCAAAGTGTACAGTATATAAAATAATTAGTAAGGTAACCACGAGCAACAAGACCATAAACTCATGGGAGTGACCGAGCGCAGGAAGGAGACACCACAGCCTCATTAGGATTTGCACATTTCTAAATGTTGTCCTATTACTAAGTACTGTGCAATTTGTGGTTAGCATCCCCTAGGTAACCAGTATATGGGACTCAGCATGTAAACCTGAGGCAGAGTGGAAGTCAGAAAGCCTTTATTCATTGCACTAACACTTAGGAAGCACTGACTGAATACCTGGCATCGCAGCAGGTCCATTAAGGTAAGTTCCTGGCCCCAGGGGGAGATAGATGTGGCAACCAGTATGATAAGGGCAGTTCCCAGTGTGCACAGGGGCCCCTGAGGGCCCAGGGAAAGGAGTGGCTAATTCTTCCTGGGAACATTGGAAAGGGTATCTTTAAGGACTTGGCTTTTAAGCTAAGTCTTGAGAAGCTCCTCTGGCTGAGAAGTGAAGAGAGGTCATTCCAGGTGAAAGAGAAAAGCAAGTGCTGTAGAATCCCTGCTCACCAGGAGCCCAAGTGGGCCCCTTAGGGGGTGGCCAGGAGTGGGGAGAGCCAGAGAGGAGTGCCAGCCAAGCCCTTTAGAGAGCCGGGAGGTCAGCCCGGACAAAGTTCAGGTCGGTTGACAACAGCATCAAAGGGTCGGAAAGTGGTAGAACAGGAAGAGAGAGGAGATCTAGAAGAGGCAGAGGCTCCTGTTTATTGTTGGCCAACACTTGGTGGACTGGTCTGGTTTAAAAGTGAGGGACCAACAGACTGTCAAATCTCAGAGGGAAGCTGAAGGGGGTGGGGGGGAGAAGTGATCAACCCAAGAACTTGTATGCATATATGCATAACCCATGGACACAGACAATAGTGTGGTGAAGGCCTGGGGTGGGGTGGGAGGGCAGAAACCAGCTAGAAGGGGTGGAGGGCTGGGGGGAAGAGGACACATGTCATATTTTCAACAATAAAGAAAGATTTTTAAAAATAAAAGTGAGGGACCAGAGCAGACCAGTTTCCAGGCACAGAGGTGGGTGTTGGGGGAACAGTGAGCATTCAGCAGAACAGGAACTCGTGTTCTTGGGGAAGTAAAGAGGCAGGAAGACCACCCAAAAAGTGGACCAGGACCCAATCGAGGCAGGTCTTTCTGGTTAGCTGAGGAATTTGGGCTTCACCGTGTAGTCAATGGGAAAACATTATGGTATTTTGAGCTGGGGAGTGACACAGAAGTACATTTTGGAAGGATATTCTGGCAACACTATGCAAGGCAAACCAGAGCAGCCTTCCTTAAAGGGCAGTAAACACCCCCATCCCCACCCCTCTGACACCTGAATGCTTATTTACAATAAATAAGCATCATTTTAGCTGTGCCCTGGACCTACTGAATTTATATTCCAAGGGGAGACCTAGGAACCTGATTTTTATTTATCTCTCATGGTAATTTGGGGGCACTTTAGAGTCTGCAGGCAGTAACCTGGGCAAGAGAGGACAGGGTCTGTACTGAAGCGACTAGTAAAGAAACATGTAAACAGCTCTGGCCGGAAAGCTCAGTGGGTTAGAGTGTCACCCGATATGCCAAGGTTGTGGGCTCGATCCTTGATCAGAGAAAATCCAAGAATCAACAAATGAATGCATAAATAAGTGAACCAACAAGCTGATGTTTCTCTCCCTCTCACCCCCCAATTCCTCCCTCTCTCTAAAATCAAAAATAATAATAAAAAGCATGTAAGCAAAGACCCTGTCACACAAAGTATGTGCACAGTAAGTATGAATGCATGAATGAAATATAAACAGGTTTTAGAGAATGATAGAATGGAGAGAGGTCAACTCCAAAATCTAAGGTAGAATCATATGGCACTGCCATTTTTGTGGGTCAAAATTGGATGAATACTGGCAATACATGTGGCTTAATTTAAAGACACACTCAATAAAAGTTATGCCCTATCATTTAAGTCTCTTCTGCCAGTGTAGTAGTATGTCACTCATTCTTCACAACAAGTGGGGACTCCGAGGAGTGACCAGAGGAGCTTTAGCTCCTTCTGTGATCTCTATGCCAGTCTGTAGAGGGTTCGAGGAACTTGGGGCTGATCAAGGAAAAAGATATGATCACTAAAGGCACTAAGTTACCAGCTTTATTGAGTAGCATTTGGATGAGTTGCATGACAGGAAGACTGTCCAGAGGCGTATGGTGAGTGGGCTACCATCCAGAAGGGGAGGAGGAGAGGGGAAGGGTAGATCTGAAAGGAGGCTTACATGTCTAGGTGATGTTGCTCAGTAACAGGACGGGGAGTCTCTGGATTAAAAAAGTCCAAAGGGCCATAGCACACTGGGACCATATAACCACATGGCTCTATCTTATCAATGGCCAGCAGATGCTGTGTGAGGTTTCATTGGATGTGCAAAGCAGGAAGACTCTAAATGGCTTAAAAATCTGCTTGGTTGAACTATTTTTGAAATAATTGAGTGCTTAAAAACTTCAGTTTGGTGACGGTTGGCTTTTGAGCTAATGGGTCCAGCCTGCAGTAAAGAAACAAACCATGTTGAAGCCAATACACAGAAATTATCTTTGGCTCATTTATATATAACACAGTCTTGGCCTGAATGACCTCAGCTACGTTCCTCCCACTTCCCCTGTCCTACACTATGGGGCAGGAAGTCTGTGTCACTGACTGACAGCTGGGTTTGGCCAATGGGAGACACTGGCAGAAGATTGGAAATACTGAGGTATTTCTCACCCTCTTTTCTGTCTTTGTATTTGAGATGGCCCCTGCCTCTGGGCTCTGGGAACCCACCTCCTCTTTCCATTGTCCCTCCAAACTAAAGATGACAGTGACATCCAACAATTGCTGATCTTCCGGTTGTCTCCCTGTCCCCTGGTAGGTTTCTCCGTTTATCCATCACCTATGTAATTAATTCCCCTCCATCACTCCCCTCTATCTAAATACCCTGGGTGATTTCTGATGACCTGGTTGGACCCTGACTGACACAATGTTTTAATTCTCTCCAAGCCTCCAAATCATAATAATAGGGAAAGACTTTAATGGAGACAACTGATATTTTCACAGTCTTATGTAAAATGTGACTAGACATCTATAAAAAAATAATTTTTTCTACTTATCTAAAGAATACAATCTAAAAAATAGAATATTAGCCTCAGATAAAGCCCCCCAGACTGCTCACCCTTCCATGTACCCCTAAGCTCTCCTGTGTTGAAATCCTGAATCATTCTTCATGTGGAGAGGCAACCCATGTGGTGCTGCAGGGAGGAGGAGGCGGGTGAAGCCACCTCCAACCTAATACAGACAGAGCTGTAATTCAGAGTGGGAGCTGTGGATGAATAAGGGTTTCTATGGAGAGTAACCTTGCAGGGTGATCTGATCATACATTCCTAACGGTTTAGATCATGGTGGGTAGTCGTGGCTGAGGCATGTAACTTTTTTAGTTAAAGATTTGTCTTTGCCTTAAGCAAGCCCTGTGCAGTGTTTTTGTGCATCTAGAATAACACACCTTTGAAATAACACACCCACAGCGCTCTCCCTCTCGGAGCTCGGAGCCTTTCCCTTCCCTTCTCCTCCCCCCAGGCACGTTACCTTTGCCCTTCTCTCTCCTAAGCTCTGAGGGCCCTTCTTTTGCCTCTGTAACTTGTTTCCTGAGCCTACGGGTAGCCCCGCTGGCTCACTTCTACTACCACTGTAACTTTCTAACTAAACTTTCTCTGATCATTTGAAAAAGAAATGGGAAAACTCAGCAATTTGGGGATTATATGCACCCAAGGCTGATTTCATGGTATTTAATCCAAGAGCCAGTTTATTATCTTTTAAGAGCAGGGTGTTTTCCTCTGCACCCACAGTGCCAAGCTTTCAAGAAAACCCCATCTTTCTGTTATCCCTATATGGAAACCGGGACAGAACAGATGGCAGGATAATGGGTTGTGTCTGCTCGAGTTAGAGCTGCTTTTATTTGCAAGACATCAGACTCCTACTGACTGCCGGGCCAGGCTGACATGATTTATTTCAAGTGAAAATGGCATCATGGGCTCTATCTTTGTTCATTTCCATGAGACAGTCTCATCTTCGATCAGGACACACTGGGTTGCTGGTGACAGACGCTGCAGGGGCTGCAAGAGGCCACTTGTTCTGTGACTAAATGCTGGGGAACCTCCATCTGCTCAACCGCCCGAATTCACAGCCGTGAGGGTTCCCACCCAGAGTCCCGAAGCCCCAGATCAGGCAGCAAAGTACAAGGGAAACTCCACTTACATTTACTCTTTACCGTTAACGCTTTAATTACATACTCCCGCATGTGCTCTCAAGGTGCAGCATGACATTTTGAAAAGAAAATGCAGGAGGTGCGGCCCATTCATTCCTGAAAGAAACCATCTCTTCGTGATGTGAAAGCAGCCCAGTCAGGCTCTCCAGGACCTCTCTTAGCTCAGCAGTGTGACAGCAGCAGGGAGCCTGCTCCCAGCTCCTCACAGAAAGTCCCAGGCCAGTGGCAAAGGGGGGGGGGGGGGGGGCGCAGAAGGAAAAGTAGCAGAGGCGGGAGCAGGGAAGGCTGAGCCCCAGCAGCTCATTTCCCACCCCTGTCAGGCAAAGAGCAGAACTGAGCCCCATAGCCAGGCACTCCTCTGACCTGCGGAATGCTTAATGACGGGTCCAGACGGGTCCGAGATGTGAAACGGCCTTAGAAACCTCCTGGTTCAGAGCTCCCACTTACAGATGAGAAAACGAGGCCGGCGGAATGACTGATCTGCCCAGAGGAGTGACTCGTGGCAGAGTTGAGGATTCAGGTCTCCTGATTCTCAGATTCCTCCACTTTGACTTCCCATTAGAATCACCCAGGGAGCTTTTTAAAACCCTGCCCAGGCCCAAGCCTGGAGATCTTGATTTAACTGACCTGGAGTGGGCTTGGATATGGTATTGTTACAGCCCCACCCCCACCTCCCAATGATGGTCATGTACAGCCAGGCATGAGAGTCCCAAGTGACCATCCTATATAATAAAAGCCTAATATGCAAGTCGCCTGAACGGCGGAACAACAGGTCGCTATGACACACACTGATTATCAGGGGGCAGACGCTCAATGCAGGAGCTGCCCCCAGCCCGCAGGCCCCAACCGTGGCTGTGGTGGGGGGCAGGGCCGGCGAGCAGGCGGCACCAGGCCAGCCAGGGTGGGTGCCAGCAGGGCATCCCCGCTGCCCCCATCGCCCCGCTGGTCACCCCACAGATTAGCCCTGATCACTGGCCAGGCCTAGGAACCCTACCCATGCACGAATTTCATGCACCAGGCCTCTAGTATTAATATAAAGAAGTAACCGTGGTGATTAACGCGGTGTAGAAGGTTGAGGGAGATGGTATTTGAGCCCATGTTTAAAGGATGAATACGGGTTTGCCTAGAGCAGTGATGGCGAACCTATGACACGCGTGTCAGAGGTGACACGCGAACTCATTTTTTTGTTTGATTTTTCTTTGTTAAATGGCATTTAAATATATAAAATAAATATAAAAAATGTAAGTCTTTATTTTACTATGGTTGCAAATATCAAAAAATTTCTATATGTGACACGGCACCAGAGTTAAGTTAGGGTTTTTCAAAATGCTGACACGCCGAGCTCAAAAGGCCTAGAGGATAAGATGCAGAAGGGTTTTTCTGGCAGAGAGAACAGCATATGCAAAGGCCTGAAGGCATGAAGCAATACTGCTTCGTTGTAGTTGGGTGTATAAAGCAGGGTGCAAGGTGGGATCAGTGGATGCAGAGCTAGGGAGGCTAGAAGGGACTGGATCCCAAAGGTCTTATAATATAAGCCATTCCAAGGGCTGGGGATTATCCTTGGATAATCCACTGGGATACGTTGTGCAGAAAAATGACAAACTTGCATTTTGGAAAATAGCCCTAATGGGGATGTGGATAATGAGCTGCAAGGAGAAGGAGCCTGAGGCTGGGAGACCAGTTGAGAGGGGAGACAAAGAGATGATGAGGGCCTGAATGAACTAGGCAGTGGCAACCAGGGCCAGAGACAGATAAGACCTGAACTCTGAACTCTGCCCCTGAGCCATTGCGATTCAAAGGTGGAATTGATAGGATGACATGGTTAATGGCCCAGGCGTGAGAAGGTCTGATTTCAACCTCACCTTCCCTCTTCCCCTTCATATACTCTGAACTGAATGACTCACTCCCCCACTTTCTTGGACTCTGCTGTCCCTCAGCCTAGGGTCTATCCCTCTCTCATCTCCAAATGTCCAAATAGGCTATCTCCTTTAGGTCTCAAATCAACATAAAGTTCAGCAAATCCGTGTTCCATGCTCTCATTGCATCTTGCCTCCCAAGGAGTCTCCCTCCTCGTCTGCGAGGTAAACCACTATGCCTTCAGCACTCTGCTGAAAGTCACCTGTTCTGGGAAGATGCCTTTGGCACCTGCAGACACAGGTTGTGTTTCCATAGCGTCTTGGATTCTTCTGTCAGTATTTAGAGAATTATGCCATGTTGTCAGTAAGTATTGCTTTCCCCATTCATTTCCCGCTCCCCTCCCCTCCACCCCCGAGTAAACAAGCTCTTTTGAAAGACAGAGACACTATCTTCTTATTCTATCTCCCATCCAAACACTGTACACAGAAGAAAGACATTTAATAAAAGTGTATTGAATGAATGAGTGTTGAAGGCTGAATGAAATCTAGGGAAATGCTCTGTGATAACAATACTGATGGTGCTTATAGGGTGCTCGCCAAGAATAGGGCCCCTCAGATTTAAGTCTCCAGGATCATGTGGAGCCCAAAGGTGAAGTATTATCCTGAAGACACCAAGGTAATGTGGGCCCGTCTGCAGACCACTGGGAAGGCTTTCTAAGGCCACCACATGGCTGGGAACTGAACTTTGAGAACTACTTCCAGGGCGTTCTCTCAGAGGACCCTTTAGCCATGGCCCCCCAAAAGTGAGGCTTATCCTTGTCATCTGGGCTACTTTCCGTAGTGCTAGGCCCTCTCCTGTCTCCCTCAGGTAACTAGCATCTTCCAGAGGCACCTCCTCCTCCAGGGACGTTGAACCTTAGCTGGGTGTTTTGAAGAAACTTCTAATTAATTGAAGTACTTAAGGCATGCACACAGGGGTTGCTATCCTAATCCTCCCACAGACTTATCTTTTGAAAGTGCTGTAAGATTTATGGGGATTTCAGGTGCTATAGCAACTTGAAAGGAAAAATATTTGGCCTCAGCAGTGTCCCCTGGCTTCCCTACCATGAGGGAGGTGTGTTTGAGAATCATTCCAGCAGCCTGTGAGCCACACATCTGGACATGGATCTTGAGTGTGAACTGGCAAGTGAAGGGAGCAGCCTTGAATTGGCATTCCCTCATGGAGCACAGCCATCATGTGCCAGGCACTTTGCTAGGCACAGCAGTCAGAACTCTGCCTGAGGGCAGCACCGCTGAAACTAAGAGGAAGAATTTGTTCCCCTGTGGCAGCTGTGATGTTCAGGTTCAGGCTCCTATACTGGGGCTGAGGTGCGGAGGAGCGGTGGAGGGAATGATGGGAAAGAGAAGGGAACGGAAGCCCCTCCAGTACACACATGGACTCCGGAGATTTGCCAGGTGCTCCGCTGATGCTGGGAGAATGAACACCTTCTAAGCAGGTTGCATTCCTCCCTGGGAACCTGAGGGTGTGTAACCAGCAGCGAGATTCCCTCTTCAGGAGGCTCCTGGCTGTTCTCCAGGAATTGCAATGGCTGCAGGAGGAGATATACAGGTTGAGCCAGGGCAGGGCAGGTAGGGGTGGCCCAGCCCTTCTTCTCTCTCAGGCAAGTCCAGACTGGAGGGCCCATTTCAGAGCAGCTCTGCTGGGAAACGAGGTCTGGAAAGTCCCAGACAGGAAAGCCTCTCTTCCTGGAGACTCAGCTTTAAGTCAATAGAGGACTGCAGGGTGGAGGCCCAGCTTGAGAACCTTAAAGCAGCCGCAAATAAAGGGTACCAGGAAAGCGTGCTGAGGGCAAATTAAAAAGAAGATCATCAAAATGAAGAATACCACATCTGCATCCCCCATGTTTGTGTAGGAACCTGTTGCCTAGGGGAAGTGTTCTCTCCAGGATAATGATGCTTGGAAGCCTGCAGAATGTGTTCTCCTGCAGCCCAGTTTGATACCATGCTTTAAGGCCAGCTTCTTTTAGACCTTGAGTCTGACCTCCAGCATTACTGGATCGGGTTCTCAATGCAGACCATTTAAATTTTCAGTGAATTTCACTCCTCGACTCTGATTTTAGAAGGAGGTTCGTCCCTCTGTCTGTCCAGACCTAACTGTAGAATTCCCCGACCAGCCTCCAGCCCCAGAACATTCTGACTGGTTCCAGGGGAGGGTTTTGGGTGGATCCAAGGTCTCATCCAGCACTTCCTCCCTTTTCTAGGGCATGGCCCATCCAACAGAAAAGCCATTTTCCGGGTGGCCTTGAAGCTTCTCCCTAAGTGTCTCTTTCCAGATGGGTTTGGCAAATATAAGCCAAACAGCCATCATGTGCCAGGCACTTTGCTAGATGCCTGGAATACAAAAAGAGTAAGACTACAGACTGGAGATAGCAAACCAGAAGTTTCTTTTTCTCCTCTGAGAGTGGAGGACTGACCATAATGTGGGACGTTGGCTCTGTGAGACAGGTTCAGCTGGAAGCTCTCAAACTGTTTACATCATCAGATTCTTCTAGGCCTCACTTCCCGCCTTCACTGCAGTTAGTCTTATAGGCGCTGCCCCCGTGACAACTAAGCCAAATTCTGCTGTAATTTCTTCCTAGCACAAGACACACCCTTGAGCCTGGGAGGGAAGGTGTACAAGAGCAGGGACCAGGAGATGTGAAAGCCAAGTCCCCCCAGGCATTCCACCTGTAGTTGGCAGTGCCGCCCTCTTGTTTGTTCATCTGTCCAAAGCCTACAACTGCAGCCTTCAGACTTGCCCTCTCCCTGGACAAGGGGTTCGGAATAACAGCTGGGCGAAAACCACCTGAGGGGCTTGGCCCACTTTGGAGGGTTGCAACTGTGCCTTTAAGAGAATGACGCAGGCAGCTGAGTTCATCTTCCACTGAGCTCAGTGTGGGGAAGGTGTGGCCTCTGCTTCTTAATATTTTTCTGGTGATGCCAAAGTCTGAGGTCTTGGATGAATTATTGCAAAACAGCTCACCTTGGCATTCCCTCATGGAGCACAGAAAGGTCGGGGCAAACATCAGAGTTTATCTAAAGAGTCATTACATTCAGAGCGAGAGTGATAAATGGACACTCACTCCCTTCCGTTACTGTTGGTTCCAGCCCTCAGGTCCTCGCCCCTGGCTTGGGGCACCCATTCTAGGCAGTTCCAGGGACCAACAAGAGCCATTCATCAGCTGTTTGAACTACAAGGCTCTTCACTGTGACTGTGTTTGCAGCAATGGAGAGTTAGGTCACCAAGTGCTCAGAACGTGGTCTTGGACCTGGTTGTAACTCTCACTTCTGCTCCTACTAGCAGGGTGATCCTGGGCAAGCTCCTTTCTCTGAGTTTCAGTTTCATCATCTGTAGAACGAAGTTAACAATAGTACCTACTTGATGGAGTCGATGTAATGATTGAATTAGAGTGTAATTCATGTGTGCGTATAATTGGTGCTTAACACGTGGTCCACTGATGTGCTATTGGTCTGGGATGGGAGGACGTAATATCCCTTTGACCGCCATTATCTATTAACCAGGAAGACTGAGAAAGCAACAGTTTTGACTACTGAAATCCCCACACCTTTTCCCCCTCAATGTCCCCTTATTTCATTCTTTCTTGGTTGTCTGCCTGCTGCTCCAGCCACAATGTAAAGCTCATTGAGGATGCAGATTATGCAATGGTCAGCAGTCTTTCTACATTAGTAGAATGTCAATAAATATTGCACATGGAAGCATGGATATCTTTTCAACTGACAGGTTGAATATGACTTCTGATGTTTATGGGTATCAGTACACAGGAAATATAACATGTAGTCGAAGACTAGGGAGACATGGGTTTCGTATTTACTAACATTTTCCCTTGCCGGCCACGTATTTCTTTTGAGGTATTAAATCCAACGTTTTTAGATCTGACCGCTTTGCCTGACTGGGTTAGATTGCAGATGAGAATTTTGCAAAGCAAAATAGATACATCACACCAATTTGCATTTCAATTTCTGTTCCTCTCAAAAGCCACAAAGTCCCCCAGCAATAATCATGTGCCAGGCAAAGAAATAAAGAACTTGGGCTGGGAAGACACTAAATGAGTCTCTGGAACCTAGTAAAAGATATATCCGAGAGCAGGTCCTCCCCTGATTTCTTTCTGGCCCCTGCCACAGACTCTGAAGAGCGTGAGTACTCACAGGGAAGGCTCCTCTCAGATAATGAGAGAAGACACATTAAAGGTTTTGTTACAAATTGCTGCCTGGTACTTTGGATTCATTATATGTAGGTTAGATCATGTCCCTGTGCACAGTACAGTGGTGGGTACAAAGCATTGCTCCTGATCACAACAAAAACCTCTAATACAGGGTTTCTAAGGCACAGAGTCCCTCAGTAATAAAAATCTTCAAGGCCCAAACCACCCAGGAGTTCTCTTTAATCCCTTTCACCGACATTCCAGGGAAACCTACTGTGCTTGTCCCTTCCAGTCCCTTAAATCATAGTGATAATGAGAGCCTGGGGAAGGCAGCGGGTTAAAATATGTATGGGTTATTGTAGCCCAGGGTGGTTGTATCAAAAAGAGGAGTCTGGCTGAAAAGGAAGCAAAAGGCTCAGGCTGGCTTCTAACGACCCAGAGGAAATCAGGATTCCAGAAAGAGAAGACCTAGTAGGGCTTTGTTTGTTTGTATTTGCTACAATAGAGCAATAGGACTAGGAATGGTTTCTCGGTGCCATCTGCAGAGGTACTGCCTGGGGGAGAAAGACTCCACTGAGGCCATGATGGGACTGGCCCTCTCATCCGGGAGGGCTTTGGTCTTCAGTAACCACACCCTATATCCAAGGCTTTGCCTGCCCAGGGAGCATGACTGGGTGGTCGCCATTCCCATTTTCTAAAGTCATGTCCTCTGGGAAGTCCCGCCCAGCAGGGTGGCCCCATCCAACTTGATGACCCAGGTCAACCCAGGAGCTCTTAACCTCCACCCACCAGAATAGGAGGCACCCACATGGCCCAGAGTTTCCCTCCAAACACTTGGCCCATAGTCCCTGCAATTAGGCTTGTGTCTGACAGGTGTTTCCAGTGGGGAGGAGGGGGAGATTGGAAAGTGCAGCCATGGTAAACATCCCTGAAATAGTAATCAAGCCCCATTACCAGGTCCCTCCTCTCCTTCATGCCCACCCTCGTGGTGAGGCCTTCTCAGAGATGCTCATTAAAAGCGCAACTTGCTCAGCCTGCTCCACCCCCAGTGCTCCTTAGCTCCTGTCTCCACAGAACATACTACCTTTAACATGCCTTACTTTTTATTCATGTGCTTACCATCTCTGCCCACTAGGTTGTAAGCTCCAAGAAGGCAGAGATTTGGGGCTGCCTGTGTTGAGTAATGACCGAGGGTACTTTGGTTTTATAATTTCTGTCCAGGTGGCATTTCCTAATCCAACTACCAGTCTGCCACTCAACCCCTTGCTTTTACCCCATTGGACTCAGTCAAGTATTTGTTGATTTGATTTCATGGAACTAGGAGCGAGTGGTTCGGGTAGTCAGCCCTGGACTCCCTAGGGCCCTCCCAGTCCCTAGAGGGGACCCGGGCAGGTCTGTTAATGCTTCAAGCCCAGTGTGCAGAGCAGGATCACAGCCTGCAAAGTTCATTTCTTTGCCTGGCACATGATTGTTGCTGGGGGACTTTGTGGCTTTTGAGAGGAACTGAAATTGCAAAGAAGACTCCTGCCTCTGATTGCCTGCTGGGTTCCCTAGACCAGTGGTCGGCAAACTGCGGCTTGCGAGCCACATGCGGCTCTTTGGCCCCTCGAGTGTGGCTCTTCCACAAAATACCGACTTCTGCACATGGGCCACGAAGTTTCAATCGCACTGTATGTGCGCGCTTGCACGTGGTATTTTGTGGAAGAGCTACACTCAAGGGGCCAAAGAGCCGCATGTAGCTCGCGAGCTGCAGTTTGCCGACCACTGACCTAGACCATCAGGTAGTGGCCCTGACATCCCACCTGGCTCTATAGCCTGCCCCTGCCCCTGCCCCTGCCCCTGCCCCTGCCCCTGCCCCTGCCCCTGCCGCTGCCCCATTTGCAGAACCCTGACTCCTCACCCCACCGACTCTCACCTGCACAGGCTCTAACAGGATATCCTGCTGTGAAGAGTCCAGTTCCCCGGTTCTGTGCATCTCCTGCCACAAGGCCCTGTCCCACCAACCAGGACTCATCTACAACCATTGCTAAACCTTGCCCAAACCTCTCGCGCACACTGGACTTACAAATGCATGTCTGGGCTGGGTCTGCACCTTTAATCACTCCCTCCTGACTCATGCTTGGACTTCCTGCCTCCCAATTTTTTAAAAGCATCTTCAACTACCTTCTTTAGCCCAGAAATTCTCCCCAGCTTGTATGAGCTGAGTTCAGCATGGAAAAACCCCGCTGCTCCAATGGGTTAAATTTGGTCTTTCCTAGTCTGGCTTCCTTCCCTCACCCTGGAGGACCTTTGCCACCAATGTCCCAGCACAGCTCAGAGCCTAAATCCACTTAACTATGACGGCAGCTGGGGTCATGGCTTGGTTCCAAGCCTAGCAGAGCAGAACAAAAGGCCACTATTAACACACATCACACTATTCTGGGTGGGCTCAGACACTGGGATGGATGGGGCCACAGGAGGTGGGAAGATAGAGGGTTAAGGAGACCAGTTCTGCTCCCTTCAGCAGGGGCAAATGGTAAGTTATATCTTGTGGAAAAACAATGTCTGCATTTGTTTCTGTACCTTTAAGAAGACAAGAAAACAGAGACAAGGAACAGAGGGAAATGTACACCTGGGACCCCCCCCCCCCCCCACGAGATTAGCCCAATCTCCCTGGCTTCTCTACCCCTACTTCCAAGTGTGTGGATGGGCCCCATCGTCCGCTGTCTCACTGTCGCTCCTAATGTGGGGAATGATTATATTAAATACATTAAAGGCGTCTTCCACCAAGCAAGGCCTTCTGCACCTTTAAGAACTGGTTTTGAAAGAGTCTGTGCTCATTTTAATCCAATTAGCAATTTTTGAATTGCTCGCACTGATTTCTGATTCTCAGAGACAAAATGAAAATCTATGCAAAACTTTATGGGGAGCTTGTAAATTATGGTGCTCTTTGTCCCAACAGCAATGCCCTTTAAAAAGCAAGCCACCAGAGGCTGGCAGTCAGGCATGTTTCAGAAAAAAAATGATTTCACTGGCTGGGAAGTTGGATAGGTGACTTCTAAGGTCCCTTCTAACACGAAACTCTTACAACACCAAATTGCAGGGCAAGGAAAACCATCTAGCAAGAGGGGTTTAAACTGGATTTACAATGTGTTTTACCCAGAACAAAGTGAGCCCAAACATTTCAAACTAGAGCTGTCAGCTAAGAATGTGTTTGCAAACCAGACAGAATTTAAAATAAACTTCAGCTGCGCAAATGATAAACTTTCCCTAAAAAGGTAATCAGGTGGTGAGTGACCCAACTTTGGAAGTGGTATTCAGACAACTTTCTACACCTGACAAAATGCTTTCACTCTCTTAACTCCAAATGGGCCAGCACGCTTGTTTTGGGGGCGGGGGAGGGGTATCAGAGAATCGAAAAGTGAGGATAATGCCATTCCACTCAGCAGACAGCCATGGGAAAGCCACATGTGATGGAGCGGGTGGTGGCGGCTCTTAAAAGGAAAGCAAGACAGGCTAAAGCCTGAGGATTGTGGTGCAGAAGAAAGGGGTATGAAGCAGGCAAGCTGTGGTCCCAGGGTCGTGTGAGCAGGAGGTCCTGGGAGAGCAGACACACCTCAGTCAGGGCCTGGTGCCCAGGGTGGGGGTGGAGGGGGCGTTGCTGAAGCCAGCTTACCTTCCTCCTTTCTCCCCGAGGCCATGCCAGAACTTCGAGGCACCATGTTTGGAAAAGATCTCATTCCTTTGGCTCATACCATTCACCCACACTGACCTCCGCCTGTTATTGGCGTAGGGGAGAGCTTTGGCTTTGGTTAAATATACTGTTTAATGTTTTTCGTTGTAAAAACATTAGCAAAAGAGTGTGCATGACATATATGCACAGTTTAAAGAATAATAATAAACACTAAGCACCTACCACCCAGCTTAAGGAATAAAATATTTTGATGCCATGAAGTTCCTTCTGTGTCCCCCTCCTCCCCGCTTCCCAATGGTCTCATTCTCCCTTCCCACCCAGGCAAGTCACTGGCCTAACACACGTGTTATACACTCGCTTGCTTTTCTTTAATGAAATGAGTTTCAATTCATTTTAAATTGATCAATAACCACCATAGTGTCTAATGGTGATTTTGAACTTCATATAAAGAAACCATACTAATTATAATCTTCTCAATTTGCTCTTTATGCTCAATACTATTTTTGAAATTCGCCCATGTCGATGTGTGTGGGGGGGGGGGGGGCACATGCCAATATGTGTAGCTGAAGTTTATTCACTTTCTCTGCTCTATAGGATTCCACCGTATGAATATACCACGATTACGTCTCTATTCCCTCATTTATGGATTTCTGGGTTGTTTCCTCTTCTAGCTATTATAAACAAAGCTTCTATGACCACCCTTGTACATGTCTCCTGTAGAATATGAGGAAGAATGTCCCTAAGCCACAGCTCCTCAGAGTGTGGTCTGCAGACCCACTGCTGGTGCCCAAACTGCCACCATTTTACAAGATAAAGAATTGCGGGTTAGAGAGCAACCAAAGGACTTGTAAGCATGCATACTAGCATAACCAATGGACACAGACACTGGGGCGGTGGGGGCTTGCCCGGGGTGGGAATGGTTTGGGGGGGGCGGTCAATTGGGGAAAAAGGAGACATTTAAAACTTTAGACAGAAAGGAGAAAGAAAGGAAGAGAGAGAGAGAGAGAGAGAGAGAGAGAGAGAGAGAGAGAGAGAGAGAGAGAGAGAGAGAGAGAGAAGGAAGGAAGGAAGGAAGGAAGGAAGGAAGGAAGGAAGGAAGGAAGGAAGGAAGGAAGAAAGAAAGAAAGAAAGAAAGAAAGAAAGAAAGAAAGAAAGAAAGAAAGAAAGAAAGAAAGAAAGGAAGGAAGGAAGGAAGGAAGGAAGGAAGGAAGAAAGAAAGAAAGAAAGAAAGAAAGAAAGAAAGAAAGAAAGAAAGAAAGAAAGAAAGAAAGAAAGAAAGAAAGAAAGAATTGCTACAGCTCAGGGATCAGCTTGATGGTTTTGCCTGGTGCACACCCAGGACTACACGTGCCTCAATTCTGATCTCACACAAGGCCTGCCGAGACCCTCGTGACCAAGGGTCTCCACTGCGGTACATCATTCGGAGTGCCATGGAACACCGCCAGGAAGCCTGCTTTGCCACATCCAAATATCCCCCACATATAAGTGGGGGAGGGAAGTCAGCTAAACAGCAAAGAAGAAGAGTTTGATGGAAGCTGGGACAGCTGGAGAGGTGTGTGAGAAAGAAGGCAGGAGGCAAAGAGCTCTAAGAAATGGCAAGAGTCTCCGAGGAGCATTCAGTCCAGAAATAATTGTTTTAAAGGCCAGGAGAGGCTTTTAAATCATTTTGCCACAGAAACCTAAAGCCCTTGTGGGCACTGTCTGTCCCAGTTCAACCTGGAGGTGGACACAGAACATAGTCACTATCATGGTCCCTGGAACAGATAGAACCACAGATCCAAAGGTTGCCCCACCCACCAGCCTTGGGAGAACACCCCGAGAGTTCTTGGGTCATCTCACCTCCATCTGTTTTAGAATCTCACCAACTTGGGCATGAGCCTATAGTAGATAATCTTGGTGTTCCTCCCAAATCTCTCTTTTTTTTAAAAAAAAAAATATTTTTTTTTATTGATTTTATAGAGAAAGAGGGAGAGAGATAGAAACATCAATGAGAGAGAAACACTGATCGGCTGGCTCCTGCACACCCCTACTGGGGATCAAGCCCGAAATCCGGGCATGTGCCCTGACAAGGAATCGAACCATGACCTCCTGGTTCATGGGCCAATGATCAACCACTGAACCACTGGCCAGGCTCTCAGATCTCTTTTGACAGAGTTTGTACCCTCCCTTTAGTGTGTTGGTTTTTATTCCTCTGTTTTATAGGAAAGGAAAGGAGGGAGGGGAGAAGGGAGAAAAGAAAGGAATCTAAGATGTAACAGAAAAATCAGCATGATAATGAAAGTAAACTCCAAGTAGGACAATAAAACTCCTTATCTTGATATGCAATGTAATTTCATACACCATCTCTTTAAGTCTTTCCCCCAAACCCTGGCTTCATCTGATTTATAGTCTACTTCTGGACTTAGTACTTAAGAATTCTCAAGACCTAAAACCCTATTATTAATAATACATTTTATTTCTATCAGACTTTATAATTTTCCATGTGTTTTATTGTTTTTGATTTTCATGACCAACCTGTGGGGTAGATAGGGCAGGCATTCTTATGTTTGAAGGTAGGTAAGGCTCAGAGAGGTTAAGTGGATTATCCAAGATCACACAGCCAGGCAGTAATGGAATCCAGACTAGAAGTCAGAAACTCTCATGCCTAGTTCAGTGTTCTTTTCTCTCCACTATGCTGCCCAGGATCATGTCTCAGGAAATGACAAAGCTATTCAAATAGTGTGAATGAGAATGTAAAGTGTGTGTGTGTGTGTGTGTGTGTGTGTGTGTGTGTGTGATGTGAAATGTAAAAGAAGTATATTTTTTTTAACCATGGGTCACTGTCAAAAATGTTTGGAAACTGCTTTGAAGAATAACTTCTAGCCTGGCAAGTGTGGCTCAGTTGGTTGAGAGTCATCCCATGTTGAAAGGTCACTGTTTCAATTCTGGATTCCAGGTCGAAGTACATGCCTAAGTTGTGGGCTCCATCTCCAGTAGGGGGTGTATAGGAGGCAGTCGATGGATGTCTTTATCTCTCCCATGTTTCTATCTCTCTCCCTCCCATGTTCCTCTCTCTCTCTCTCTCTCTCTCTCTCTCTCTCTCTCTCTCTCTCTCTCTCTCTCATGTTTCTATCTCTCCTCCTCTCTCTACAACAGCCCAACCTTCAGCTGTCACAGTTAAATGCTTTTACATTCCCACAGATGTAAAATAATGTAAAAACATGTTGTTCGTTTTTTTAATGCAATAAACAAAATTTGGGGCTATTTTAGTAAAGATCCAATTAACCAGAATGCTCAGGGAATTTAATGTCCTGGTTAATTGAGTCTTTGCACTAATGAGGACAAATTGAAAACCCTGTCGAGATGCAGAACCAGCCTGGTTGGTGTGGCTCAGTGGTTGAGCGGCAACCTATGAACCATGAGGTCATGGTTCAGTCGGGGTACATGTCCAGGTTTGCGGGCTCCATCTCCAGTAGGGAGTGTGCAGGAGGGTAGCCAATCCATGATTCTCTCTCATCATTGATGTTTCCATCTCTCCCTCTCCCTCCCTCTCTGAAATCAATAAAAAAATATATTTTTAAAAGATGCCGAATCATAGAATTTCATAGGTGGAGGAGACCTTGGAAGTCAGTTTTCACCAACTCCCCCACTTTCCTGCCTGCAGAAGCTGAGGCTCAGGGGAGGAAGCAGCTCGGCCTGGGCCCTGGGGCCAGCGGGGGGTAATGCCAAAACCTCGGCCCCAAGATCACCCTCTCAAAACCGCTGTGAGATTGAGCTGGATCCCAGTAAAATCATCCATCACCCTTGGGGTTGCTTCTTAAAATAAAATCCCAGCTTTCAGCTCGTCTTTGCCATTTGCTTTTTCTCACAGGTCAGTGCAATTGTTTTTACAGAATTCTAGAGCAAACACCCAAGATTTGCTGGTATCATCAAAAAATTGGAGTGGTTGAGCATATCTCTCTCTCTCTTTCTCTCTCTGTGATTTATTAGAATTCATTTTTCTTTGTTTGCTCTGATCTTGTCCTTCACATACATTATTAGTATTCCGGACACAGGGTAAGAGCCTTTTTAAAATATATTTTTTATATTGCTTGAGGCCAAGAGAGGCTGTTTTCATGGGATTCGCTAAACCATGACCACAGTTTGTGGCTGTTCATGCGTACAAGTTATTCTATCATAGTGATACTGAAATGCATAGCACTGTCCTCCAGTAACACACACTATTCTCTGTGCACATTCAATCTTTCAATACATATTCAAGCACCTACTATGTGTCAACTACAGTACCAGGTGCTAGGGCTGCAACAGGGGGGAAAACAAAAACAAAAAAAACAGAAAAATTCCTGCCCTTGTGGAACTTATTCTAATGATAACAAATAGACAAGAAACAAATCCACAGGTAAATATATATATATGCCAGACTTATAGAGCTGGGATCTGAGAAAGGTTTTCTTGCTGTCCTGCACCTAACCCCACCCGATCTTAGCCAAATATTGTCCTCTGACCAGTTTGCCAATGTCTGGAAGTCTACCATTAGAGGAGTCCTTCCTTCAGAGTAACCATTCCATTCTCCAAGAATCCCATTTGAAAATAGAATCCTGGAGGGCAGCCAAAGGGGAGAGACGGGAGGGAGCCAGGGGACACTATGAGGATGCGTGGTGTCCAAGGCCATCAGTGGAAGGGAAAGTAGTCCGGAGTGGGAGGACAAGGCACCACAGATGGCCGACACTGAAGCTACTTCCTTATCCTCTTAGTCACTTATTTATTCATTCAACCTGCCTTTATTGAGCACCAATATCCCCACCTTAATTCCACTTCTGGACTTAGTACGGAGCATGGCTACAGAAAACAGGAAGTTTAGCAAAGCTGATCAGCAAGCTAAGACTGTGCTCTAACACACATCAACAGCAAGACAGCTGGTCTGCGGATCAGCAGTTGGTCCCGCAATAACTCAGAAGGCAGGTGCTCGTATCACACCTTTGGCAGTCAGGAATTAAATAAGACAGACCGTCGACAAATGGAAGTTTCAGGGAAGAATTAAAAACATGAATGCAAGGCAGGTGGAGGTAATATTAAAATAGTTCATCTAAAAATAGTCTAATCCCATCCAGTGGCCAAACCCTATTAGGTTTCGTGTTCATTTGGGTTCACAGTTTGTGACTTTGCGGGGCCGATGTTGGCAGGGAAGAGGGTCTCCTCCTGCTGTTTATACTCAGCTCCACACTAGCCCATCATCCAAAGCTGGGCCCAAGAACTTAGAGTTTTCGGGACCAGGAGGAAAAGGTTGAACATGGAGCTGTCAGGGGCTGAGAAAGGGTCTGGAGAGATTTAGAAGAGAAGTCAGTAAATGTTTTAAACCCTCCTTTTGGTTAGTTTCCCTTCAGGCAAACAAAGCTGGAACCACAGTGGGGTCATCCGTCAATCATTTGGTATCTCCTCTGTAATAGAGAATGAAGCAAGTCCCGTCCAGCTATAACCCAGGGCAATGATCCTAGAAGCAAAATCCACCCTCAGGGCTCATTCATGAGTCTGGAAAAGGCACAACTGCCCAGGAAGTTCCACAGTTGAGGGGAGAGCATCCGGATCAGAACCCAGGAAGGGGGTTGTATAGACAAGATTGCTGGCTCCTATCACCCTCAGCCCTTTCTACAGAAACTGCCTCTAGCAAAGGGCTGGGTCCAGGATCCTGGGTGTTAGACCATCTGAGCCTGTCCCAGTGCCATCCCTTCCACCACCACAACTGGCTGGGGTGAGGTGGCTCTGCCTGGCCAGTGACCCAGAACCTAAGGCCCCTGTGTGAAAGGATCGGGGGGAGGGGAGAGGGGTTGTTCTCATGAAACGACAGACAGCCGTTGGTGAAGCAGCCTTGCTCAGTTGGGTGAAATAGTTGCATTTTTCACCTCATGCTCTTTGCACCCCTGCTCTGTTGACTGTTCCTTCCTCTGAGTTGTTTAGAGGAAGCCAAACAGGTCATGAGTGGCCAAAGGCGAGAGGGAGTTGTCAGGGAGAGAAACGACAAGGAAGCGAAGAAAGACGCTGATGGCAGCAGAAAAGAAGCAGAGAGGGCAGCTGAGCCACATGGAGGAGCCTGCGATGAAGGTCACCAATGCCCACCACAGGGTCCCCCGAGCCAGACATGATCCGGAGCCGCCTCCAGCCCTCCTCTGTGAGTGACTCCAGCTGCCTTATGTCTTGCACATCTGTGAGATGCTCCTTTTTTTTTTAAATATATTTTTTATTGATTTTTTACAGAGAGGAAGGGAGAGGGTTAGAGAGTTAGAAACATCGATGAGAGAGAAACAACGATCAGCTGCCTCCTGCACATTCCCTACTGGGGATGTGCCTGCAACCAAGGTACATGCCCTTGAGCGGAATCGAACCTGGGACCTTTGGGTCCGCAGGCTGACGCTCTATCCACTGAGCCAAACCGGTTAGGGCTGCGAGATGCTCCTTAGTGCTCTGCGTGCAGCGTTACCACACTGACTGAAACTCCCCCTACTTGAGCGTGTTTGAGGCTTCTGTTCCCCATCCATGAGTAAGCCAAAGGGCAATTTTGCAAGGGATCCCCTGCCTCTGCTGAACACAGAAAGCCAAAAGCATGTGTGGTCCCGGGAGACCAGTGAAGGCTCCCTACGAAGGATGAAGTCTCAACCTCACGTGGCCCCTTGCCTTTGGAGAACCAAGAGGCTGGACCCACAGGCTGCTTCCCTGCTAGGCACTTACATTTTTTTTTAAACAAATCATTCTGCCAAAGTTTAGAGGGAGCAACGTGATGTAGTAGAAATAAAACTAGAGCAGGGGTCACAACTCTGTACCTTCCTTAATTAGCTGTGTGAGGTTGACCCAGCAATTTAAGTCTATGCCCTAGATTTCTCATCACAAATATAGGACACATAATATTTGCCCTACTACCTGGAAGATTTTGTATGATCACATAAAAATAGGCATAAAAAGTCTTGGGAAAGCATCTGTAAGAGCTGTGCTATTTCATGAAAAGTAATCGAGGTATGGCAGGCATGAAGGGGCACCACTGCGCCAACCAGCAAAGGAGGGCAACCACCCGCCCCTCTGCCAAGCTCGATGGACTTAGCACTCAAGAAGTCAGAAGATGAGTGTCTGAATCTCTCTCTCTCTCTCTCTCTCCCTCTCTCTCTCCCTCTCTCTCTCCCTCTCTCATAATAAAAAATTCTCATGCAATTTCCAGTTCCAAAATTGGTTATACAAGGGCTGCTTCAGCATCACAGCGCACATTTTCTCCCAACCACATCCCAAGAAAGGACGATTGTTCTTACATGTCTCTTTCTGTTAGGATAGAAACTTGCTCAGGAATGCTCCCTTCCTCGCATACACATGCCCAACATAGACCCAGCTGCAAAGGATGCTGGAAATGATTTCCAGTCTCTGTAATCCAAGTGGGCACTGCCAGCAGGGAGATGTGGGGGGTCAGGGGTGCACAGAAAAGACAGCTGTAGGACTGGTGACAGGGCTCAGTTGCAGAAAATAGAATTCATTCTTGTTAAATGAAGCAAAAGATATTTGTTTCAGGGTATTAATTGGCCAACAAAATTGTTGTGGGGGGTTGAAGAAGCAGATTCTGGGTTATCATTCAGGAAAGAGTCCTAAAGTTACCATGCCGACCTGGGCCACCAAGTAAGCTGCTCTCCTGGCCTGTGCTCAGACAGTCAAAGGCTCTGAAAGCACACTGCCCTGGCCATGATGAGGAAGCCACCCATACCACTGCTAGCTCCTTGACTCCTCTGTGTCTGCTGTGGTTCACACCAGCACAACAGATAGTTCCATCTGCTCTTGACACCAATAAGGCCAGAGACTGGATGCTGAGTTCTCTGCTACAGCTACTACAGAAAAACCAAACACCTCCCCAACTGAATTTGCTAGAAGAACCTTGGCCCCACCTCAACTTAGTGATCCAGGACTTGTAGGGGAGCATCCAATGGGCAAAATCAAATCACAGCAGAAATTATAGCTGCAAGAGAGTCTGAGAAATGCAATTGTTAGCTCTTAATCCCCCACATCCAGGAAGGCACACCAGAAGAATGTACCACAGCAACCAATTGTGCCTGCCATACTCTTATTCTGGCCATAGCTTCTAACTTTAATTAGATTGATCCATATGTTCAAGGGGAGAGGAGAGGAGGTCTATCCCTGATTTCTGGGTACAGCACATGACAATCCTGGAAAAGAGGCTTGCTCTTTCCAGCTGAACATAAACCTGAAAAATCTGAGCTGCTACATTTATCTTCCACTACAGGGTAAAAGCCTATCTGAGAATGAAGCCAACTGAGACGAGGCAAAGCCAAGAGACAGAGGGAAGCTGGAATCTGCTGATGTTATTTAACTACTGGTTTCAGCAATTCTTAACGCCATCTGAGCTTTTCAGGTACATGAGCCAATATCTCCCCTTTTTGTTTAAGTTCATTTTAATTGTGACTTGCAATATAACAGAAATGGATACAAGAATGTTGCCCAAAACCTACTTTGATTATTCCCTTTAACATGCAGGGAACACCCATTGGCTTATTAAGAGTTAACCACGCACACTGAAGTGAGAAAGTCCAGAGACAATGGAGAGATCTGAGCAGCTGGAGCAAGGGCAGAGCTGCCCATGCTTTTCTCCACGGATGTAAGAACCACTCCTGTCTCTGATTCCCCATGGGCTGGGGATTTGTTAATTTTGCTCCAAAGGGTTACAGGGGTCTTAACATTTTCATTAGGGAATCTCACTGAAAAGTAAGAATAATAATATGGGAATGCATTATTACATTTTCAAATATATCTTATATATTTAAATTTTTGCATAGAGGATAAACATATTCTTTTAAATTAATCAAATTAATTAATAAGTGCCTATATATTTGTCTTCCTGTCTAATATCAAAGATGTTGCACAGGTGAAATGCTCATCATATTCAAGCTGATTTTTTTAAACCATCACCTGGATGAGGAGAGACCAGAGGCCCAAGGAGTCTGAAAGTCCTCAGCTTTGAATGCACAACAGGCTGAGAGACCCTCAGGGAGGCAGTGCCCAGGGACCCTGCGATGTGCTACCAGATCCCCCTTTGGGAATGGAAAGCTGATCCCCCCCAGATGCTGAGATGGCTGTCAGCTGATCGGTCTCAGCTGTCAACCCTCTTTGAGAATTCTTTTGGTGGAAGAGTACTGCCTCACCCAAGGTCATACCTCCTCCCAAGGACAGCCCATATCCGATGACTGACTCGATGCAGGAGAGAAAAGCCAGGCGCCCTCAGCCCACCTGGGGCAACTAAAGGACCCACTTTTGCTGACAGGCAATGCAGTCTAGCTTCCTCCTCAGATCCTGTGCCCTTCCCCCCCTCCCCTTCCCTCCCTTCCACAGATGTCGACCCCCAAGGCGCTCCCTGTAAACCTCTTGCTCTCTGATCTTCATCTCAAGGTCCCCTTCCCAGGAAACCCCCTGCAGCACTGTGGCATAGGGCAGTGGTTTCTGGACTTTGGGATTTAACCAGGTATAACAGAAAAGGATTCCATACCAATTTCCATATTGCTCCACAGCATCTATTCCTGCTCCCCGCAACCCCGACCCCCTCCACCTGCTGGTGGGAACAAAATGATCCTCATAGTCCAGCTTCATGGCTCACCTTCTCTATGACAATCCCCCTGACCCCCCAGCAGCGGTGGTCTTTCCCTGCCCCAAACTCCCACAGCATGCTGTGTGTCCCTCTCTCAGAATACAACGTCTGTTTGGATTTTCAAATTTTTGTGTTTCTGTCACTAAGTCTTTGAGTCAGCGAGGCAACTTCTCTGAGCCAGTTTCCTCATCTATAAAATGGGGATTAAATACGCAAGCAGGTCATACAGCCCAGAGGATTAAATAAGCAAACAGATAACACATCCCGGCCCCAGTGCCGAGCCCTCAGAGAAACGTCAATGTGCCGATCTCCTCCTTCCTTACTCCTAAAGGGGCTGCTCCCCTCCGGGACGATGGGGTGTTTGCTCTTTTTCTGTTCTTTAAGGGAGAGGGGACGCAGCAGGAGCCCCCTTGCAGGGGCCTGACCTCCCCCCCGCACACTGTCGGGGCTGGCTACTCCCAAACAGGGGTGTTATCGTTTGTGGCTGTGATGAGACAGCGGACTCACGCAGGTACTTCTAAGTGGTCACACTGCAGTCAACTTGCCCTAGAACATCTAAACCTCTGCCTATTTTTAGGATCAGAGTTAATTTTCTGGCTTGGTGTGAGCAGCCAGGATGGGGGAGGGAATTAAAAGTGGATGGTATTTCACTCCTAGGTAGATACCCAAAGGAATTAAAAGCAGGGACTCGAACAGATGCTTATATGTCAATATTCATAGCAGTATTATTCACAACAGCCAAACAATGGAAACAGCCCTAGTGGCCACAAACAGATGATTGGATTAAAAACATGGTATGTACATACAATGGAATATTATTCAGCCTTAAAAAGGAACAAAGTTCTGATACATGCTACAATGTGGATGAACCTTGAAGACATTATAATAAGTGAAATAAGCCAGACACAAAAGAACAAACGTTGTATGGTTCCATTTATATGAAAATAGAGGCCCGATGCATGAAATTCGTGCAAGGGGCTCCGCCCTCACACCCCGGCTTCGTCAGGAAGGTCATCTGATGATCGTCCAGAAGGTTGTCCGTATGGTTGTTCTGCTGTTCAGCCTAATTAGCATATCAGCTCTTTATTCTATAGGATAACCAGATGGGCAAATTCACAGAAATGGAAATTAAATTAGAGGTTATCAGGGGCTTGGGGAGAGTGAAGTAGGGAGTTATTGGTGAATGTGTACAGAGTTTATGTTTGGGATGATAAGAAAGTTTTAGAAATAAAAGTGGGTTAAAAAGTTGTGGTACACTTACACAGTGGAGTACTACTCAGCCATAAAAAAGAAAGACATCTCACCTTTTGCGATAGCATGGATGGGCCTGGAAAGTATTATGCTAAGTGAATAAGCCAGCCAGAGAAAGACAAATACCATATGATTTCATTTATATGTGGAATCTAATGACAAAATAACTAACAAACAGAATAGAAACAGACTCATAGATAGAGGGAACAGACTAACAGAAGGGAGAGGGTTTGGGGAGCTGGGCGAAAAATGTCCTACTGTGTGTGTGTGTGTGTGTGTGTGTGTGTGTGTGTGTGTGTGTGTGGAGATCCCTATGTGATGTCCTTACTTTTCATGGAAGTCTGTGCAATGGGCCAAAGACTATGATAATCTGTACAACTCTAATAAAAGGCAAATAGAACACAGAGCAATTTATACCCTATACTTGCTGTCATTTCAAAGTCTCCAGGAATTTCATATAGGGGAATCCCAACAGCAATTTAAACACCACACACACACTCACACATCCTCATGGCTGGTATGAAGTCTGTCCTCTGCTGGCCCAGGTCAGGATATTTCAGGATGCATTTCTATCCTTCACCTTTGCTTCTCCCAGTCCTAGGCTGAGTCTTTTACTGCCCTATCGGGCCATAGTACTGGCCTTGACCCTCTTCAGAAATCTTTGAGCCTTGCCCCTAAGGATTCATGTGTCTCACTGACTCGCCTTCATAACGGAGACATTCTTTGGATTCTGTGGTCTGCTAGAACAATTTCGCCATGTCTAAGAAGTTGTTAAGTGGCAGCTTCAGCTGTCCCCTGGCTCTGTCTCCTCTCACAGCTGTGGCAATGTGAGCACCTAATGTAAATGCAGCGAATGCCATGGGAGACATCCCTGATTGGAGGAAACAGGCTGTGACATGAGGATGACATTCCAAGTAGTGCAGACGGCATTTGGAGATCCAGCCCGAGGAATTCTGGAGGACATGCAAATTGCCACCAGCTACAGAAGATACAGGGACATGCAGACAGATGGTCTGAGTGGTCAGATGATTTGAAGCTATTGAGCATGGACTCTGACCCATCCAAAAAGCATTGACCAGAGAAGAAACCAATGCAGATCCAAGAGTGACCTTGTGGCCCTCAACCTTACTGTGTTAATAATGACCGTCAAAATACGTATGAAGGCAGCTCTTTTCCTCCAGTGTGCTCGCTTGCTCCACTTGCAGGTCCAGGGACAAGGCCTGGCTGTCTGGGATGACAGGGAGCTAAGATTCCATTCTTTAATCATCCTTATTTTTAGTCATGGGGACAAGGGAATTGAATTACTATGCTATCATTCCCTTGGGCTGAAATCCATTTGTTCCTAAGAATCTTAATGGGAAGTTTAGGACTGTTTTTTGTTTTTGTTTTTCTTTCGTAACCTCTATTTTGGGGGCACAGAAGCCTAAAAAAAAAAATGACTTTTAAAAATCCATCTTCGTTAACCTATTTGTAATTGTGCTATTTTTCCCTCCTTATGTTCCCCATCATCATCGTTACTCCCCAAATCACTGAACTCCCCCCACCTGAACACCTACTACATAGGGAATGCTACTTTAAAAAGTCATCTTTCCTTTCATAGGTGACTGTACAGAACAGCCAGGAGGCCCCGGGGACGCAGAGCGGTTAGGCTCGTCATGGAATTTGGAGAGCAAGCTCGTGTGTGGGAACTCAGCCGTCAGCAGAGGTGCCGGTCCTTTCCACGGCTCTGGACGCGTCGGTCTTGGTTGAAGGTCAGAGTACACGCCTGATCCACCTGCAGCTTTCATTTGATGATTTTGACCTTTCCAACAGGGTGTGTTCCTGTGGCACGCTTCCCATTGATTCAATGAGCCTCATTTGGAATCGGATGAGTAATTATGTCTTCTCTGGCTTCCTACTCCATCCTAATTAGTATGCTCTGCCTCCCCGTAGCCAGCAAGAGCTGCATCCCTTCCCACGGAAACAACCAAGCTTGCTTGACTAGGTAGTACATGTTCATTGCTAAAAGTAGCCTTGAACGTGTCTGCAGGCTCAGAATCCCTCCTCCCATTTCCTGCCCTCTCTCCCGCCCCCAATCTTTCTTCCTCCTTGTCAGTTTATGTGATAATAACACCCTGATCTTTAATCATCTTTTTTATCTTTCCAGTTAGTGTCACCCGTTTGAATTCATCTGGGAAAGACCCTAGGGAGGGGATGGGATGGCAGGGGAGAGGGGCCGGCTGGCGGGCAGTGAGCTGGGGGCTGGCCTAATAGGACAGGCCGAACACAGAGAACCGTCCAAGGAAGGGCAGCTTGCCTAGGCCCTAGGCTGTTACCTTGACCCCCTCCCCGTAAGAAAGAGAGCCCAGAGCCCAGGTGAGCCCTCGCTGAAGTGGAAATGACCAAAGTCTGGCTCTTGAGATGGGCGGCTTTGACGAAGGTCACCCCCGAAGCTGGTGGCAGGCTGAGCCTACAACCTTGCCCTCTCCCTCCTGCGTTCTCCCACTAGCTCAGAGCTCCTCAAACTTTCAGCCGCAGAATCATCACCTGAAACAAGACGTAGGCAGAACCCATTGTTCAAAGCAGTAGAGAAGCTGAGTCTCTGGGGGCAGGGAGGATAGGGGTGACAGGAACAAGCTTCCTTCTCAGTCTCCCCTTCCTTCACAACACCCCCAGCCCACATCCCGGGAACAGCGTCTGGGAACCACTGCACCTCGAGACCACACAGCCTCCTTCAGGCAGAAGGACGTGTCACCTTAGCCTTCCCCATCCCCACCCTCCCCTCCCCTAGCCGGGAGGGGAAGACAGATGCTCCCAAGTAAATGAACTGAAATTCAAGTCGAAGGAATTCCTAGGGGCTGTTTACTTGGTGTTCCATGCTTAGCAGTTCTCTGTGCCCTCTGGCTGAATCATCTCTTTGGGGGCGCGGGGGATGGCAGACAGTTCCAGGAAGCCTGGGCAGCCCTGGGCAGCAGCGCTGCTGGCTCAAAGACACGTGGTGTCTGATACCTGCCCACCTGCTCAATCCTTCCCACAGCGCTCTCTCCTGCAGACAGATTCCTGGCTCCATTGCACGGGATTTCCTCATGCCTTCTTGTCCCTTCTATACTGAGTCTACCGTCTACCTTAAATTAGACAGCAGGGATTTGGGGGGTGAGGAGGAGCAAAGATATGCATATGTTAATAATACCCAAGAAAGTCCTGCTGCTTTTTTTTTTTTTGTAACAACTGGGCAGCTCTGATCAAGCATCCAGCAGAGCAGATGGTGGAGGCCTCCTTGCCATCTCCTGGGACAGGAGGGAGTGTGCTGGGCCTGGAGTGGGGAGCCCAGCTCTGCTTCCAACTCTTCCAAACAGTCCCAGTGGCCCTGAGCAAATGTCTTGAGTCGCTAAACTTGGCTTTCAATAAAATTAAAAGGTGGTTTCTAAGGTCTCTTCCAGCTCTAGCTTTGTATTTAAGGCTAGGCCACGGGTAGTTCCTACCGAGCAAGCCCTTGTCCCCCCTCTGAGGAAGGGTCCCCGGGAGCGCTTCTGGTGGCGTTACTCTGGAGAGTGTCCTGCATGTTGAAGAGAATCAGCTTCGCAGCCCTGCTCAGGGCCTCCTGGACCAGAGAAGACGTCCAGGGCCAAAAGCGATGCACACACTGGACCCCAAGAGGCCAGACCAGGGAGGTGGCAGGTGAGCACTCTATCCAAAAAGGGTCCCCCTTGTTGATGGCGACCAGCTCCTCAGATCCGCGTGTCAGGAGGAGGAATATGAGGTTCTTACAGAGATCCAACTGGAGCGACCACAGGAAGTCAAAGCGCTCTCACGGGACCGCCATTGTCCCACCTCTTCAAGGCGCTCCTGGGGGCCAGTTCTGGGAGCACTGGGACAAAGCACCTGTGCCACCGTTGAGATGGCTTGCTGAGGCTCCTCATTTTCTCTCGAGGCCTTACAATCCACACCCATCACGTGAGGAGAGGCGGGCCCGTCTGGTCCTTGCAAACCAAAAGCACCTAGAGGAGAGCATTCCCTTCTCTTTGGTAAGCAGGTCACGATGGCTCAGGCCTGGGTGCTAGGCCGCCTGATGCTGAGTTCGGTGTCGGGCATGACTTCTCCTGCCTAATCCCACACACAGGATTAAACCTTCCGGGTCGGTGCAGCACACCTTTCTTCAGAATCCCAAGGCCGACAGTTTATCACTGCCTAGTAAGGCCACCTTGAGAACGGTGCTTGACCTCTTTCTCAGTGGACAGCCTCCTACCTGCTAGGGCTGTTGTACAAAGAAATCAAATGTGGTCACGTATGTGCCCCTGCCGGAAGCCGGTCCATCCTTGCTGCTTGACACAGTCGCTGCAGGAAAGAAACATCTGCACAGCATATGTTTCAAGGGACCTGGCATATATAGCATTCTGTTCTTAATATGTTTGCTCCCCTTAGCGCTGTGTGTTTTAACCAAGGTCACCTCTCCGAGAAAGGTTGTTTCCCCAGGTAGGGATTTTTCCCTGAAGTCAGGGAGGGGATGAAACTCCTTAACTAAGTGCCAGGCGGGTAGTTAATCACTTTAACTACAAACAATCACACTTAAGCTACATAATCTTTACTCCCTGGAATGGAGATAAGAAACGCCCTAACCTTTGCAATAGAAATTGACAGGATTAAAATCAACTGGTATAAATACGGATGTAACAAGACAATAAAGGACCAGAACTTCGCTGGAGATCCAGACCAGAACTTGGCTGGAGATCCTGGCTAGAGATCCTGGCTAGGCTGCTGATCAACTGAACGCTGTCTCCGTGTCATTCCTTCTTCGCTGACTCACTTTTGGGGACCCCTGGACCTGCTGGGGCAGGACCCCAGCATGCCCCTACTTAGGCATACGCAATGCACTACCTAAACAGTTGTCCTTAACAGCCAGGCAGACAGTGAAGGGATCACTGAAACCCCACCCCGACCCCCCTTGAGTTGGAGATAAGGTGGAAATTTTCGTAGGAATTTTATTTCCAAAATTCAGTACATTCTTCTCAGCAAAGCCCTTTATTGGGAGCAAAGGTTATTGACCCCATTGGTGGGCCCAGGAGTGGGGAGGTCATGAACTCAGCCCGTAATGACCTCACTCTGCCAGTTATGAGGGAGCAAGTGAAGGCCAAACCCTGGGGGCCTGGCCCTGGCTGACCACTCTGTGGCAAAGGGCTGGGGGGGGGGGGGGGCAGGCAAGGAGGGAGGGGGGCAGGGGCTGATGTCTCTGCCAATCGTCACTCTGTTGTTTCTGTCGTGGTTCTAATTCAAACAGGCCAGAGATGGTCATCACGAGACCTTTAGAAGGGTCCCCTGCAGAGCAGGAGGACCGGAGAGGAGGGTGGCCCCTGCCTTGAGCGGCTCCTTTGTGTTTGCTTAGCTGCTGGCTGGATTTCCACACTCGGCTGCAGCCTCCGTCAATGGCAGCATTCATGGGCAGCCAGGACATCTTTGGCTCTGAGTTTGGATTGCTTAACCCCCAGATGTGAGCCGCGAATGGCACGCAACAGCGACCAGTTCTTGGTATTTGCTCAGATGACATGGAGACCTTTGTCCTTGAATCAGATCCCAAGCCAGACCTTGGCCTCTGCTGCCCCGGCTTCAACTGTTGCTGCGTGACTGAGCCCTAACAATGGTTCTGTGGGATAGCAGAGCTCCAGCCCGAGCCTTAGGGAGGATGCCAACGCACAACCCCACAAAGGCTGAAGGTTAGGGGAAAAGGGGCTGAGCATTTGCGCTGAGTTACCCAGCCCGGCAGGCCCTGTCCTATAACGTCTCATTTTCCTCCAGGAGAGAATTACTCTTTTATCTTTTCCAACCTCAAATGTTTTTTTCTAATTTAAGATATTTTCTGAGGCGAAGTCTCCGTCAGGAATGATATTGTTATCATAACTCCCATTTTACAGCGAGGCCAAGGCCCATGGAATCACATGAGAGAAAAGCATTCTTTCCTTCAACAAATACTTGAGCCAATAAAACAGTGGTTCTCAACCTTCTGGCCCTTTAAATACAGTTTCTCATGTTGTGACCCAACCATAAAATTATTTTTGTTGCTACTTCATAACTGTAACGTTGCTACTGTTATGAATCGTAATGTAAATATCTGATATGCAGGATGGCCTTAGGCGACCCCTGTGAAAGGTTCGTTCGACCGCCAAAGGGGTCGTGACCCACAGGTTGAGAACCGCTGCAATAAGACTAGCACAGCCTGCTAAGCAATGGAGAAGTTCCTCTCACTAAAACACAGCCTGTAGTCACAGAGTTGACTGTGGTCAGAGACCAATTAAGACAGAGACCATAAATGCAGAGCCAATTAAGGACCCTCGCCCCAAATAAAACACCACCAAATCCCTCCTCTTTTCTTTTCTTTTTTTTTAGTGTAAAGGAAGAACAAGAATCTGCTTTTCGCTATCATGAATATTTCATTAGCAAATGATCTCCACCTCTCCCATCCTCCACCCCCTACTTCATCTCTCCACCTCCTCCCTCCGCCAAATTTTTAATCCAGCCAAGGGGAGAGAGGGTAGGACAGGCTGCATTGGAGTGAAGTTATTGCCTAGAAAGTGAGAGATCATCGCGGTGGGGGAGGGGCGTTCCTTACACTGCAGATTGGTCTAAAGTAGGCAAGAGGGACAGCTGGAGGGCGGACTGAGCACCACGCTGCCACCTGGGCGTCCTGCTCCAGAAGTCTCGGGGAGGGGCACTGAGACGGTTGGAGTCTAGGGGAGAGCGACATTGGAGTGAATGAAGGGTAGATGAGGAGCCTGAGCAGGAAATTATCTTGACTCATCCAGGAAGTCAAGGACACAAGCAATAACTCCGCTTCCGCAGAGAAGCGTGTGTGCTCTTGGGGAAGATGGGGGGGCAATGGCCCAAGGAGAAGACTGGCTTTAGAAGACACTGGACTCAAAGTCGGGGCGGGGGGATAGAGAGGAGCAGGAAACGGGAAAGGCTTGGGAATGACTGCGGTGGACATTTGGTTAACTCCAGCTGAGCCTCTAGCCTCCAAGTCCCCTGGTCTTAGACGGGCCTCGCCCTGGCGTTTGTCTGCACTGAGCTGTGCGCCAAGAGGCTGCATGTGGGAGCCAGGCAGGGGAAAGGCGGTGAAGCCCAGGGGCCCCCCTTGGAAAAGCCATTTCTCCCGGGCCTTGGTTGCTCTGGAAGAGGGTGACCTACCACACAGGGGCATTAACCGTGTCCAGAGGTCTATTTGTGACTGCCCTGAGGCCAGGGTTTCACACAGTATTTGTGTCTGTTTGATTTTTGTTTTTATTTCTTTATGTTTATGTCTCTCTAAATACGTTCTTTGAGCTGTTAGACAAACAAAAGCAGTGGCTCTCAAAGCAGGTCCCTGGACCCGCAGCAGCAACCAATGCCCTACCTGACCCCAGACCTACAGCAGCAGACACTCTAGGGGCGGGCCCAGCCGCCTGCATTGAAGGAGCCCTCCCGCCGGGGCGCTGAAGCCAGCTTGTTGGAGAACCAGCCTCCTCGAACTACGAAACTACTAAATATTTCACCCCTTTGCTATTTATCGATGGGTGTTTGGCTTCTGTATTTAAACGTTCTTTGCCCGAATGTACAGGGTTTCTATGACTTACAGCTCAGTCAGTGTTTCCGGGGTTACTGTGCACATTGTTGGGTCAACTAATTTAACCTTGGGAGCGAGGAGGAGGCACAACTGGGCCAGAATGTAATTGCATCAAGTCCATCTGCCTTTCTTCTAGGCGAGGGGAAATGCAACAAAGTAAACAAAGCGATGGGGGGTAGGGGGGTAGGGGGGTTAGGGGGGGCCGGGCCTGGGCTGCATGTGGCTCCCTCTGAGCTGCCTGAATCCACAGGGCACCTGAGAAGTGTCCGTAAGACCTGCGCCAGCTGGTCCTTCCCTATGGAAGCGAGAGCTCAGAGGGAGCATGTGACAGGCAAGTAACAGCTAAGCCTACTCACATGCTTCCCCATTTCCTTTTCATTTTTCAAGTTCAATTATGCTGGCATTTCCCAACGCTGCTTCCCACCCTGCCCCCAAGGAACACGGGATTTTATACCCCTGGGGACTCAATGACACCCTGGGTCACCCTTTGGCCCCATTCCCGTCCTTCCCCTCAGCTCAGCCACACATTCCGGCTGGCCCTCTCCGTCCGGTGCCAGACCTGCCAAAACATGCCAAGAGGGAGACGGTTCCTTTCTGCCTGGCTCACGTTGTCGAGCGAGGTCCATGAGGCCAAAGGCAGGTACCTGTCAGGGGGGGCCGAGATCTGGGGCGTCCCTACAGATCCTGGCAGGTGAAGATGAGGAGGCCACCGGGGGCGTTTGCGCAATGCCTGGAGGCAGCTAATGGAGGCGGAGAAAAAAGGTTTGTTATGTAAGCAAAGCACGTGGGTCTGCTATTCACCTGTTGCTAATTCGTGCCCTGCCTGTCAGGAAAGAATCTGCCTGCTTCTGTAAGCTCACCGGCTGTCAGCTCAGCGTGAAGACAGGGACACAGTCGGGAAGGGCTCGGGCCAGTTCAACAAAAACATCTATTGCGCCACGTACTCTTCTAGCTGCTGGGGACCCCAAAATAAATAAGCCAGGCTCCCCGTTCACAAGGAGCGCGTGGTCAAGAAGAGGGACACCCTCTAGCCCCAGTGCACAGCCCCTCACCACCCCCGTGACACACCATCGGAAAGCGTCTCCCGTTTATACAAAAGTCCTGCACAAGGGCTTTGGGACTGAGTCAGCCTGGCCTGCTGGTTTCTTACAGAGGGAGTTCCAGGCAGAAGCCGGAGGGTACGGCCGCGGATTTCTAATCCTGAAACCGTAACAAGCTCAAATTCAAATGTCAGGAGCTGACCCTTCTGAAGGGACCAAATCTGAGTAGAGCCAGAAAGAAGAGGGTGGGTAAGAACTGAATGGACACAGAAGGTGGGAGACGGGAGGTCAGGGAGATTGCCCAGACGGCCAGTGAGCACGCAGGCCTGCATGGGCCGGTGGGGATGCTGCCGGGAGAGCTGGCCCCGCCTTGGTGGCAGGCACGCTGCTGCTGGCTGGCTGTAGACCAGAAAGTTCCCAACTAGTAAGAGGGGTGCTGCTCAACTTGAAGAAAGAGTGGGATTGGGAGCCCAGGAACATTTTAAAGCCTGTGTACATGGCCTTCTGAGTCTGGGAGGGCACGACGGGGGATAAAGGAGAGAATCCAGGAGTGCGGGTCTGACAGCTGCCCATTATACACAAGAGGTTTTATAGGAGCCCTGGGAGCAAAGAGAATACAAGAGTAGAAGGGTTTGCCCAGCTGGCGTGGCTCCGTGGTTGAGCGTCGACCTATGAACCAGGAGGTCACAGTTCAATTCCTGGTCAGGGCACATGCCTGGGTTGTGGGCTCCAACCCCAGTGTGGGGCGTGCAGGAGGCAGCCGATCAATGATTCTCTCTCCCTCTCCCTTCCTCTCTGAAATCAATAAAAAAAAATATTTTTAAAAAGAGTAGACGGGTTTACAAAACAAAAAAGAATTCACCAGAGCTATGTTTTGTTCTGTGTCTGTACCTACAAAGAGTCGATCCCTCAAATGTAGAGCTCTGGCCTCAGCAAACTTTCCAGTGTCACTCTCTGCGAGTTATCTCAACCTGGCCCACCACTTTCCTGACCGTGTACAACCTCAGTCTCTCGGCCAGTCTCGCTCCTGGCGGACAACTGCTTACAGAACCTCTTTACCTGGAGCCTGCATAGACACTCAGACCTAATGCATACACAGCAGAATATGTCATCTCCACCCCTCCTCCCCAAGCCCTCCCCAATGAACCCCAGCTCAGGGAGTTGCACCTGGGTTCCCCGGAATGCTTGACCCAGAAATCCGGTGCGGCCTCTCTCTCACCTTCTCTCTCTAATTAGTTATGTAATGAATCACTCTAGAATCTGTTCAGCTTATATTAGTTTCCTACTGCTGCTGTCACAGATCACCACAAACTTGGCGGCTTAAAATAACACAAATTTATCATCTTACCATTCCAGAGGTGAGAGGCCTAGATGGGTTGCCCTGGGTCAGAATCAAGGTGTCAGCAGGGCTGCATTCCTTCCGGAGGCTGCCGGCATTCCTTGGCTCTTGGCCCCCTCCTCCAGCTCGACGGCATCTTCAAACCTCTCTCTGACTTTGACCTTTGCTGCTCCTTCCATCTTTCAGGGATCATTGTGATTACCTGGTGCCCACCCAGATAATCCAGGTTAATCTCCCCCATCTGGAGATCCTTAATTAACCTTCATCTGCAAGGTCTCTTTCTGGAGATTAGGAAATGCCCTGTTTCTTCTGCCATTTGGGCGATTATTCTGCCTACCACACATCTCTTCCCATATCAACACCACTGCCACCAGCCTTTCTCATCCAGGGTCACCAATAAATTGCCAGTGCACAGAAGAATCATGAAATATGTAATGAGGGGGAGAAGAAAAGAGGGAGAGAAGGAGGAGGAAAGAAAGAGAAGGGAAGGGAAAGAGCCTCCTCCAACAGACTCCTCGAGGGCTTAAGGGCACTTTCATTCCCAGGCTCTCACCTGGTTTCCCTTACCCAGTGTTTCCTCTTCCAAGCCCTTTTTGCCCTTGCTCTTTGCCACAAAGCCTTGCTGGGCTATTTCCTTTGCCTGGAACGTCCTCTCTGTACCATCATAACAGTGAGCCTCGCTCCACGCCAAACCCTACAGAGGGTACCTGGCCAGGTCCGAGTCCTTCCAGTCCCAGGGAGCCGTCATCTCCCCAGGGAGCCATCATCTCCCCAGGGAGCCTGCTCCGACTTCCAGGTTGGGGTTGGTCCGGCCGCAGTGGGCACCTGGAGCCCTGCCCTTCTCTGCCCCAGTCCTTGTCTCACTCTTCAGTAACTGCCTGTTCACTTGTCTGTCTCCTCTGAGCTTTATGTGCTTGAAGACAAGGTGGGAATGTAGTTCTGTGTTGTCCCCAAGGATGCTATAAGGCTCAATAAATATTTTCTGAATAAGGTGTGTGTGTGTGTGTTTAATAAAATAATGCTCCCTTTAATTGAAAACTCTGGATGCCAAACCTGCTCTGTTCCACTTACGTGCAGCCCTAGCCCAGGTCTTGCCCTTTCTTAGTGCTTATTACCTGCTGCTGACTTCACTGAGGGGCGTGTTGACAAAGTCAGTGGAGGGACACCTTCCGATGGGAAGCCAGGGGCCGGTAAACAGTTCAGGAAGGCAACTGGGGACAAGGCCCAGGCAGAGGCCTGGGAGGTGTTCCAACACCAGGATCCAGAAGAGAGGTTTCCCCTCTTGGGTCACACAGGCGAGGCTGGACCCTGCTGTCTGTAATTTCATCACTGGCCAGGGCTGGATTCCTGCGACATAATGAGAATTCCAGGACAGCACACAGCGCAGCTGGACCTCAGCCTCATGCGAGACAAAGGCAGGGCCAGGGCGGCCGCTCCATAGCAGGGGTGCACACTGGGGGCCCACAGCCCTCCCACACCTTTCCCCTCTTCCCCACGAGAGGCCCCTTCTCATTCTCTCCCCTGCCCCCCATTTGTATTTGCAAATGCCAGGCCCACTCAACGCAGACGTTTAAGACTACCCGCAAACTTCTAGCCGTTTCAACAGTTGTTCAGGCTGAGGACAAAATAACCCCGTTGAAATGTTTAAATTTTTCCGTTTTTAATAAGCGAGAGATTTACAAAATCCTACTTAGTCTCCTTCAGGGGTTAGTGTGACCAAGACAAATCATGTCAAACATACTCGTCAACTTGCCTCATCTTGTTTTCTTCAAAATTTCATAACTATTTTGGCCCTTTATTTTCCCACAACAAGGTTAGGCTCATCTTGTCTAGTTACACAAAAACCTCTGCCTGAATTTGATTGGAGTCACGCTGAGCTTATAGACTAATTTAAGAAGAATAAAAATAACAGTGAATCTTCATTTTCTGAATGCACCTTATCTATTCAAGAATACCCAAATAAGTAAAGTTTTGCAATTTTCTTCATTAAAATCATGCATTTGCTCCATTCGGCTTATTTCTGGTCCCTTTTAGCTTTTGTCTCTCTTATAGATGTTACCTTTAAAAGTTCTTGTTTTTGAATGGTGATTGGTCCTAAAAATATAAATTGACTTTTGTATAATGATCTTCTATTTAGCAACCTTGGTGCATTCTCTTGTAAATTGTATGAAGCTCCTTTTCACACACTTCTAGAAAATCTGGATCCTTCCATCCCTGGAAAACCCATCAGCAGGTGCTTACCCTTGGTTACCCACACAGTCTAAGTAGGGGGACTTCCTCCCCGGCTAAACAGCATCGCCCCCTTGTGGAGGCCTACCAGCAGGACAGAACTCTCCCGGGAGAGAGTCGCTGTGCTTGTTTAGATGAAACAAGATCTAAACAAGGCCTCGCTCGGGGTCAGCTTTACTGTTACAAAACAGCATGATCCCCAGGCAAAAGGCTCAGAGCCAGCTGGGTTAGACAAGGGGCTGCCTGGGTGACCTGGTTAGAGGTTGCCGTTTCTTGATTGGCCACATCCACGCTCTCCTTCCACTCCCCCTCCATGAAAAGGCCTTGGGGACATCAGAAAGCAGGCCAGAAGGAGGAGGCAGCACCGCGTTGAGAAAGGGAGTCAGAGTGAAGTCTGCCCTCTGCCCAGCCCCCACCCCTGCTAAACTCTCAAGTTGTTCCCCGACGAGGTTCCCCTGTCCATCTGGTCTGACTGCTGAAGGGCAATTGGGCAGCTTCGAGAAACCTGTGTGAGGCCAGGAAAATGTGTCCTGTGGACCATTGGCGTTGGGGTCATCGTAAGTAGATACTAGAGAGAGAGAGAGAGAAAGAGAGAGAGAGAGAGAGAGAGAGAGAGAGAGAGAGAGAAGAGGGGATGTCCATTTAGTGGACGTGCCTCTCATCGGCCCTCAGCTGTCTCCACAAAAGAGTCCTGAGGCGAGGTGACCTCTGCCGAGATTCCATTATCTCTTCTCTCATTTGTCACTGGCTTACTCGGGTGTCCTGATGACTTAGTGTGTAGGCCTAGGTTTGATTTCCATCTCCATCAGAGCCCGGAGCCAGTGGGGTACAGTGAAAAATGCATGTGTGTTGAGCCAGACGGATCTGAGTTTGAACCCCCATGAGATCTCAGGCATGGTGTCGTCAGCTCTTCTGAGCTCTGGCTTCTCCCTCTGTCTAAGAAGAAAATGCCTTCCCCCTGGGGTTGTTGAGAGGATTAAATGAAGTCCTGGCCGGCACCCAGAGTGGATGCCTGGTCAAGCTGTTTGGGAGGTTTGGGGGGAAATCACTGAATCCCTTCTCTAGTGTAACGGGGTGTCAGTGCTGGCCAATCTCACCTCTTTTCCAGTGAACCAAGAATAATGAGGCCCGTTGAAATGAGCAGCCACTACGTACGGAGCTGTGTGCGTGGAGTGAGTTTTATGTACGCAGTTAACTCATGTAATCCTTACGACATTATGGCCATGCGGTGAAGAAACAGGGGTCCAGAGAAGCCCGACGCAGGATATAGAAGAGCAGAAGTAAGGCGCTGCATCCCTCCTGGGAGCCTTTGCTGGCTTGGCCCGTCCCGTCACTTCCCTTCTCTTATCCTGACACCCTAGGCCCAGACCTCAGGTAACCCCACAGTTTTTACTGGTAACTGTGCTCCAGGGCAGCCCTGACCTCTCTTTTTCAGCTGACAAATTATTTCAATTGCCAGGAGCAACAGTGCACTGCCTCCATGACCCTTTCAGTCGCTGGTGTTTTCCTGATAACAAGAATTGACTGAAAAGCTATTGTTCTTCTTGTTCTTGATTTCACAGGAACTGCTATTCTGTGTAATGTCTCCATGGGCTGCCAAGAGCAGGCAGATAAAGAGAAAGGGGAGGTGACTGGGAAGAAAAGAGAGGCTACTAGTATAGGAATCAGCAAATCATTATTTAAACAAAAAAAAAATAATTGTTCTTCTTCTTCTTGACTTTATTATCATATTCTAGCCCACTCATCCAGACTCCCTTGAGAATGACTGCTCTGGGCGCTCCAGCAGTCCCTGGATTACTTATAAGATCCACTTCAGCCCAACACCCTCAACTTCTAAGAGGGACTCACTTGCTGGTCCTTCATTCAGCAAATACATATTATTCAAACCGTATTGTGTGAGGAGAGAGTACAAATATTTTTAAAATACAAATTTCTGCCTTTGATTATTTTGGGGGATTAATTATGGATGAATCAGGCAAAGAGCAACCCATCGAGATCCCTGGAAACAAAGCCTCCAGTTGGGATGGAGAAAAGACTGTCAACAAACTAAAGAAGAAGAGAGTGGGGGGGGCAGGAAGATCAGGTGTGGGGAAAGCAGAGAAGCCGAGATTTCACGAAAAACTAATAATGGACGATTCTGGCCCATTCGACTCATGGGAGGGAGCCCAGCTTGATGGTTAAACATGTGGGCTTTTGAAGCTGCTTAATTTAAGCACCAGTTCAGTCCCTTTCTAACAGGCAGTTGACTCAACCTTTTTGAGCCTCAGTTTCCCTGTCTATAAATAGGCTAATAAGAGTGGCTCTCTGGAAGAGTCATGAGTAGCAAATGCAGAGGGAGCTGGCATTTCACCGGGCTTCATCAGCTGGTGTGGCCACATGATCACAAGAAGCATGCAGTCAGTGGGAACCATTATGGTTCTAAATACCTCCTTTTGGCAGAAATCATTTCCAATCTAATTTATCTCTCAGTCAAGAGAAAGGCCATATCCTTGTAGATCACCCATAGGATGACAAGTCCTGTTCCTCACTTTAAAAACAGTCCATACACCAATAAGAGATGTTAAACACAACCTCAGAATGAGAAGAGCAGAGCAGACCGGGAACTTACACCTGGAATGGTGGGGCCCAGCAGCCCTCGGGGCCTCCCCTTGGGCTCAGTTTAAACTCAGCTGGACTTCATCCCAGGTGCACCTTCTGTTTGCAGCCCTCGGCTGTGCTAAGCAAGTTCTTTCCAAGAGTTCTATCTGCATCGCTTGCTGTTCCCTCCTCCCCACCTAACGCACATCTCCAGGCAAAACAAGGTAAGTTGATGAACTAAAAGACAAGGTTGACAAGAATTTTATTTTCTCTGGGAGACCTCCTGCAAAGGGGTAGGCCGAATTCCACCTAGAGCAGGCAATATAGACTATTAATCGGTTAGAAATACTACTTCCTGGCGGGCTAGTAGCTTACTCTCCACCAGTGGTTCTCACACTGGAGTGTGCATCCCCATCTCCTGGCAGGTGTGTTCAAGCAGAGACTGCCAAGTCCCAACCCACAGTTTCTGATTCCGTAGGTCTGGGATGGCGCCTGAGAATTTGTCTCCCTAACAAGTTCCAGGGTGATGCTGATGCTGCTGGCTCCGGGACCATACGTTGGAAACGAATGCTCTACATTTTGGAGAAAGAAACCATGGCTAATCAGGGCTGCACATCATCAGAGAAAAGTCCAAGTGGAAGATGCTCTTCCTCAGTGGCTCATTGTGGGGCTGGAAGGAAGCATGAACTAATGTCACTAATAGGTGGCGGATCGTCTCTATTGTGGCATACTTACCCAGAGCACTGGCCCCCTTCATCAGCGCACAATTTAGTTTACTGCTTAGGAACATGATGGATGTCTCACATTTTAGTTTTTAATTTATGGGAAACTTTGGTATCCGGTATACTATAAGGGTACTTGAATGACCCACGGGCCCAAAAGCAGCACCCACTTGATGAGGGATCGCCAACCTCAGAATCACAGAGTCAGGGATGCTGCGCCTGGACCTATATAGGGACTCTAAAGGAAACTGGAGTTCCTCTAGTCTCCAGCATTTGACTTGGAAATATTCATTAAATTAGTTCGTTACCATTTTGGCGCTGAGAGAGTGAGATGCAAAGAAGTTCTTATGGGTAAGACCATAGCTAACACCAGCCCCAGGAGAACATTAGGTGGGGACAGGGTTAGCACGAAGATTGGGTGTGAAGATGGCTGCCCAGGAGCAGAGGAGGAAAGGAGATCCCAGACTAAGTTTACGGTATTGGGGCACCTGCTGCTGTGTACCACCATCTTGATTATCAAAGGGGACGCAAGATGCAAAGGTGAGACAAGAGCAGTTCCTGACTGCTCCAAAGGGAAATCAGCAGAAGCATTAACGACTTGGCTCCTGGACGGCTGTGCGTGTCCTGTTTAATTCACGAGAGCCTCATCGCTCCCTCTTGTATTGTCCCAGTTCTCCTCCCACAGCAGGCATGCTGTCTGCATAGGTCATTCCACAAGGAGACTGGGTCGCTTATTTCTGGGAGGATGTGGTACAGGTCCATGGAGGGAGAAGATAGCGCAGCCTCAGACAGAAGTACGGACCCTGAAACTGGAGCTGCCTTTTGTGAATTCCCATGGAGACTGGTGTCAGGCAACTGAGGTCAAGATTGTAAACAGGAGCCTCTGTCTGCTCCAGTTCTGCAAGCAGCGTCCAGGGGACATCCTCTCCTGGGGCTGACGCCTGAGGCCTAGAAGCCAGTTCTTGGTGAGAAACCTTGTCTGGAAAGGAATGTTACCACTGTACAGGCTCTGGGTGAGCTCCATCGGCAAGATGGATAAGGCTGGGGGACTCAAACACATTAGCATGGGGGCTACACCAACCAAGGCTTTTGACCATATCAAGGAACTGCCGAACAAACTCAGGTCTAAAGGCTTTGCTAGAAATAAACGAGAGATTTATTCAAGGGTCTTAGAGTTTGCAAACCGGAAGCACAGCGAGGCAAAAACCCACAAGGGTTCCAAAGAAGAAAGAAAAGTGAAAAGTTTTTATAGCAAAAGGCACATTCTTCAGAATTATCAGTCCTGCCTTCTGAGCACTAGGATCGATCCAGACAGTTCCCAGTCATAGGACAGACAGTCAGGATGATGGGCGCCAGGTGGTCCGGAAGATGGGTGCCAGGGGGTCTGGCCCTGCCCTGGTGGTCTGGAAAACGGATGTCCTGTGGATGTATGCGTGACTCCTTCAGGGGGGTAATACATGAGTCCTTCAGGGGGATTACAGGGTTACCTGGAGGTCCGGAAGCATGTAGCCAGGCATTGATGCAGGACTGGAGAGTTCAAAAAAGTTTACGTTCCCAGGCTAGTTAGAGCAAGGAGGCAGTCTTTCCTCGTGCCACCACCTTCATAATGTTAATAATTTTCGCAGCTTGGTTAAAGTGAGTCCATTTTATATATTCCCTATCACTCTTGCCTCCAAACTTTATTTTGTAGCGTTTTGCTTTAGCCTGACACTTTGCCTGTGTAATTTAGTCCTCTACAACCAGGCGAAGGTGTAGGAACAGGCTCAGAGCTAAGTCACTTGCCCAAGGTCACCCAGCAGGTAATGACAGCGCCAGGGCTCCTCTGACGTGACAAGACCCATGCTGTCTGCCCTCCCCGTGGCCCTCTAGAGGGAAGAGCTATAGAGTCTGTAATTAAGGGGGAAAGTGGTGCTCGGGTACTTTCCATTTCTGCAGCATGAGAGCATTATGTGAGACATAAGTAGGAGCCGTTTAAATCGGAAATGGATTGTTCAGGGAAGTTACTATAAAGAAATCCTTTGGGAAGTGATGGGGCAGTATTGCTCTGCCCTGAAATGAAAGAATGCACAGTGAGGGGGACCCTTAGACTTGCCCGCTCTTCCTGCGCCCCAACATAAATGCCGTTGTTTATCCTGATACTTGAAGGAGGAGGAGGGAGACTGCGCCCAGAGTCCTGAGCAGAAGCCCATCCAAGCATGGTGTTTGCCCTCCACCGGCTCTGCCAGGCAGCTGCTGCGTTCCCAGCATGAAGGTGGCTGTGTCCTGGTGCAGACTCAAGGTCCTCACACCATGGTGCCAGCCAAGAAGGGGGTGACTAAGCAACGTCACATCCAAACCTTGATGTCTCTTTGCCTGTGGCCTTCAGAATCTGCAAGGAGTTCACCTCCAAAAATGAGCTCCTTGGGGAGGGGCTCTCTGTGTAACCGGATCCCCTGAGAGGCTCCCCGTGGACTGAAGGCAGCCTGGCCTCCTGGGAGCAGAGGGCTTTGTTCCCCAGTCACCGGGAACCGTGTTGGTGCTCAAGGCATGTTCTCTTTGTCTACCTGGTCCTCCAAGTGGCCCAAGGGGCTCTCATTCCCTCTACTCACAGTTCTGTCCTGGTGCGGATGTACCTCTGTTTTCTCCCTGTCAGTCCAAATCCTATTCATTGTTCAAGGTCTAAGTGGGAGACACTTGCTCGCCAAAGCCCCCCGGTCCCTCCGGCCGCTGGAGAGCTCTCCCTCCCATGAATTCTTCATCCTCTGTCTGCACACTCACTTGGCTTTTTGAGTGGCCCCTGCTCCCTGCAAGGTTAGTGGACTTGACTTTTTAGACACGTGTGCCCAGAGATTGTGCTTTTCATTATTCCCCCAGCACATAGCACAGTCCAGCGTGCACAATAGATACTCAAATATTCATTGTTTGACTGCCTATATGTGAATTATGGGGAAACTTCTTAAAAAATATCCTTACTGGGCTTGCATTATGTCCTCTCAGAAATAACTGTCCCAGCTCTGAGGTGTATAACAGAGAAAGGGGGTCCACTGAGTAGAGGAGAACGAAACAGGGTATATCTGGTCGAATGGGGGAAAGATGCAAAACAGAAAACATTCGTTATCCCGCCACGTAGAGTCAACCAGTGCGTAAGTGTCAGGATATATGCTTCCAAACAATTTTAGACAGATGATAGATTTTTATAACAGCTTTACTGAGACATAATTCATATACCATACAATTGGACAGCCATATGGAAAAAGATAACATTGGATCCATTTTTCTTTTTTTTTCTTTTTAAGGGGAGCAGAGAACTTTTTTTTTTTTTAAGATAGGTGATTTTTTGAATATATTTTATTGATTTTTTACAGAGAGGAAGGGAGAGGGATAGAGAGTTAGAAACATTGATCAGCTACCTCCTGCACACCCCCTACAGGGGATGTGCCCACAGCCAAGGTACATGCCCTTCACTGGAATTGAACCTGGGGCCCTTCAGTCCACAGGCCGACGCTCTATCCATTGAGCCAAACCGGTTAGGGCTGGATCCATTTTTCACACTAAAGACCAGAAAATTGCCAAATGGGTAAAAGACCTAAATGTAAAAACGAAACCATACAAACAATAGGAAAAATGGGTGAAATATTTTATAACCTAGGAGAGGCAAAATTCAGAAGTAATAAGAGAAAAGATTAATAACTTTGTCTCGATGGCAATACAGAAACATCTTAAGTAAAACCAAAAGGCTGCCAAAACCGGTTTGGCTCAGTGGATAGAGCGTCGGCCTGCGGACTGAAAGGTCCCCGGTTCGATTCCGGTCAAGGGCATGTACCTGGGTTGCGGGCACATCCCCAGTGGGAGATGTGCAGGAGGCAGCTGATCGATGTTTCTCTCTCATCGATGTTTCTAACTCTCTATCTCTCTCCCTTCCTCTCTGTAAAAAATCAATAAAATATATTTTAAAAAAATAATAAAAAAAATAAAACCAAAAGGCAAACAAAAAGCTAGGAGAAATCATTTCAAATTATGTTATAGACAAAGGGCTAATGTCCTTAACAATTAAAGAACTGCGAAGAAGAAAAAGCCCAATAACCAGATAGAAAAATGGGCACAATATAGGAACAGGCATTTCACAGAAAAAGAAAAGCAAATGAAAATGTGTCTCCATTGCTCATAACAAGAAGATTGCAAATTTATGCTATACTGAGAAAACATTGCTTAAGTTTCAGATGGGCAAAAATGCCAAAGTTTGACAATAGACTCGTGGGTGAGGCTCTGGGAAAAGGGCCACACTCCCATGCACCGCTGATGGGAATTCAAAATGGTCTAATCTCCACGGAGAGAGTTTTGTAAGGTCTAGCAAAGTTGCTGTGCCTTTTCCCTTTAACCCGGCAATCACAGTTCTAGGAGTCTACCCCAAAAATAACTACCAAAATTGTGAAATGCCATGTGCTCAAGGTTATCCATTGCAGCACTATCTGTAACAGCAAAGGCTGGAAACAGCTCAAATGTCCGTCACTAGGGGACTTAGCGCTAAGCAGCTGTGAAGAGGAAGAAGGATGGTCTCCAGAAAGACAAGGTCACCCGGGGAAGCGTGTACGCTACCTGTCTTTGTTAGAAAGGGAAGAGGAATACACGCATACAACATACAAATAACGCCGGGAGAATAAAGCAAAACTAATGAGAGACTGTTATCGCTAAGGCCAGGAAGAGAATGGCGGTCGAAGAAGGGGGAAGACAGAAAGCTATACATCTCTGCTCATATCTTTTTTATAATTTCAACTTTCAGCCACATAGACATTATGCGGTATTAGAAAAACAAAATTATATTTAGAAAAGGCCACCCCCATCAATCAAAAGCAAACCAAGATAAATAAAACTGACAGTGTATCAAGTGGATTTCATAATCACATGGAGGAGAATGATTTCATTATATCCTGACTGAACAGCCCAAAGGGATAGAGCCTAGAGACCAAAAAAGGGACATAGACATCTTAAACCCTCTTTCCCAGTCTGCCTAGTTATTCCACAGGATAAATGACTCAGTCTTGTCAACGAGTAAAATGTACACCAACTAGCCCGAGCTGGTTTGGCTCAGTGGATAGAGAGTCGGTCTGTGAACTGAAAGTCCCAGGATCTACTCCAGTCAAGGGCACATGCCTGGGTGTAGGCTCTATCCCCAGTGGGGGACTTGCAGGAGGCAGCCAATCCATGATTTTCTCTCATCATGGATGTTTCTATCTCTCCCTCTTCCTTCCTTTCTGAAATCAATAAAAATATATGTTTAAAATGTACACCAATTAAAAGGAAGGCATTCTTTTATGGATTAGAGAAGACTTAAGGGACCTACAGCCAAAGGCAACTGTGACAAGACAGTTTTTTGAAATAATCAGAGAAAATTGAACCTGAGTATTAGATAGCATTAAGGAATTGTTATTAATTGTTATTTAATGGTATGGTGAGTATGGTTTAAAACCTCTCTCAGAGATCTTTCCCTTATGTCTACAGATTATTTTTTAAGTTATTTTTTGAAGTGTGGCTTTAAGTGAGATTCCCAGGCATCTGGACAACAGAGCGAAGTGGTGACTTTGAACCCCCAGGGAAACATTCCTGGGGCTCTGTGACACTCAGTCCTCCATCAAACGCCCAAGTCAACAGGGAAGTCTTCAGAAGCTGCAAGTGAGAAACTGGAGTCCTAAAGAGAATGACCTTAAAACATATTCTGTTGGCTCAAGTTGATTGAAGTGGGAAAACTTTCTTGGCAAATAAAAACCAAACTGTTCAAGGCCATGAGCACAGGCTGTAGGTTCAAAGTCCAAGGCTGCCACTCCCTGCTCTATGGCCTGGGGCCAGCAACTTACTAGTAGCTCCCTGTGCCTCTGTTTCCCTGTCTACAAAAGTGGGTGGGGGTGATAATGCCAACCTCATAGGGTTGTTGTGAGGAGGAATTAAGTTACATAGCTACATACATGAAAAGTGCTTAGAACAGTGCTAGCACATATGAAGCGCATTGTGTTATTAAATACAATAAATCCTTTTTTAAGCATTTAATTTTTGGAATAAATTTGCCAGCCATGTATATTGCCCCTTTTAGTTTTCCAAAGGAAATAAAGTTTATTGAGATTCTTCAATTACTGTCTCGAATTTAAATAGTGAATGTGTCAGTGGGGAACTGTAACTATAACCATAGGTCAGGACATCTCCCCTACCCCTTCCTGCAATGGTGCGCCCTCTTCTGGCTGACTCCCGGTGGTGCTCCGGTCTGAGGAGTGGAGGAGCTCAAGACAGCCCTGAGGACCACCTCCTACCCCTTGGTCAGGTTGGATGCCCTTTGCCATTTTTCCCTGTGGTGGACAACCGCCACGTGAGGGTGCAGTCACCACGTTATGCTGAAAGTCCCGACTTGTTTGCCTCGCTCGGCTTTGTAACCCCTGACACAGAGTCTGACACCCAGGAAGTGTCTTACGACCACATGTTAAATTGAACTGAACTGGGTCACCCAGTGGGGAGAGGACCTAGTGCCTGAGCAGAGAGGAGCAGATGGGAGAAAGGGGTGGGAGGGGGGAAAGGGTACACAGGCAAACAGCATTTCTACTTGGGGTCCTCCCAGCCCATGAAAACTTAAATCCTGCCTCAGTGAAAATATGTTTGCCAGATCATCCTCAGAGTATGTCCCTTGCTTCTCTCCACAATCCTTTACTAGAGACCCCCCCCCAAATACAATTCTGCCCCCGAAAAACTTCAGACTGATAAAAGAGGTAAGCCTCATCTTTTCAGTCAACAGAGCGAAAAGGCAGCTGACAGAATGGGAGAAAATATTTGCAAATCCCATACCTGATAAGGGTTTAATATCCAGAATATGCAAAGAACTTCTACAAATCAACAACATCAACATCCCGCCCCCCTCAGTAACCCAATTTAAAAATAGGCAAAGGACTTAAATAGACATTTCTCCAAAGGAGATACACAAATCACCAAGAAGAAGACATTAATGCGCCGGTGAAGGGGGGTGGGGAGGAAGCAGAGGGCATTCTAGAGGGCGGACCCAGCAGAAGGGAAGGTGCAGAGACAAGACTCTGCAGGGTTGTCGGTACACCCTGTAGTTCATCAGACACGCAGGAAGGCGGTCATAGAAGTGAGGGGGGGATGTGCCCAACCACGCCCAGGATTCTATGTCATGTGCCATGCGGCTCCGTCTACTGTGAGCAGAGATGGAGGCAGCTGTGTGAGCGGCCTCGGACCGGTGTGTGGGTTAGCACTGGCCGATGATGCTGAGGCCACTGAAGCACACTCGAGCAGCTGGGAGCTGTGTGGATGGCTGTCAGCACTAGAACAGGATACACTTACGGCTTACGCTTTCCTTTGTCTCAAGATATAAAATGAGCAAAAGGTCTTCTGCAGCCGATCCCATTTTTCTGTGGCTTCATGCACAAGCACCGGCTGCTTCTACGTGACTCGGTCACTGCGCACAGCCCATTCTCACCTGGATGTCTGCAGCCTGCCCCGAATTCCCGTCACTGCACAGCCCATCTCCACACCTGGAGGCCTACGCAAGGCAGCAGAGCGGCAACTGAGCTCTGACCACTCACTTGCAGCGCGACTTTGCACAAGTTCATCTCTGAACCTCAAATTCCTCAGGAAAACAGTGATTGCTATTCCTGGTGTAAGACTAAGTGAGGGGAGGAATGTGCGTCAGCGTGCACCGGAAAGTGTCAAGCGACACACAGAAGTAAGAAGCAGTGGCACTGACGGATATCCTTACGCGCTGAAGTCAGCCTCTCTCCACCTCTCGAGACGCGAGGCTGTAAACGCAGGGAAGCAGACAGCATTTATGTCCCGGGAGAAAGGTTGCAGGAGGCACGGAGCAATAATACTGCCAGCTCAGAGTAAATATTGACGTTACAGAAAGACTGCTCCCAGCCCCCTGGCGTTTGGGGTCCTCCCTTTCTCTGTTCTACTTCTCTGCTCTTTCTTTCTATTTCCACGGTCCCGGTCACCATGGTGTCCAGGTACTCAAATAAACACAGTCAGCTGAACACAGAGCCATGTATGGGAAGACACGCTCCCCTTCTGGGGCCTTATCTGCGGAAGCTGAGCCGGAAGGAGGAGGACAAGGTGGACCAGGCTCCCTGGGCGATGGAATATTGAGAAAGAAGGGAAGCAAAAAGCACATATCTAGCAAATGGCCACAGGGTGTAACACCTTATCAGCTGCCTGGAGATTCAGAGTAACGATTCCTGTTCCTTGCCCTCAAGGACTTGCAGACTCTAAGGCAGACTCTCCAAACGCACAGCACGGGGACATGAGATGACACCAGGGCTGTTCCTGCCAAAGGTGGACACGCACAGATGAGAGCTCATCTCCAGCACGACACCAGCCCGACCCACACGTGAGCTCTGTGTCGTCTCCTCGGGCATCCCAGCTAAGAGATAAAAGCCATCACCATGGAGATGTTACAGGAAGGGGAAGCTTGCTCCAAACCAAGATGATTCTCATCAGAAAGCCAGCCCCTTTTGAGCCAGGACTTGTAAACGTCTCAAAGAGCTCAAATACATAAGCCAGAGCCTTGGTTTTAGATCCCCTTCTGCCATTATGTCACTGGGTAAGCTCAGGTGATTACGTAAATCTCATCTGGTGAATGGTTTTTTAAAACCCTGCAGAGCTGGCTGAATCCCTAGCACCTTGACCACATTTTACAAACCACAGGTCAGAGTATGTTAGACCAAACATCCCTATTCTGTTTCTAAAAGCAGGAGGTCTTCCGGGGGTGTGGAGTGAATGTGGGTGTAATGGCGTTTCTGGGACCTATGACTGTTTATGGCCACCATCACAGGAGACTATTGCAAATAGGGCTGTCCCAGAAAGCCTGCCACAAGGGATTGCACGAAGGGGTGGCCTTCCAGCAATGAAGTTCCTTCCCATGCACCCCATGTAGTCAGCAGCACCCCCATTGAATGTCTCCTGGAGAGCAAGGAGGACTCGTTTTAATACTGAGGCAAAAATCTGCTTCCTAGTAACTTATTCCTTGGTCTCAGTTTTGACCTCTGATCCTACACAGAATAATGTTGTCTCTTCCACAAACATTCTACGTATTTCAAGAGAGGTGGGTCCTTGCACATCTTCTTTATTCCAAACCTGAGATTTTCAACCAGTGTGCTGCAAGAATTTTTAAAACATGCAACACCTGACTATTTAGTCAGGGGCACTGACCTCTTTTCCCTTAGATCAGGGGTCCTCAAACTTTTTAAACAGGGGGCCAGTTCACTGTCCCTCAGACTGTTGGAGGGCCGGACTATAGTTTAAAAAAAAACTATGAACAAATTCCTATGCACACTGCACATATCTTATTTTGAAGTAAAAAAAACAACACGGGAATACAATATTTGTATTTGCATGTGGCCCACGGGCCGTAGTTTGAGGACCCCTGCCTTAGATCGTCAAATAAATAAATGACAACAGCCAACATAGCAATAGCTGTCAGGTGTGAATGAATCAAAATTATACCTATTTTTTTTTATCAGATTGGCAAAAAATATATTTTTTGGTGTGCCACAGAATTTTAGTAATTAGCTTGTGTTCCATGAGATGAAAAAGGTGGAAAGTCACTGTTCTAAACCAAACATCAGCCAGAAGGAAAGGGGTGGAGGGGTGTGAGAGGGGCCTACTATGTGGTGATGGAAAAAGATATGACTTTGGCTGGTGGGCACACAGTGCAACATACAGATTTTGTACCATGGAACTCTACACCTGAACCCTATAGGAGCCTATTAACCAATGTCACCCCAACAAATGTAATTAAATAAAATAATAATGAAAATAACCAAATGTCTTTACTTCAACTGTTGCTGGGTTCCCAGGCCTGTCACCCAGGAGGTCCTTTTAGCTAACTGTCTGCTTGTGGACCACGCATCTTTTTGGAGGGACGGTTTGACCAGGGACAGCAGGAGGGGAAGCGCGAGGCTCCCTTAACCCACCCTAGTAGGGGAGGAAGCTAGGACATGGGCATGGGCACGGAGTTGGGCAAACGTTCTTTTAGCCTCTTCCATTGGGGAGGGGGGATGTTTCTTACTATCCCCACCCGCCCAGAGTGGGGCTGCTTTTCTAGAAGTGTCCCTATCGTTAGCATTTCTTCCTTCCACCCTGTCCCTCTGAGGCTTGCTGTATAGGACACACTGCGTAGCACACCTCCATCATTCGTTCTTCGCCCGGGTCCAGCGGGACAATTGTGGAGCTTGTGAGACCATCTCTGCAGTGGCCAGTGAGTGCCAGAGGGGCCGGAGTGCCCCAGCATCTCCCGGGCCTGCCTCCGCCTCCCACTTCGGTCGTCTTGCACACCCCCATCAGGTCTCGCTTCCTGAAATGCCCACTCCCCTGAGGAAGCTTCTCGTCCAGGAATCTGCAGTGGCTGTGCATTGCCTACTGGGAAGGAAAGAGCCGGCACATTTGGTGAGCACGGACCAGGGAGTGCCAGTGACTGACATGCTCAGCTCAGGTCTGGGAGGTAAGTGACTCTCTTCCTCCGCTATGCGGGCTCTGCAGCTCTGCAGCTCACAGCGGTTAAGACCCCGGCTCAAGTCACAGCCTTTGTAAGGCGCAGAGCTAAGCTGTAGCGCTTGGGGAATCGGACGGAGCATGCGCGGTCTAGTCGACCTGGGGAAGCACTGAGCACAGACAGCGCCCCCTAGGGGAGGGCATCTACTTCGGTGGTGCTCAGGCCCACCCAACCCAAAGCAGGACAGGGCTGGCTCCGAAATCTCTAATAAGTTTTAGTGGGGAGCTTGGGTTCTGTGAAGCGCAATATGGGATCCAATATACATCCACACACTGGTGAGGCCTAAGGAAGCAAAATTTCGTTTTTGTTTGTTTTTAAAAAGCACTTAAAATCATAATACACATTCATTGTAACAATTCATACAAAGTGAATTACGGAAAGATTTTTAAAAGCCTCTCTTCTATGTCCAACTCCACCCACTTAAAGTAACTGGTATTACAAACATCGAATTATCTATTCACAGTCTCACTTTTCCTTTTTACAAAAACATGGTCCTGCTCTTCATATCACTCTACCACCTGCTTATTTGCACTTAACAAAATGTCTGCTACACCATCCAACTTGATACATATAAATGTGTTTTGTTCTATTTGATGACTACACAGTATCCCATAGAATGGATAGGCCATAATTTACCAAATCTGCCCATTGTTAGTCATGGGTTATGGTTATATCTTACCAGCTTTGTGTACTAACTGTTTCATCTACCTCCACACCATAAAATTATTCACATAGAAACATCAATGATGAGAATCATTGATTGGCTGTCTCCTGCACGACCCCTACTGGGGATCGAGCTAGCAACCCAGGCATGTGCCCCTGACTGGAACTGAACCTGGGACCTTTCAGTCTGCAGGCTGATGCTCTATCCACTGAGCCAAACCAGCTAGGGCCTCTTTTGTTTTTAATACAGAAGGAGTTATCCAAATAGTGAAGAATAGTTTAGAAACATATCATTACAGCAGCAGAGTCGAAAGTCGCCTGTAGGGGCACCGCTGTGATGGTTCTGGTTGTGGGGTAATAACTTGGCCAAAGTCACACGGCCACTGCTCGGATAGTGCCGCTTACTGCCCACCCCTCTGACAAAGGAATGCTTTCCACCAGACCCCGTCTAGGCTTGTCTCTCCTCAGGGGTCTGCTCTGGCCCCAGCTTGCTGTCTTCTCTGCACCCAACAGCTAACTGGTGGTGGGTGCCCCTTTCCTTGCCTCCCACCCGACCCTTGGCATTCCAGAGTGCCCGGCCTGGCATGGGGTCTGCTTACCGTCTGGTTATGTGCAGGTGATGTCCACCAGCCGTGGACAGAGAGGAAACCCTGTCAGGCGCAAAGCAGATTTAAGGGGCCTAAACCTTATAAAAATTTTGAGATCATCTTTAATGGGGAAAAAATACAAGAATATCTTATTTTTGCTATTTATATAAAAAACATATGAACAGGATAAGAGTGCTGAGGAGAGGTCAATGGGGGGCGGGGAGACATATGTAATACTTTAAACAATAAAAAATTAAAGGGAAAAAAAGGATACATGAACAAAAACAAAAAACATATGAACACATCACTAGGTCCCCTCCCAGTGCCTCAGGAAAGATCAGGCCCTGGCAAGTGAGGGGCACGGAAGCTTAATTTCCTTTAGTTTCAGGGTAAAATTCCCCTCGGCCTTATATGGAGTAAAGTAGGACATACGTGGGGCACTCTTCCTAACCCCTCACATGTACTTGGACAGAGCTGCTCACACCCCTCTGGGAGGTGGTACACACAGTCACCAGGGTTTTTAGGGCAGTTCTAAATATTTCATCAGACCATGTGATATATCCCAACTCCTCATAAAATATAGGTGAAAGTACAGAATGACAAAGAAAACAAAGCAAACAATACAATGAAAACCAAACAAACCCTCGCCCCAAATGAGTACAAACAGGGGCAGCACCGGCAACTGTTTCCTATGATATTTTGTTTCCTGTTTCAGAGGAAAAACAGAGCCCAAGAAGGACAATAATAGCGCCCAGCCTGTACGGAGCACAGAAGTGTCCACCAGCTAAGAAAACAGCAGGAATCTTGAAGAACTCATCTTCCCTTATTAGGCAACAATAATTATGTTGCCAAGAAAATCTTGCTTCCTAAGACTTACGCTGGATACGAAATAAAATGTAGCCGGAAAGATAAAGTTGAGTTCAAAAGACTGGAGAATCAGAAAATAAAGATTTAAAAATAAATAAGTAAGTAAGTAAGTAAGTATAAATTAAAAGAGACTAGAGAATCTCCTTCTAGTCCCCCGCCCCAGGTTTCCATTGCATGGTAACCAGACCGGAGACTTCAGAGCAAAAGATGGAAGTGGCTGTGTGTGGAGGCCTCCCATGCCAAGGGCTGGGCAACTACCCCACCAACTTCTGCGGGGCTGTCAGGGTCAGAGGTGCAGGGAACGCTGCTCAGCAGGCGTGCATGAGTCATGCTGAGGAGCGGGGAAGAGGGGCTCATTTTGCTTCCCAGGAGACGCCTTATATCTGCAAGGCTGGTGGCACAACCGAGGTTCCAGGGGTAGTAAGTGCATTCGCGGCCTGTTCAGTGACGGAAACAGTGATCATAACAGTCAGAACTACTCCTTATTGAGACTTATATATGCTTTACATGTTTTCTCACTGAATCCCCATGACAGCTCTGTCAACGTTCCTAATTGACCTACAAGAAAACAGACTTAGAAATGTTAAGAAACATACCCAACGCCATACAGCTAATAAGTGCCCAAGCTGGCACTCAAACCAGTTCTGTCAGACTGCATCGGCCATTCGTTTCACCACCATGCTTTCCTTTCTCTTTCAGTGGGCAACAGAGGGATTGCTGAGCAAATAACTCAAGAATAAAAAAAAAAAATTTAAAAAGCAAAATTCTGTTGAAACTTTCCACAAAGATTAGCCAGCCTCTGCTTAGTGTTGATGTCAACAGAAACGGCTCTGGGTCAGTGCCATTCCTTCACCAGTCCCAGCATCAGAATCACCTGGTCACTTACAAAAACGGCTCATCTTTGGGCCCATCCCAGACCTACTGAGTCAGAATCTTTGGGGATGAGGCCCAGGAATCCTCATTTTACACTACCACCCCACCCCCAGGCAATTCTGCTGCACACTCACGTTTGAGAACAGCTGCTTGTGGGATGACCATGCCTCTGAGTCACCTGGAAGATCCAGTTCATACCTGTTGTCCTGGCATAAATAGGAGTGCCCCCCTTTATTCTCGTAAGTGTTCCATTTTAGGTAATTTGCATGTATATATTTCTTCATTTTTATAGCAAAATCAGACCATGCTGTACATGCTATTTTATAACCTAGATTTTAATGACTTCTACTTTTCCATGTAAATAGAGTGTTCTTTTTTAATACTGTTCCATAATTAGATTTCCTATACATCTGATTTAATCATCCACACATGGCATTATAATAGTTTTCTCTTCTAAACTACTAACAGTTCCTCTCTTTCTTTGTAACACTGACTTATTAAATAGACCAGGCCAGATGTGCTAGGGCTGTGGCATCTTTTGGGTTTTTCTGCAGACTTCTTTATGGTGTTAGTTTGTTCCCTTGTTTTCTGTATTACTTATCAATTGGCCATTACAGTTTGATAGAGTCAAGTTTGGCTAAACACCATAAGTAATGCTGTTGACCTTATCTCTGCATCACATCAGGAATCAACGTAACCTCTGATGGACCTACCATTAGTGAAACTAAGATCAACCACTTGATGAGGGTGATGACTTTCTGGTCCCGTGATATGACAGTTATATGCTTTCCCTTGCAACTAGGAAGGAATCTATATGTATCACTTTGGTTCTGTATGAATTTTCCCATCAACCATACACCTAATGCTTTAGTCTTACTACATTATTTGAAGATATTGTTTGGTAAAAGAAAATTTTCCTAATCATCTGGAGCTATTTTTTCAACATTAAAAAAAAACAGTTCCTATTGGAAAGGCAAGTTAAATGTTTATTTTCCTTTACCATTTTCAAATTAAGGAGCTGCTAGTTCAATAGCCACTTGAGTCCAATTCCTGGAGTCCTTTTCCAGTATCTCCATTAGGAGAGTGAACACGTTCTGAAAAAGTGTAGTGGTTGTAGAACTAAACAATGCAGTAAAGTGTGGCCACACGGCACAGACATGATTGGCAACCAGAAATATTCCCCTGAACACAGTAGCCATGTTAAGTGTTGACCTGAGCTGACTTCAGCGTTCGCATCTGACCCTGAGCCACAATCCTGTATGCATTTGTCTGAGCTCAGGCGGTTCTTGAAGAGTCATGATGGAACGCACTCTGTTGCCTCTCAGGAAAGAGCTCTCGTAAGCAGAGGCAGAGCTGTTGCCGGGTCAACAAACGGGGGCACTGTGTCAAGCTGTGGGACAATGATTCTGTGTTCTGACTTCGACACGAGGTGTAGGGCTGTAAAAAGGGTATTCCCAAGGGAACATACATGGTACACTGCGGCACGTTCAACACTCTCTCTCCTCCCACCTGCTCCTCGTACACTGTGACTTTGACACTCCTGCTGGTGAGAAGTGGGGTCTGGAATCTGGGGAGGCTTCTGGCATGGCAGAGTGACACTAAGTATGGAGATGCCATCATTTGTTTATTCAGTCACTTGTTGATGGATATTTGGTTGTTTTCCAATTTGGGCATATTACAAATACAGCTGCTATGAACACTGGTGTACAAGTCATCGTATGGACATACACTTCCTTTTCTCCAGTAAATGGTTAAATCATGTGGCAGGTGTGTGTGGTTTGACATTTAGGAAACTGTCCAATTGTTTTTGCTAAGTGTCCCATTTTACATTCCCATCAGAAGTATGTGAGAGTTCTAGATCTCCCACACCTCACCAACACTTAGTATGGTCGGTCTTCTTAATTTTAGCCATTCTAATAGGTATGGAGTGGTAATTTCCATTGCCCTAATGACTAATGATGTTAAGCATCTTTGCATGTGCTTATTGATTATTCATATAACTTCTCTGGTGAAATGTCTGTTCTAATCTTTTTACCAAGTTTTAATAGGGTTGCTTTCTTATTAAGTTTTGAGAGTTCTTTATATCTTCTAGATACAATTTCTTTATCGGGTATACACACTGCAAGTATTTTCTCCTAAATCATGGCTTGTCTGTTCATTCTCTAAGAATTTTTAATTTTAATAAAGTTCAGTTTATGTGTTTGTTCTTTTATAGAACTGGTGTCATAACTGAAAAATCTTTACCTAAGTCAAGGTCACAAACCTATTTCTCCTAGGTTTTTGTCTACAAGATTTATAGTTTAATTCTTACATTTAGGTCTATGACCCATCTTGAATTAATTTTTGCATATGGTACAGGATATGGATTGACATTTTCTTTTGCATATGCATATCCAACTATTTCAGCAGCATTTGTTGAAGACTATCCTTTCGCCACTGAATTTTTCTTTGTAAAAAAAAAATCAGTAATTAATGTATCTATTTTTACACTCACTATTGTTTCACTGATCTATTTCTATCTTATACCACCAACCACTGTCTTGATTACTAGAGCTGTATAATGATTTTTGAAACCAGGTAGTTTTAGTCCTCCAACTTCATTCTTTTTCAAAATTGTTTCGGCTATTCCAGGTCCTTCCTATTCCATATGAATTTTTAGAATCAGGTCATAAATTTCAATTTTAAAACACCACCTGTTGGGACTTTGATAGGGATTGCATTTGGGGAGAATTGGTATTTTAACTGTATTGATTCTTCTGACCCGTGAATAAGATACCTCTCAACTTTTTGTTAGGTTTGTTCCCTAAAGAGTTCATATTTTTATGCTATTGTAAGTGGTACCTTAAATATTTTCAGTTTCTGATTATTTGTTAGTACTCAGTGACTTTTTTTTATTTCTTAATTTCTTAAGAGTTCTTTATGGTTCTGTTTTTTGTTGTTTTAAAGTATCCCATACTTGTTTTTCTCATGCTAAGAATGTAAACTTTTTTTTCTTCTGCTCCCTGAATAGTCTGTTTTCTCCAGGTTTTTACTTTTGGGGGAGGTCTTTACCTCTCATGGCAGTCCATTCATATTCAAGAGGGAGACACTAAAAAGCCAACCAGAAGCTCTGCATGCATGGGCGAGGTTGGTTCACTAGTAGCCCTCTCTGCAGGGTAACTGCCATTTCACAAGAAACCACTTAGGCTAGACAGGCTCTCCAAAGAATCATCCAGTTGGCCCAGAGAGCCTAGTTCAAAGTCCACAACAATTATCAAGAAGCCAAACAATTCTGAATTACCAACTGGTAACCCTAAGTGGTAGCCTTAATGTTTCATCCCATCCAGTGAGGCTGCGTTATTACATTTTTGGAAAAATAAACTATTGTCTGGCTGGCGTGTGACTCAGTGGCTGAGCGTTGGCCTATAAACCAGGAGATCACAATTCGATTCTAGGTCAGGCCACATGCCGGGGTTGCAGGCTCAATCCCCAGTGGGGGGCGTGCAGGAGGTAGCCAATCAATGATTGTCATCATTGATGTTTCTATCTCTCCCTCTCCCTTCTCTGAAATCAATAAAAATATATTTTAAAATTAGAAAAAAAAGAAAAACAGAGTATTTAGTGATGTGTGTTTAGGTTGTGTGCTTTGAATCTCTCCTCCTGTCTCATCTTTCCTTCGCTGCAGACAGGAAAGTTGTTCACTTTTGAAGACTCATGTGATTAAACTGGACCCACTGGGATCATCTAGACCAGCGGTTCTCAACCTGTGGGTCGAAACCCCTTTGGCAGTCGCCTAAGACCATCCTGCATATCAGATATTTACATTACGATTCGTAACAGTAGCAACATTAGTTATGCAGTAGTAACGAAAATAATTTTATGGTTGGGTCACAACATGAGGAACTGTATTTAAAGGGCCAGAAGGTTGAGAACCACTGACTAGGCAAACCTCCCCACCTAAAGGTCAGAACATTTACTGACATCTGCAAAATTCCTTCCAGCATGAAGGTTACATATTCACAGGTTCCAGGCATTAGTGGCTTTCTTGGGGGCTGGGAGCCATAGCAGTGTGTGTGTGTGTGTGTGTGTGTGTGTGAGTGTGTGTGTGTGTGTGTGTGTGTGTGTGTGAGTGTGTGTGTGTGTGTGTGCGCGCGCGCGCACTTTGGAACCCTCAGGGTTGGAATCCTGCTTCTACCTCTTAATGGCTGAGCAATCTTAAATTTCCCATCTTTATAATGATGGTACCTACCTCATCTTTCAGAGAATTACATCACATGTATATTTAGCAGGATGCCTACCATACATAAATGCTCAATACATGTTAGCTATTAATGTTAAATATTAAATGAGGAACCTTTTCTTCTCTCAGTTAAATTTCATCTGATTGTCCAAAGCCTACCAAGATAGTTTTTAATCTTGATTCTGTGGCCTTCAGTATTATAACTTCCTTTTAGATCTGCGTTATCTTCCCCTTGATAAGCATGCTGGTTCATCTTAGTCACAAAGGTCAAGCTGCAGCCTTGGTACCAATGAATGCAACCCTCGTCTGTGAAAACAATTTCATGTGGGAGACCCTAACTCTATGGGTGAAGTGTTGAACGGGGGTGGGGAAAAAATACAAAGGCTTTGCCCTAGATGGTTTGGGTCAGTGGATAGAGCATCAGCCCACGCGGACTGAAGAGTCCTGGGTTCAATTCCAGTCAAGGTCACATGAATGACCAACTGATAAACCTAAGTGGTAGCCTTGATGTTTCATCCCATCCAATGAGGCTGCGGGGGGGGGGGGGGGGGGGGAGGTTCAGGAAGCAGCCAAAACCTTGGGCCTTTAATGACAAAACAGCTACTTCATTAGAATAAACTAAAAAACACCCTGACCAGGTATAATATTGCTCTTGACTTCTCTTAGTATTTATTTCTGGAAGAAAAAACAAAACAAAACCAGAAATTATAACCAAATTACCAAATCACTCAAACATTTCAAGGTTGTCTAAAAGCTTTAGCCTACGTGATTACTGCCACACAAAGGAGTTATGTACGTTTCCAGGTCAGGAACTGCCACTCATCCAATGCTTCTATTAATTCAGTTATCAGTTCTATGATTTACATAAAAGAATTTAAGTTACATACTAGAACTGAGTATATATACACTTTCTGCTCTTGAAAATAAAGGAGTCATTAACAAATATACAGAGAATGTTTTCAGTTATAGAAAAGGGTCCAGAAATATTTCACCTGGTTAAACTTCATGGTGGCATTGATGAAAGAATAAGATGGGTCACAGGCCTAAGACTGACAAAAAAACATTACAGGCTTAAAGATAGGGAGGCCCTCTGTCAAACAATTCTCAATGCTTTCATGTGATTGATTGTATATTAGCACGTGAGTCAAAAGCGAAATGTAGGCTATTATAACTTCTTAAAATATATAGTTATGACTTGTCACTGAAAAGGGAACTTTGAAGACAGGTCCATTCAGCATGAAGTGGTCAAACTAGCCTATGCTCCTGGTGGTTTCGGTGTGCTGTCGAAATTAAGGTGCCTTTAGTTCTACCCTTTTCTGTATCATTTTTCTCTCCCAGCTAAGTTCTCTCACATAGCAGAATGGCCATAGCAGTCACAGGCCTACCTCACACAGGCAGACCACACCCCTCGGGGAAAGCATCTACTCACTATTCTTCAACAAATCCTGCTTCACTGTCTTTGAATCAACCTAGTTTTACCCGATCAACCCAGAACCAAATTACCTTGTTTAAAGCAATGGTTCCCAAGCCAGAAAACCTGACACCCTTTTATTATGCTGAAATAATATTCCTAGATAGGTATTATCAGCCGACTTACACACACACACACACACACACACACACATTGGAAACAAAAACTTAAAAATAAAACCGTAACTTGACATAAAGGAGAAATAAAACACAATAAAATCCACATTGTGATACATAAATGCTCAGGAATGGCTATAATATTAGACATAAAGAAATGAATGTAACTGCTACAAATGAAAACTGACCCTGATGTGTTGTAATATTAACTCAAATCCCTGACATGTAGTAATATTAACTTGCCAAAACCGGTTTGGCTCAGTGGATAGAGCGTCGGCCTGCGGACTGAAAGGTCCCAGGTTCGATTCCGGTCAAGGGCATGTACCTGGGTTGCATGTACCTGGGTTGCGGGCACATCCCCAGTGGGAGATGTGCAGGAGGCAGCTGATCGATGTTTCTCTCTCACCGATGTTTCTGACTCTCTCTCTCCCTTCCTCTCTGTAAAAAAATTAATAAAATATATTTTAAAAATATATATTAACTCAAATACCACTTTGATGATGTCGTTTTCCAAAATGGTGAAGAACTCTTACAAATATTCTAAACAAAACAATCATCTTTACTTGATTCACAAGGTAGTTGCATTCCTAGAAAATTCAGGGTATAATATACAAAAATACTTTGTCTTTATATACACAAAACAGAGTTACCATTCTAGGATATGATAACATCTGATGGGATACTGGAAAAGTCATGTAGGACACAGCACAATTCTTTCTGGTCCCTGCCCATCAAATATTTATAGTATCCTCCAAACTAGAGGAAAAAGCAACCCTAATAAACTGTCAAAATGTCCCCGAGAGGGGCAGTACAAGACTAAGTCCAGGTATGGAGGGTGGAGAGGCAACAATATCCACCACTTCTAACTTCCTCATTCATAAGTTAAAACTAAGAGAATTTCAAGTGCTCCCTCAAATAAAGGCCTTCATATTGAAGATGCTTTCATTAGTCAAGCAAAGTCCACTATAGTTGTTCAAATTCAAAGCATGTTACAATTGAGATGGCTAGGAGGGTGATCAGGTTTCAATGAGCACTTAAATCCGTTTGGTGGAAATGCTAGGTTCCAGGAAAAAGCAATGACCTTGAAAAAGCAGCTTACAGGCTGGCACCATTTTGGGGCTCAGTCCATCTGGTTTCAAGATGACCTAATCTATATATATCTATATATATAAAAAGAGTAAATATGCAAATTAGGCCAGGATGCCATAACGGGTCACCAGCGGCCGGGGGAGGTTGCCCACGCAGGTGAGGCCCGGAGCGGAGACGGAGACAAGACAGGGGAGGCCAGGGAGCCGCCATGCCCCCTCCCCACCCCCAGGCCGGCCCCTCGGAGCAGCAGACACGGACAGGGACAGGGACAGGGACAGTGACAGGTACAGGGACAGGGGGGTCGGCCCGCATCCTCTACGGCTGAGAGCAGGCCTGGAGAGACGGCCTCACGCCTTCCATGGAATCGGCGCGGGTCCCTCCTGGTCCTGGCGGCACGCTGTGGTTCCCACCGGCTCCAGAGGAAGCGGCGGGCAGCCTACGCGCGATATCATGCGATGGGCTACTAGTAAATTTATAATTCTTTACCAAATTTATTATCAAATATGTAATTGGATATGGAATGGAATTTCAATATTTAAAAAATACACTCAACGCCATATTATTTCTTTATATCTATAAAATCTACTTTTTCACGTTCTCCTAAAAGCAGAAAGATAGCCCAGGGAATAACATTGTCATTAAGGCTAAAAGGGAGTGTTTCCAAAGCAAACTCCATTAACAGTGGAGATGCCCAAGTAAACTGTCAAAGAAATCACTGATGGCAACAGTACCGGACTGACACACCAGTGCAGATATTAGCAAGAACCAGCTTACCAACCAGTCTGCACCTGAAGACTTTACTTGTCATTTGGTGGGGAGGATAGGACATTAAGACAGAGTTCATATCTAAAAGTTGGTGGGGAGGATAGGACATTAAGACAGAGTTCATATCTAAAAGTCAGTACCACTTAAAGCAAATCTAAATTACGTAGGCCTTGTCACCATTCACAGGTTTACTAAAATCTTAGGCACAAAATACTAGTAATCTATAACACTTCTGCACAGCAAAACAAGCCATCAACAAAACTACAAGAAAGACCACTGCATAAGAGAACATATTTGCCAATGTTTTACCTGGTAAGGGCCTAATCTCAAAAAAATTACAGGGAACTCATACATCTTAACAACCCAATCAAAAAATGGGCAAAGGACTTAAATACCTAGTAGACACTTTTTGCAAGTGGACATACAGAAGGCCAAGAGACATATGAAAACATGCTCAAAGTCACTAATCATCTGAGAGATGCAAATCAAAACGACAATGAGGCACCATCTCACACCTGTCAGAATGGCTATGAACAACAAACAACAAGTGCTGGCGAGGATGTGGAGAAAAAGGAACCCTCGTGCACTGCTGGTGGGAATGCAGACTGGTGCAGCCACTGTCGAAAACAGTATGAAGATTCCTCAAAAAATTAAAAATGGAACTCCCATTTGATCCAGTGATCCCACTTCTAGGAATATATCCCAAGAAACCAGAAACACCAATCACAAAGGATATATGCACCCCTATCTTCATAGCAGCACAATTTAAAATAGCTAGTATTTGTAAACAGCCTAGGTGCCCATCAGCAGATGAGTGGATTAAAAAACTGTGGTACATCCACACAATGGAATACGACACTGCTATAAAAGAGAAAGAACTCTTACCATTCACAACAGCATGAATGGACATGGAGAGCATTATACTAAGCAAAATAAGCCAGTCAGAGAAAGAAAAATATCACAGGATCTCAATCATTTGTGGAATATAATGAACAACATAAACTGATCAACAAAAACAGATACAGAGGCAGAGCAGCCTCGAACAGAATCAGTCAAACTACAGCTGGAAGGCTGGGAAGGGTTGGGGGACGGGGGGGGGGGGCGGGGACGGGGACGGGGGTAAGAGATCAACCGAAGGACTTTTATGCATGCATATAAGCATAACCAATGGACATAGAAGCTAGGGGTGGGTGAGGGCATGTGCTGAGGGATGGGGTGGGCCGGGGAGAGGTCAATGGGGGGTAAAGGTTAATACTATATGTAATACTTTAAACCAGCAGTTGCCAACCAGTGGTCCGCTGACCACTGCTGGTTCGTGAGGTCCCAAAGGTTGGTGACCGCTAGTTTAAGGAAACCTTTGGAGCAGCGGTTGCCAACGGGTGGTCTGCAGACGACTGGTGGTCCGTGAGGTCCAAAAGGTTGGCAACCGCTGCTTTAAACAATAAAGAATTAAAAAAACAATAATCTATAACACTGACATTCATATTAGTTTTCAGAGGGGAAGGAAAAGAGACAACTTTACAAAAGTCACAAGTAATTTTTTTAAAATTAAGATTTCAATTTAACAGCAACTGTATTTATAGTATTATAAGAACAGTATTTACAGGGGAGGAAAAAAAAAGCTTTATTTATTGTCAAGTTAGATAAATTTAGGTATTAAATTGGCAATGAATGAGGAATATACACAGCCCAGTATCATACACTTAACAGTTCATATGCAAGTTACTCTTGGCATAACTTACTGGATTCCATGATAAGGGCCTAAAATGCTCTAAAGATCAGCAATTTTCAATTGGTGTGCTGCATGAATATTTAAAACATGCAATATCTGACTAGTTAGTCAGGGGCATTAATCTCTTTTCCCTTAGATTGTCAAATTAAAAAATGGTAACAGCCACCACAACAATAGCCACTCAATGTGAATGAATCAAAATTATACCTATTTTTTTTTGTCAGATTGGCAAAAAGATATATCTTTTGGTATGCTGCAAAATTTTAGTAATTAGTTTATGTGTGCCATGAGATGAAAAAGATTGAAAATCGCTGTTCTAGGCTGAATTTGTATTTTTCTAAATCTTTACAGGGCTAAAGAGATATTGGTCCACTGTTGTCAAAATTTAAGGGGAGCCGAAACTGGTTTGGCTCAGTGGATAGAGCGTCAGCCTGCGGACCGAAAGGTCCCGGGTTCGATTCCGGTCAAGGGCATATACCTGGGTTGCGGGCACATCCCCAGTAGGAGATGTGCAGGAGGCAGCTGATCGATGTTTCTCTCTCATCGATGTTTCTAGCTATCTATCTCTCTCCCTTCCTCTCTGTAAAAAATCAATAAAATTTATATAAAAAAAAAATTTAAGGGGAAATAAAGGTTAATGTGTTTAGTTTCTATCTAAACTTTCTATTAGATAGCTCTTAAATTTGTTATAGCTCATTTCTAAAAAGATTAAGGCAAACTGTCTTCTTTATGTTAAAATTCAAAATAAAGCTTTTAGAAAAGATCTAAATGGAATTTCTATATGCAAATTTGTTTAAAAGTCTCAAGATCACAAAACTACTATTGCCAACTTGAACTTCACAGTTATTCTGGGTAGATGAAACATATTCTCCCTTCTTTTAAGATGAAAATAAAAATCACTGTATCAGTTTTCTATAACAAAAAAGCTATGACCTTGATAACAAGTGTTCAATAGTCTCTTAAAATCCCATGTTTCGTCCTTGCGTCTTATTTGCCCTCTGTATGAGATATATTATTTCACAAATAAAGGAAAAAAACAAAAACAGATCCACTGGGAGAAAGAATGTTTAATAAATGGTGTCGAAACAAATAGCTATCTGTTTGGAATAAAAATAAAACTAGATCCGTATACCTTACACCATATAGAAAAATACATATATTACTGATGGATTCAAGAGTAAAAAATAAAAATGCAAGTACCCAAAGTTCTACATACAATTTTAGGGGGTTCACAGACTCCCTAAAGCCCGTCCATGGATCTCAGATTATCTAGAAGAGACACCGTTAATCATAACTTCTATTAAAATCTCAATGTCAAATACTAGACATGTTTTCAAGATCAAGTCACATGCAACCAATGAAGATGAACACATTAACTCAGTGTTGTACCTTTATAAAATTCCCAAACTGGAACTAGAAACAGAGGTGTGTCAATACAAATGGACAATGACTTAAAAAAAAAATTAAATAAGTTTGAGTGCATACTGTACAAGTGTACCCATATGTCTGTTAGCCTTTCAGAAATATAAAATCAGTTAAATCTGTAGTACTTAAAATTTAATATGTGTATGTTATTCTCAAACTTGATTAAAATACTTAATAAATACAAGTTATGTTTATTATGAATAACTGCAATATACTTAAACATCTAAACATTTAATAGGAATTCTATAATATTAAAATGCAATACTTTCACCTGCATTAATCTCATACACAATGGAAAAATACTTGCAGATAATTAGCATTAAGAATGCAAATATATTTTCACTGTGGAAGAAAAATAATAAGATTAGAAATGATATATCTGAGCAATCTACAAGGAAGCTGTAGATAGTCTACATTATGACATTCTATTTTAAAATGAAAACAATTCAATATGTAAGTTTACAACAGATTTACTCAAGGCAAAATATTTATTACAGAACAGGATCTTAAGTCAAAGTAAGCAAGGCAACATTAGATCAACCATTTTCGATTTCTCAAATGAAGTATAGCTTTAAAATTGTAATAACCATGAACATAAATTCTAACATGCTCTTCTCTTATAAATGGGATGATGTAGAAAAGCAAAGCTTCAATGTGTAGGGATTGGAACCATCTGTAAAAATTAAAAAACAAAGTTAATAGTTCACTTCTTCCAACTTTCAAGATTACCCTGAATTAACAGTAAATTATTTTACCTTTGTATAGTATTAGAAGCAGAAATATAAAGAATGTCTATGTAAGGTTAAAGGGAAGATTACTTTTATTCATATCTACTAGTAAGCAAGCTCCATGAAGCCAGGGACTTTGTCTATTGCTACATTCCTATTGTTCTAAACATTATCTGACATCTAGAAGGCACTGATTTTTTTCTTTTAGTGAATTAATAGTATCGGGATTAGGCCTATGTCCATGAGCTAAAGCTCACTTTCCAGAAAATATTACCAATGGTAAGTCCTCTACAGAAACCAATTCAAATATAACTTGGGAAGGGGGACAAGACTGGAGTGCACAGGAAGATATTAATAGGCTGAAATAAATTCAGGACTAGTATTAAATCTCTGATCAACAGGGTATGCAAATTCTAAATTCACTTCTTAAAAAAATTGGGTATAATCCACAGAAAAAATTCCATTTTTTGCATTTTTCTTTAACTTTTCAGACCAAGCAGAGATAACTAGTCATCAATTGATTATACAAAGAAACAATTCTGGTATCTTTTTAAAGAAATCTTGTCTTTTTAAAATATATTTTTATTGATTTCAGAGAGGAAGGGAGAGGGAGAGAAAGAAGTATCAATGATAAGAGAATCATTGATCAGCTGCCTCCTGCATGCTCCACACTGGGGATCAAGCCCACAACCCGGGCATGTGCCTGACTGGGAATCGAACCCTGACCTCCTGGTTCATAGGTCAATGCTCAACCACTGAGCCACACCTTCCAGGCTACATGCATTGCTTTCTTCTAGAACAGTGGTTCTCAACCTTTCTAACGCCTCGACCCTTCAATACAGTTTCTCATGTTGTGGTGACCCCCAACCATAAAATTATTTTCGTTGCTACTTCATAACTGTAATTTTGCTACTGTTATGAATCATAATGTAAATATCTGATATGCAGGATGTATCTTCATTGTTACAAATTGAACATAATTAAAGCATAGTGATTAATCACAGACAAAAACAATATGTGTTTTTTGATGGTCTTAGGCGACCCTTGTGAAAGGGTCGTTCGACCCTCCAAAGGGGTCCTGACCCACAGGTTGAGAACAGCTGTTCTAGAAGATCAACAGGTATTGTAGAAACCAGCTTCCAATATGGCCCCAATGATCCCTACACCTCCAGGTATTCACAGCCCTGGTATTCACAATGTATCATGGTTGGTCTGTGTGATCACAAGAAAACAGCGTAAGTGATGGTACCCCACTTCCAATATTAGGTTATAAAAGACATTGTAGCTTCTGTTTTGGTCTTTTGCTCCCTGTTGGATCACTCCTTCTGAAGGAAGCCAGTTACCATGAAAGGGGCAAGGCAGCTTAACTGGGCCCACAAACAACCACGAGTGAACTTGGAAGTTGATTTTCTAGCCCCCAGTTAAGACTAGAAATGACTACAGACCCAGACAACAGCTTGACTGCAGCCTCCTAAGAGACTCTGAGCCAGAACTACCCAGCTAAACTGCACACAGATTACTGACCCTCAGAAATAGTAAGATAATAAATGTTTGCTGGTTTAAAGTGGTAAGTTTTGGGATAATCTGTTAGACAGCAATAGATAACTAATCCAAGTATTATGTGGGTTGTGGGATTTATATGCCTCGTTTTCTTTGTACTTCTCTGTATTTTTTAAAGCTAATAAACGTTATTTTAAAATTGTTGTGAATGCTTCTGATGGTACCTCCCATTGAAAAATGGCACAATATTACTTACTTGGAACTCTTATCTGGTAGTGATTAAGTGCTGTAAGGGCTTCTACTGCATCAGTTTTGCATTCCCATTCTAAGAGCCCAGAAAGGGTTTTGGCAGAAGCTAAAACAAAGAATCACAAATCCAGTTGTTATTTGTTTGTCATCAACTTAACCAGAAAAATTAAAAAGAGAGAGTGTGTACTTACGTTTTGCATCAAACACTTTATACTTGATGAATGTAAGAACTTCATGGTCATTACATAACTGTTAAAGAAATATAAAACTCCATTAAAAATATAGCCAAAATAATATTTCTACCTTTTCTAAGAAAATAAACTTTATGGTAGCATTTAAGTTTTGATCCTGTCATGAATGAAGTCATATATGTTTTTAGATTAAAAAGCTGTATGAGAAAAATCAAAAATAGTGATAGTCTACAAACTAGGTACATTTAGTACTGTACAATAAAACCACAGATTTGTAACTGAAATATATATTCTCAGAGTAGACCAGGATTTACTGTTTGACCAATAGGAGTGGAGTTCCAGAAAATCAATTATCTTCTGAAGCATTTCCTACAGTTAGGGGAAAAGGCAGGGACATGTAAAATTTTGTTTTGTTTTGATAAGCACTGTGCTAGTTATTCCACAGTGAACATAACAGATGTGGTCTTCTTTTTTTTTCTTTTTTTTAATTTATTTTATTGATTTTTTACAGAGAGGAAGGGAGAGGGATAGAGAGTTAGAAACGAAACATCGATGAGAGAGAAACACCGATCAGCCGCTTCCTGCACACTCCCCACAGGGGGGATGTGCCCGCAACCAAGGTACATGCCCTTGACCGGAATCGAATCCAGGACCCTTGAGTCCACAGGCCGACGCGCTATCCACTAAGCCAAACTGGTTAGGGCAGATGTGGTCTTCTTGAAGTGTAAGAATTAAGAACATAATAAGAAAACTTTCCAAATGCAGGAATAAGGGTATATCATTCTAATTCCAACTCTCAAAAAGATTGCGCCACAAACCAAAACAAGAACAATGATGAATGGAGGCCAGAAAAGTTTAATGGCCAAGGAATAAATATATAAATAAAGTAACAAACCAACAACAGAATACTATCAAAAGTAGATGAGCAGAACAAGACTTTAAAATGAGGATAACATATGACATTTTAAAAAAGAAAAGAGGGACATTTTATACAATTTGTATTTCAGTGCCCACCTTTGTGAAGGTCTCTTCTGTGACACACAGTGGAACGTTATAATAATGCAGCACACACGAGGGCGGCTGGATTATATTCTTAGATGCTTGGCCAGCACTTGTAAAGCGATTATTCTTGCTCATTGCAAAATCCTTGTAGCTACTCGTACCATCCTCCAGCTCAAATATTTGACTTGGAACAACTGAATGTTGTTTAGACACACTGAAGATTGGAAAGAAACCAGTACAGAACATGTATCTTGTTAGAAAAAAGCAGCAAGTAGGCAATCTCATAATGTTAACATATAGACCTCCATCAGCCTTAACAAAAGAGCACGCGTGGCTATTTAAACAGTTTAAATATTTAATATTTTGAACATGTACTTAAATATTTAATTTTAGTTAAATCACTCTTATATGTTAGACATTAACTAGAAAAAAATCTATTGAATATGTTCTTATATTGGAAAACTTTAATATAAAATGTGCCCATTTAAACATGCTGTTTTATGATCATAAAACTAAAAACCAGACATAGGTAAGCAAAATCTGAATTATATGATCCTAAAACTTTGTCTAAAATAACAAACACTATAGGTGCTAGTTTCAGATGTGCCCTCAGTTACACTAACATATTCTGAAATTGAAATTATGTCTTTAATAAAAAAGATTTTTAAAATTTACCACTTAAGATATTTACCAAACATTAAGTCTTTTCCCAAATAATTTGACATTGTTAAGGTGTGTGACAGCTCTTTCCACAGCATATTCATCACCCATTTCTACCAGTGCTGTACCAGGAATGGTCTTCATGAATTTTACCTGTAAATACAAAATCCCATAAACGTGACCATTTAATTCCCTTTTATAGTAACAGAAATTTCTAAAAGATAATATGGTTTAAGTGGTTGATGACAAATACAGAAGATCACCTGGAATCTTCAACTTTTATTCTGATATATTATTACTAGACACTTTTAACTCATATCAAAATTCAATAAAATTTTTTTAAAAAGACTATAATTATATTGTATAACACATGGAAGAAGAGCACAGGCTTACTCTGGGCTCTGTTATTTATCAATTGTGTAACCTATAGCAATTACTTCACTTCTCTGAGCTTTAAACTTCCCTATAACATGGAGATAATAATACCTGACAGGATTCAACATTTTTTCATTTAACAAATATTTATTAAATACCCAAAATGCTTTGATAAGCACTGTGCTAGGCTCTCCCCAGTAAACATAACAGACCATATCTTCTTGAAGTTTATATGCTAGTAGGTAAGTCAGAAATTTAAAAGTAATAATTACCAAATATCCAGAGTGCTATTGCAGTGATATACAAAATCCTATATAAGAAATAATACAAGATGGCCTTGAGACAACATTTCCAGTAAAAGACTTGTGCAAGGCAGAGACAGTTTAAAAAATAGGCAATACTTCACAAGTTTTCATAATATCTTGGGCAGGGGCCACATTATCCTCTTCCATCATTCCAATTTTAGTGTAAATGCCGTAAGTCTTAGATGAGATACAGTATGAAAATCACTCGGCATAGTGACTTTCCGACCCCTTGGAAAGTCTGTGAATACCTATTAAGTGCCACTAACATCTATGACATCTTGAACATGCTTCCTTATCAGTTAACCTCAAAGGAATATTGTCAATGTACTTACACAACAAATGCAACATAGCATTTATATTCACCATCACAACTTTCAATGGGCTATCCTAGCATTTTTATACTACAGCTATACTTGAACAAAATTCAGCTGTAGCAAAACATTGGTTTCATTTGTCTTCTTATGGGCAAAATTTTTCTCCATTGATTAAATCCAATAACATCTACAAATCTAGTAGTAAGTAAATACATATGTGAAGTTCTTATGCTGGTAAATCTTTAAAAGAAGTTAGGTAAAGTTAACTATATAGAGACATTTTAAGAATATGATGGCTTGAGTTTAATGTATCATACTGTATCATTTAAAATGTTTTATAATCCTATATAATAAAAGGCTAATATGCAAATCAACTGAACGATGGAATGACTGGTCACTATGACGTGCACTAACCATCAGGGGGCAGACGCTCAACTCAGGAGCTGCCCCCTGGTGGTCAGTGTGCTCCCACAGGGTGAGTGCTGCTCAGCCAGAAGCCGGGCCCATGGCTGGGGAATGCAGCAGCAGTGGTGGCAGTGCTAAAGATGTCTGACTGCCGGCTTAAGCCCACTCAGGGAGCGAGCCTAAGCCAGCAGTCAGTCATCCCCCAAGGGCTCCTGGACTGTGAGAGGGCACAGGCTGGGCTGAGGGGACCCCCCCTTCCCCCAGTGCACAAATTTTGTGCACTGGGCCTCTAGTTATTGATATGTGGAATGAGAGACTAGAATTGTTCAAATAACATACAGAAAACTTAAGTTTTATTAGACAAAGTGATTTGGGTTTTAAATCATACAATAATCCTATCCTGTCCTATATAATAAAAGCCTAATATGCTAAGTGTCCGGTTGACCAGTCAGCCATTCAACCAATCAAAACGTAATATGCTAATGATATGCTATGGTCGCTCAACTGCTTGCTATGACGTGCACTGACCACCAGGGGGCAGATGCTCTGACTGGTAGGTTAGCTTGCTGCTGGGGTCCGACCAACAGGGACTGAGTGAGACAGGATGGACATACCCTGGAGCCCTCGCGCAGTCCCTCTCCAGCTGGCCAACCTCCCATGTACTTCCCCAGCCCCAATCATGCACCAGTGGGGGTCCCTCGGCCTGGCCTGTGCCCTCTCACAATCTGGGACCCCTTGGGGGATGTCAGAGAGCCGGTTTCAGCCCAATCCCACAGGCCAGGCTGATGGACCCCACTGGTGCACGAATTTGTGCACCAGGCCTCTAGTCAGTTTATAACATAAAAGACAAAGATCTACTAAAGATGTTGATTAAACTGACTCAATATCTACCAATGTGAAAAACACAAACAGAAAAGTAACACTATGTAAAGAAGGTTAAAATACCCATTAGCCCATTTAGTTACCAAGCATGAGGCTCCTAGACCTTACTAAACACCCAGGTGTCTAAGATACATGTCTGTATGAAAAAAATCTGAACTATTTTTCCCAATGTTGCTAAATCTGTCCCATGTAGTCTTAGCTAGTTATAATAAGTAGAAATATTCTATATGTATCCCCCCTACACCAAATGTGGATTTTATTTTTTTAAAATGCTGTCAAATAGTTATGTTGAGGAAATTATTTCAGAGATTTTTCCAAGTTCCTTTCTCAAATCAGGGAAGTTTTAGAATTAAAGTAAGAACTAAGAGTACCAAGAAACTCACGTACTTATACTTTTTTGTTGTGAAAAGAACATTAAAAATCACATAAAATAACAGAGAAAGCATCATTACCACAATATTGAAACTCAAATTAGCAAGTGATTCAAACAATTAGTAACTTAAGACTACCAATCATTTTCCCAGTTAAATTTCCCACAATTCTTTCAAAAATAGTTTAACATCTGCTTTGTGACAGGGAGTATCCTAAGTATTTCTAAGATTATCAATGAACAAAACATCACAGACCTGGGGGAACCACAGAGTTAGTTATCTGGTGAAAATAAACTTAAAATTTTAAAGATCTTCAAAATAAGTTTAATTTAAATGTTTTGCTCCTTTTGGAGTATAAGCCTCCAAACAGAAAGTTCTGGACACATTCTATCAAAATGGGTCTAAAAGTGCACTGTTCCTCAGAAGATATAAGAACTCTAGCACTTGGGAGGCAAGTATATAAATCTAGACTTGTGGCTAAGTCTGAGACATATTTATGTATGGTTCTTCTAAATTCCACAGTTCAACATGCTAAATGCTAAATCTCTTTGAAATTATAAAATAAGACTTATGCCTATAATACTCCAGTAATTGATTAAACTGTTTTAGACTTCTATTTATATTATTTAAAAAATAGTTTTAGTAGCAACAATCTATACTGATCACTTACCTACAAAAATAATTTCTGGAGTTCCTACCTAATGGATTTTTAGCTCATGTGGGTCATTACTAAAATAACTTGAATGTTCCTAACTCAAAGAGAAAACATATATAGGATATCCCCCCAAAATGTATACACACATTTTGAATAATTATAAAGGCAGTGTTTATCAAAATACATCTCATTTTCAAAACTGAGCTATCAGCTGTTAAAAGTGTATATACATTTTTTAGGACACCCTGTATTTGCTGCCTTTTCAGATTTTCTTACTATATTATCTTAGCAAAAAAAAAAAATTGTAAAAAAGAAACTTACCTTTTCAATATTTCCATATAAGCAGAATAGGTTGAAGACTCTTGAACAATTCATTTTTAGTGGATGTAATCCACTAACCATCACAACCGAACCAGAGGGATTTCCTCCATGCATATAAGAGGAAGAAGCCTGCGGTAATGGATATGCAACAAGCTCAGGTGTATCTCGAGAGCCCATTCTGTAACGACTCGGTAAAGGCAACAACGGACCATGCGATCCTATAAAAATGACCAAAAAGAAAGGAAGGAAATAAGGAAGGAGGGAAGAAGAGGAGGGAGGGAGGGAGGGAGGGAGGAAGAGAGGAAGAGAGAGAGAGAGAGAGAGAGAGAGAGAGAGAGAGAGAGAAAAGAGAAGGAAAGGAAGGAAGGAAGGGAGGGAGGGAGGGAGGGAGGGAGGGAGGGAGGGAGGGAGGGAGAGAGAGAGAGAGAGAGAAAGAGAGAGAGAGAAAGAAAGAAAGAAAGAAAGAAAGAAAGAAAGAAAGAAAGAAAGAAAGAAAGAAAGAAAGAAAGAAAGAAAGAAAGAAAGAAAAGAAAGAAAGGAAGAGGAACACAACTTTAGCAAATACAATATACCATGCAAAAAAATAAGCTCTTACTATAACTAGGCTGACGTATGGCCAAAGAAAACTCAAATGTGTGAATGTTCAAATATAACCTGTGTGAATTAATAAAATTTACATTTGTACCAGATCCCATATACATAGGCCTGCATGTATCTGCATACAACATGTTTTGTGTTTCTGTATTTAAAAAAAACACAGTAGTTTAACCCCCCAAAAAAGTATGTAAGTTCAGGCCACAGATAGGGAGGGGGAAATCAGAGTAAATCTTTGGGCCACTGGATATACATTATACCTCAAGTTTTTAAAAAAATCCCTTCTGCCAGTGTCTTTTAGAGGATAATACAATAACATATACAGTGAAATCTAGAACACTATATACAGATACAACAAAAAGTTATATGGTTCTCCTTTAAATATAATTTACTATAATGTACTTTCAGGTTAGTATTTTATTTTACTACTAATTTATTTAATATCACACCTATTCAGACCCATATTTTGCAACAACATCAAGAACCAGAAGAAAATGCCTGAGTACCTGAACCTGATGTCACAGAAACACAAAAATCTACATCTCTTATACTGCAAAATCCTTAAGAATTCACCTGCTAACTTCGGAGTAGTTCTAAACAACTTCATCTGTTTTTCCCATCCACAACAGATTGGAAGTAACAAGAAAAATAAAGCTCGAGTGAGTGAAATAGACAGGAATCAGGGAGTCTGGAGAAAGTTCTTACAGCCTAAGAACTCAGAATGGGGCAACTAAGCTGAAGATAAATAGCTCAGAAATACATCTAAGGAGCTCCTGAGTTAGTGATTATAAAAGCACATTCTTGAAACATGCAAAGGTCCTCCTGATGGGCAAGAAACCAATTAAAAATCCCAAGTCCTTTCCTCATTTATCAAAAGTGAAGAGTATATAATGCTTCTGACTTTCATTTTTATGAGACTAAGGTACACTTGTCATCTACTGAGTTACTAAGAACTACTATATTCTGGTATAACAGCATGCTACTAGAGCTTATGTGGACTACAATTCAGTATTCTAAGTATAGCTGCCATTCATAACATAGCAACACCACCACTGGGCACATGCAAATGGTGTGAATTCCTGCAATTTTATAAAGCAGTGATTTTCAACTGGTGTGCCACAAGAATTTTTAAAACATGCAATACCTGGCTCTAGTCAGGGACACTGACCTCTTTTCCCTTAGATCGTCAAATAAAAAAAATGACAATAGCCAACATGACAATAACCTTCTGGTGTAAATCTATCAAAATTATATCTTTTTTTTGTCAGATCAGCAAAAAATATAATTTTGGTGTGCCGCAGAATTTTAGTAATTAATTTATATGCTCCATGAGATGAAAAAGGTTGAAAATCATTGTTATAGGAGAAAACTTATCAATGCATTGTCATCGATGTTGTCTTAAGTTGGTCATGGTTTTCAACTGCTCTTCTGCTGGTAATTGGTAGTTTATCAAAACAATCAATATAGGTCAGGGTGGTCAAAACCGGTTTGGCTCAGTGGATAGAGCGTCGGCCTGCGGACTGAGGGGTCCCGGGTTCGATTCCGGTCGAGGGCATGTGCCTGGGTTGCGGGCACATCCCCAGTAGGAGGTGTGCAGGAGGCAGCTGATCGATGTTTCTCTCTCATCGATGTTTCTGACTATCTCGCTCCCTTTCTCTCTATAAAATATCAATAAAATATATTAAAAAAAAAAAAGGTCAGGGTGAGTTACTTGTAATTATACGTATTTTGGCCTCTAATTTAAACTGTTATACATACACTGGGGTCATGTATCAATCATTATTACCCCTCTTAGAAAAGTGCACATACATATTGCACCCCACCACTTGCTTAATAGTAAAGTGTACAATAATGACACTTTACTATTATCACTAAATTTTCTTTTCCATGGAAAGCGGCAAGATGTCTGGTAGATAAGCAGCAGAAACCTTCCATTCTACATAAGCTGGCCAAAGTAAAAAACTTGGACATCTACTATCTATGTAAAAATCAAATTCAGTGCAAGAGTATCACTTAAGTTTATAATTAGCCATCAGAATTAAATTATGTTACTTATAAAACTTAAATTGTTGCCTACATTGTTTAGGAAGATAAGAAAAACACAGAACTATCCTAACTAGTTCATGCAAAAAAGGTATTTAAAAAATTCACTTATGTGAAAAAATTCTACATAATAAATAGGCATTATTAACATTTTGAAGGCATTTTCTATCTTTGATATTCTAAAATCTTTGGTCCAGGAACCACATCCAAAGGTCCACAAGCTTTTCTTGGGCTCACCCCAAATAAATCTGTATATTTATTTTTGCAACTTCTCAAGTATAAGGGCTTTTACCAGTTCACCTCATAGGCTGGGCTTCCCAAATTAAAAAGAGCTAAAGAATTCTGAAAGTAGAGATTTAAACTGTTATAAAAATTAAATAACAAATTTAATCTAATTAAATAATTAAACCTCTTACATACCAACATAAAGGAAAAGCCACATGTGATATGGCACAAAAATGCAAATAAGTCTGTTTTTGCGGAACTGCTAAATCTAAGGGATACAGCTGTGATTTGCAGGATTTCTAAAAACGTTCAGTATCACTAGCACCCACTCCCATCATCACCTTTCCCCAATTTCACATCTACTTCTCTGCCTCTTTATTCACTTCTCTCTCTTTCCCTCTCTCCCTCTCCTTCTCTCTCCTCCCACCCTACTCCCGGTCCCTCTCCCCTCCTATACCCTATTCTTCATACTTCTCTAGGAAAGTAGAATTATTCTCAGTTAAATATTTCAATGGACATAGCTCAGAATGGATGCCCTATACAACCCCACCACAACCATTCCTCTTCAGCAGTATTCTCCAGAGACTGAAAGAGCCCTATTTAATAACCATCATCATTCCAAAGAATTTTCTACCTCATCTCTTTAAGTAAACTTGTGCTTTAAAATTTATACACACACACACACACACACACACACACAAACACTCTAAATAAATTAGGGCATGAAATTGACAGAGTATTGTATACTAGGCTTTAAAAATATATAAAGTTCTTCTAGGGCATAAAACGTATTTTTATTTATATAATTTTACAATAAGATAAATTTTATAAAGGAAGGAAAACCTGAAAACTCATACTGAGAAAAGTATGTGTCAACACTACTACAGTAGACTTCTTTGTCCTTCATTTATTCTTTCACAGATTTTTCTAGCCTGCTTTGCCGAACATTAATCAATTTTAACCTTCAGCTGACACCCATGACACAGTTATCTATTCCACACTCCACTACAGACTTGCGGTTAGAATTCTTTTGTAACCTCCATTATGCAAAGCACAGTGGGCTCCTAATAAGTGTTTCGTTACTGCAGGGTCAGAATTATCCAAACGACCACTGTTAACATTTACACTGTCAAAGAAACTAAGACAAATTATCAAGCAACACACTCACTAAACTGTCAGTCCGTAGTAAGATTTTCATTCTATACACCACACTTACTGTTTTGATATAGCATATTGTTTCAATGTCTTCTGCCATAAAGGCTACTATAGAAACTTCAACAAACACAAACGTAATAAATTCCTGGAGTTCAAAAAACAACCACAAGGAATAAGCTAAAATTCACAGCTAAGAATGGTCATCAAGCATGTAGGCAATTTGAAAATATTTCAGACAATAGGCAATACCAGGGACTTTTCTATGATAAAGTAA